>NW_005841837.1:3243747-3248943 GCF_000455745.1 Alligator sinensis
CCTTAATGCTGCCTGAGGTACTGCAGATATAGAGCTGTTAAAGCTTTTGCTACATGTAGAAGTTTTCCTTTTCAAAGACATGGATGTTTATCATTGCGTGGGTATCTAGGAACAGGAGAGGCACATTCATGTCTTCTGAATGGAAAGGATGGGAGTCATGAGGAAAGAAACTATCATGTTGTCTGCTTTCCTACTTGCACAGAAGGAAGAGCACCAATTCCTTATGTCCCGGTGTAAGAGTGTAGCTATGTTGGCACCCTGGCCATAAACCATACATCATCTCTACACAGCACTCCCTTTAAATCCAGGCATTCCCAGACTGCTGTGCAAAATAAAGTTCTTTTCCATTATGGAGCATGACTTGAATTAATTTTACCTCCCCATTACTTACTCTTTGCCTAGGAGTCCCAAACACTGGCCTCACTAGATTCTGCTTCAGGAAACTTTCTTCATGCAGAAAAAGGACCCATTTAATGGAACTGAAAACCAACAAAAGCTCATCCTCTGAACCTCTGCTGTAGTGAGAACATTTTCTTCTGCTCCAGAGCTAGCTTTACTCTTCTTCCTGGGTTCTGACTGAGCACACATTTTCACAGACTCCCATAAATCCATTTCCCTCTTTGCACAGGATATCTGACACCCTCATTGGCCTGGAGATTTAATTAAAGTAAAACTGACACCTTGAAGTAGGAATCTCTCTTCTCAAATTACTGTTAAACTCATGGGGAAAAAAGAACACTAAAAGAAGCAGATTTCAAAGGGTGGATTTAAGTAATATGCTCTTGTCTCTGCTGAGTCAGAGTAAGGGAGGCAACCTTGTGAGTGAATTCCAGCACCATTAAGATCAAGAGAATTAAAGTGACTGGGGTGGGAGACAACCATTGCCCTTTGCTTGATAGCTTTTCCAGCATTTGGAAATGTGGCAGGCAGCCAGTTACCAAGATCCTGTTGCCACATCTAGATTCAGGTAAGACAACATTGAAAGAAATGCATTAGTATTACAGAAAGATAGAGGCAGAGGAGGTCAGTGAACATCCTTAGTTCAGCATTTTTACATCTTCCATTTTCAGACTCATCTTTTTACTTTCCAAGACCTGAAGGCAACACTCCAAGGTTATGAGGATACCGTCAGTGTACCAGAAGTGCTGACAGAGTCCAGGTATCTCAACAGTTGAGTCACTTCAACTGGGGTTGGGTTTTCCAGCATCTGAAGAGCCTGAGGTGTCCTGTTTGTGCATCAATAGACAGGCATGCTTGGTGCATGCCCAGTTCTGTCTTACTTGGAATCTGGAACAGTCTTTAGTGGCACCAGCAGGTGACTATTAGTTGTGGGTACCTTCTGTAGTTTGGTATAGGAGAAACTTATGGTGGGCAGGTATCACCTATCACCCCTTCTGTTCAATCCCTTTTACATAGATGTCCTGAAAACATAGAGACCATTGGATTCTCACATAAGGACATGTACCAAACTGCATGACTTGACCATGTGGTTGCACATCCTGTCCTCCTAGACTACTCCTGGAGGAGCTCATGGGACCAGAAAGGAGAATAGGAAAGGGTGTTTGCCACTTCCTAACCTTTTCTGATACACATCTGTGATTTCCTGCCTCTGCTAGTATTTCAGATCATACAAGAGATAAACTCATTCGTGGCCTCAAGACACGTCATCCTTAAGATTAGACAATAAATATCATAAAGCTTTAATATTGCTAACATGACACCAAAAGGAGGGGAAAAGATTCAAAGGAAAAATACTGTATTGGTTTGGGGAAAAACAGGATGAGAGAGGAATAGGTTTGCATGTAAGAATCCAACCGGAGCTATTTAGAGATTTCATAATGAGCCATTTTTCATTTTCCAGTATCTACTATGAATAGGGGTTTCCTGATGAACTGGAATACGTGACTAAAGTTTCTACAGGCCTTTAAAAATCCCTAAGGAGCCAGATCCACAGCTGGCACAAATCAGCACAGTACCATTGACTTTGGTGCATTTGTATCAGTTTTCACCACCTGAAGATCTGGCCCAAATGCTCAGGATGCCCTTCATTGCTTTGTAGGATAAATGGCCATGCTAATTTGCATGGCCTGATAGGCAGAGCTCCAACACTGACACTCTGCCTGTTGGATACTTGGAAATTCCAGCCATTTGTTCCAGTGGAAAAATGACTCATCCCTAATCTCTTTTTTCAATGTCTTGGAAACTATTCAGATGACATTGTATAAATAGCTAAATAGATCTCACTCTTAATGTCTCCAGTGGTGATTGTGGGGAAGTGGCTTGTGGCACATAAATACAAGCTGTTCTATGAGCCATTGCTCAAAGTATTCAAAATGTAAAATTGGGGATGTATTAAAAGCCAACTGCATGTGCAATTGCGCAAGCAAAATGCTACCGAGTTCTGCTGTGCTGATGCTTGTATAACAGTGCTGAGTGGTTGTCTGTGAAGTGGGACTGTTGTAGCATAGGCAACAGTCCTGACTGTGTCTGAGTGTTGCCTTCTGAGGTTGAGTATTACTTGACACCTCCGTATTCAACATGCTGTAGGACAAAGGTAGCACTTACATTGTGTTCTGAATCCTGGCTGTTATGACAGCAAAAAATGTACTCTCCAAGAATGTACTTGACAAGCCAACGTGTCCGATTGATGCACAGTCTCATCTGTTGAAGTAGTCTGAAGAGTGGCTGGAAAAGGGCATTGTCAAGTTGCACATTCATAGTTTCATAGTTACTGATCACATGTGCCTAGTTTATAATTAGAAAGCTGTTTATTTTCCATCTGCCAGCCCTGCACACTTTACCTCAGGTCTGAGACCAAACTGGTCTCGTTCTTCCTCTCACATTATCAACCGAAATAATGGTTCTGAAGAGAAAATTCACCCCCACATGCACCTGCTGACCTTCTGAACTCAAGTGTTTGGGGCTATGCCCTCACTGTCACCTGTACTACCGTTAATTTTCTGGGATAGTGCAAGTATTGATGAATATAGTTTGGTTAACAACTGAGACAAGGGTCCACAACAAGAAATTGATTCAAGATTATTTTATCTAAGGTAGGTGACTTCTGCAGGATATATGGAGAACAATGGTGCCATCGAAAGATCTGATTGCTGTAAAATGAGGAGGCTTACCCAGATCTGCTATTGTGGTTCAGCAGTAGAATCCTTGCTTACCATGTGGAAGGCCAGTGTTCAATTCTTGGGTGTGCATATAATTATAGCTATTGAGACACTGAATGTCCTGACTCAGTCTGGCCTTGGAGTCTGTCTCCAGGTCTGGGCAGCCTTCACTCTTCCATCCTTCTGCCTAGGTATATGTGTTGAAGGTCCTGGTGACCTCTCTTGCTTACACCATAATCCAGAAGAATTGATGGTAGCCTACTTAATATGTCTCAGCAATGTTCTTTCTGCCTGAGTGTTTGGAGAGCATTGGCTGCCATTTATTTTTATATGTTCTGCAGCTAGCTGTTGCAGCAAAGATACTGGCCTAAATTCTGAACATATTTGAATAGGTAGATCTGGAGCAACAGCACTAGAGTTGAAGGAGTTATTTTGGATTTAAACCAGCTTGTAACCAAGTTCAGAATAAGGCCAAACAATAATCTGAGTCTTTCAGTGAGACGGCTGAGGGACGAAGTAACCACTTTGTACGAGGAATGACAGAGTCTGGTTCTGAGGTGGTATTAGAGATAATGGGCTACACCCTTCATTGGTGTTAAGGACACAGCCTCACTGATTTCACCTGAGCCATGCCATTTTGCACCATCTGAGAATCTACTGCATTATATAGCAAGATATATAGGACTACAGGCATTGAACATCAAGCAAGGAAAGCTATAAAATATCAAGCTTGAAAAACTGCATCTCTGAATTTGAAAAGTAGTAGTCAAAAGCAGCTTTTTGGTGGAAGAGTTCACCAAAAATGGGAGTGAAGGGTGGAGAGTTGTAATGATTATAGATAGATAAGAAAAGGTTCCTGGAATATAGGAACTATAAGGGAGCTAGGAAATGAGAGGGTTTTTTTCTTGTTTCTTCATCTTTATCTTTTACAAAAACAGTGATAAGGAACAACTCACACTGGTAAGGAATAAAACCACTCAAATATGATTTCCATTAAGTTAAAACTCAAGGTAATTAGAGTTTTGAGAAACATGACATATGAAAGAATGGGGATTATTTAATTTGGTGAAGAGAACATTGGAAGGACGGATTTGATAACAGTCTTCAAGTATGTGAAGGGTGCTTATACAGAAGATGATGACAGTGTTCTCTGTGTCCACAGGGGACAAGACAAAGAGCAATGGTCTTAAACTGCAGCAAAGAGACATTTAGGTTGGATATTAGGAAGACCTTTTTTTAAGTATGATGGTGGTTAAGCATTGGAAGCATCCTAGAAGGGTTATGGGACCTCCATCCTTAGGACTTTTTAAAAGCAGGTGAGAAAAACATTTATCTAGGATAGTTTAGACAGGCATGATCCTGCCTTCAGTAGAATTGCACTAGGTGACCTCCTGGGGTCCTTTCAGCTTTACTTTTCTTTGATTCTAAGGTCTTTGCTTATTTGTATGAGTACTTTAATGGTGCAATTCTCACTGCTGTGTGGGTTTGTTTTTTTTTAATTGGGCATTTTTATGGACACTTGGATCTATTTACAGGGTTACATATACAACTACTTTTTTACATAAAAGTTCAGCACGTGTTCTCATAAAATACAATTAAGGCCTCAACTTTTTAAAATCTAGATCTCTGTAATTTCATAAAGAACAACTAGTGAGAGTCCACAAGAAGTGCAGGATGGATACTTTTATTTAATTGCTTGTACTGGGATAAAGAACTTGTCAAAAACTGGAATGGATTTGCCACTGTTATTCTTGTTTCTAATCCAGTTGTGCCTGGAAGTGCCAGCTGAGATCAGAGTAGGTCCCATAAAAACACAAAATGGGGGGCAGTCCTTGATCTAAAGAGCTTGTAATCTAAATAGATAGGACAAAGGGCAAGTGATAAGAATTAGGTTTGTCTCTGAATGTTAATTTAGACTAAGGTAAGGTGTAAATGTAAGATGCAAGAGCTATGCCTGCCTGAATCACCCGGTGTATGGACAGTCTTATTTAGGAATAAGCATAAATTGTTCATGTTTATCTTAATAAACCAAAATACTGGTATATTTACACACACAGTTTTTTGGGGGCAGGCATTC
>NW_005841837.1:3248953-3262504 GCF_000455745.1 Alligator sinensis
GAATATCTCTATGTATAGACAAGACTTTATTATCAGTGTCCTGTGTCCTCCATACCACGGTAGAAAAAAGATTGTGACAAAAGCTACACATCCCATAGTAACAGTAATTTATTCTATTGTTATGAAATACCCTTTGTCTTTACTCTCTATGCCCCCAAACAAATACACCAGTGGCTCACAGTTCTAAATACCCAGTGATGAGACATCCATTAATGATGGGGGATTTTGGGGGGGTTTGTTTTTTAATTAACTTTTTGGCTCTCTGAGCACCCTGGCAGGTGCTCTCCAGTTCTTGGCTCTCCAAATATGCAGGTGACATGGATGCCTTTGTAGCCAGGTTAAGCAATTCAGCCTCAACCATGCTGAGCACTTTAGGCCAGGGATCAGCAACTTATGGTCTGAAGGCCAGATCTGGCCCATGGAACCATTTGATCCAACCTGTGGATGGGAGGCTTCTGTTATATTCAGCAGAAGTTGCTTTCCCATGCTACTGCAGGGAGAAAAGCCAGCTGCAGGTGCTCTCCCCATGCTGCTATGGGGGAAAAGCAGCAGCGGCTGCTGGGTTCTAGTGTCTGCTGTCTGTCACTGGCCCACAGCCTAAAAGGTTGCGTTCTGGCCACCCAGCCTCCCCAGCCAATATTTCTCTACCTCAACCCACCCTCAGCACACTCCCTTGACTACAAGCTGGATTTCAGCTGTCTCCCTGAACTCCTGTTGCTTGGGTCTGTGGAGGAAGGCAGGAAGCATGCACTGTAACCTAGCTAGTTTGTCTAGCAAGAGAAGCTGAGTAAGAGGTCACAGCAGGAAGAGAGATGGAATGCAACACATCAAGTGTCTGCCTGCCACAGGATAACCAGTCCCACAGTGAAAAATGCAGAACTCCATGGTCTCTTGGAAATGTTTCCAGCTTTTTTCAGATTCAGGTAAGCAACTCACCATAGCTAGGTACAAACAGTCAAAACGCCTGAGGCTGAATTGATTCAGTCTTTGCAGGTTAGTCTAAGATGTGCAGATTACATTGAAACAGAAGTGAACAGACATTTACCTTTGATTCAAGAAATGCAGCCATATGCCTGCAGTGGCTCAGGCTAAAAGCCTGGGGATACTACAGCATGGCTCTGTGACTGTGTGTTCACTTCCTCTTCCTGCTACCCCTGAGGTCTCTGGGATTTGCAGTCCAGACTTACAACAGCAGGACTCTGCAGAGTTGCTCATCACTTGCTCTTCCTCCTTCCAGGTGCCTCTGGGAATTGTAGTCCACAGTTGCAGCCAGCAGTAAGTTTGAGCAGAAGTTTAACCCCCGTCCCTGGACCTGGATCCTAGCCTGGGTTTGCCTGCGGGGGCATCCCCCTCCCTCCCCCTTGCAGACTGCACTGCATCCCCAGCCGGACTTGCCCTGTCAGTCAGCCCTCGCTGCTCCAGCTAGGGAGCAGAGGGGTAGGGCCAGACCTGCTCTCTGGAGCAGTCAGCATAGCATAGCATAGCCCAGCTCAGGGCTGCAAAGCATGCCAGGATGCTGGAGGACTCTAATTTAACTTGAACCAGGAAGAGGTCTGGGACAGAAATTTCATAAACTGATTTGACCCAAATCAGTTAAGTCTGATACTACATTCAACCAGGTTTATCTTAAACCAGTTTCAGCCATTTTAAAGCTGTTTTTTGTGCACTGAACTTCTGTTCTGTTACCGGTTTAAACCAGTTTCTGATCACATAAACCAGTTTATGTGCAACTTCTGTCCCTAGTCCATTTGTTTACATTCCCATTGCATTTTTAACTCGCATCTGGAACCATGGTGTTAGAAATGACATATATTTAAAAAAAAGGTGAGCTTCTGGAGCACAGTTCTTTTTCGAGGTCTGAATTCTGCAGTCACTGAATACACTGATTATTACCGTGTACAGAGGTGGTTAGCTGTGCTTGTCTGAAAACAGGCAGAAGGTAGGGCAGGGTGGTGCTTAAGGGCACAGACAGAAGTTACATTTTTTTTGCATGATTGGCCCACCTGAAGTGCTCTACAGCTGTGCTGTGACATGTATGAACAGCTACAGGGCTCTTTTAAAGTGGCCGATTGCATGAAACATTAGCCCTCCTCAAATGAGGCATCAGATAACAGCGCTCTATTTTAGAGCACTTTAGGGAACTTGTGTTCCCTAGGGTTGATTTTGTTGCATGATCGGGCCTGGGCTGATGCAGCTCAGTCTGCCCCTGGGGCTGTCAGCAGGAAGGGAGGGGTCAGGGAAGAGGGGCAAGCTGGAGTTTCCCAGCCTGAGCTGCGGTGGTGGTGGTAGGGAGGTAGATCAGAGCCCCCCTCTGCCTTGCAGCCCCTCCTAGCCCCCCTCCTTTTAGCTCAGGTCAGGCAAACCCCAGCCAGCAACTCGCTGCTGCTGGCTTGCTTCTCTCCCCTCCCCCTCCTGCCAGCTGTGGCTGCACTGCCCTGGCTCAATGTACTGCAGTCCCGGGTGTATGCCTAAATGCTGCACCCGGAAGCAATAAACTCTGGCATGAACAGTGCCAGAGTTTATTGTGTTGCACTAATTTCACATGTAGATGTGCCCCAAGTATAATATCATGGTCCCCTTTTGAATTATAATGTACTCCACCATGTGATAACTCCAACATCCTGGCAAAATTATCTCTCTTGATAAGCATATTCTTAAATTCAAGGGGATGAATTCAGAATAGTTAAGCCAATCATTGGCCTTAGGTATGTAATCACTTGGTAAAACAATTTGGGATATTCTGTGGGAAAGGTGCTGCACAAAAATTAATTTTCCTCTCTTTGGTTCCATTTTAAAATCATTTGGGTAACAGAAGAAGTTCCCTGGACTGAGGAGTGACTCATGCAGCTTGATGTACAGAAGGGAAAGGAAATGAGGTAAGGGGCCAAAAATAGTCCTTGAGACTATTGCTTACAAGGGAGCACAAAATAGAGTACAGACCAGAAAATAAAAGACCTACAGTGATGTGACATTAAGACCATCTGGACAATGTTTGGCAGCAGTAGAAAAGGCAAACGGAGTCCTGAGATGGAATTCTGAGAGTGCGGAAGATGTAAAGGACTGTTCTCCACTGAGTAAGGAGTATTTAGAAAACACTGGGCTGTTCTGCTTCAGTATGATTGAGATCAAAAAGCTGCTAGCAAAGCCCAGCAAAAAAATAATTCTGATTCAGGATATTTTAAGAGTATGACATTTGAGGATAGATTAACCAGTCTTGGATTGTGTTAACTGAGAAGTAGGGAGGGGCAAGTAGGAAAAAGGGACTAACAGGAGAATCTGACTGAGGAACAGGGAATTTGAATGGCAAGCAATTTACTGATGCCAAACAGCCATGTAAAAATGTTACTGTTGTCGAGCAGGAAGATTATCAGCTGAAGCTGCACGGTCTGGGAAATAAACTTGTGCATTTGTATAAATCTTTCCAAAACAGGATTCTGGTCATGACTGCATATCTTGCAGTACAAAAGAAAAAAAATGATATTATACACAGTCTAGGAAAAAATTGAACACTTAGATTTCTAACTATAAATATGATTTCTGTTGAATTGGTAGTGTCCAGAAATTGTAGGCACTTGGCACTCAGGGAAAAATGCTAGTTCTCTAGCATGAGAATTTTTTCTGGTTTTGTTTCAGGGTTTTCTGTATAGTTCTTTTTTAAAATTGTTTTTCAATCCTTCCTTCTTTCCTTCCTTCCTGAAAATTCAAACCCCAGACATTAGCTACCAGTTTCTCAATGGGAAAAAAATAGAACATTTTGGGAGCAAAAATTGCAGGTAGAGGATGTTCAGTTTGATAAAAATATATATAGGTTTTGTTGGAAGCGTTTCAATTAGCTTCCATCCTAGCACCAGTTGGAGCACTGCTGGCATACAGCAGGCCCATTTGGAGGGAACCTTATGTACACCTTATCTTGAGTTATGCTGTTCACTCCTTGCCCGTAGGGAAGTCAAGCCATTATCCACAGAACAAGTCTTGGTCATCAAGGAAAAAAAATGTTGTCTTGACATAGTTTTCACAGCATTTTTCAGAGCTTGATTAAAAATTATTGAAGACAAATTGTATCTGTCCTTTAACTACAATCTGTTTTGGACCAGTCCCTAGCCCCTCAGATAAAAAAGTAATATTCTTTCTCCCCTTTAAAAATTCTGTGAAGTGACTGTCATTTGTGGGAAAGCAACATTATGTCATCATGATATCCACTACTTTTTTCTGAATTTGATTTTTCATGGGGATGGTCTCCATTCAGGTTAACATAAACACTTCTTTTCTGATTCTGTTCCTTTTTGTCCTCCAAGCTGATTTCTAGATCCACTTATCTTACTACCAAGTTTGAAAGTTTGTTCTTATCTAAATTAGCTAATGCAATCTTGCATCTAAACTCTAAGTGTACAGTAAATGATTCACTATCCATCAGGTTGCAACATCCTAAGCAGTTTTCAGGCAGTTCCTCCTGGGATTGAAAGTCGAGTTCTAAACCTTTGTGCAGGGTCATCAGAAGTAGTAGGCCCATGTGGCTTGGAAATAGACAGCATGCATTTTGAGGCTGATGGCTATGAAGGAGGGGAAGGAAGGTTATTTAGCCAGGAAAAGAAAAAGGAAGTATTTTTTCATGTGCCTCCTGTGAGCCTTGTAACCTCCTGTGCTTGTCCTTTGATGCTCGGTGGGACTTCTTGCCCGGAGAGGGTGTACTTGTTCCCTGGTACATAGACAACTTGCCAGTTCATGTGTCTGCATGGGTGCTATAAGTTCTTTCCTGCCACGTCTTTGGTGTCCTTGCCTTCTGGTAAGGTGTCTGGCTCCTCTGAGCTGGCTCTGATGAGAGACACTTGCTGTCACGGTTCCCACCACTTGCCCCTGCAGGGGCATTCCCTCAGGCATGCAGCTGCCGCAAGGCTGTCATAGCCACTTCCTGTCCCCCTGCCCGTCGGTTCTGGGTGGTTTTTAAACTCCGCTGTCGCATTCCGCACCTCCTATCAGGTCCAGCGGGTCCTTATTAACTGGGCTCAAACTGGGGCTGGCATCCTCAGATGTGCCTGACATGCTTCTGGGTCACAATCTGAGAGCCTCAGTCTGACTGCAGCCACGGCCAATCGAGCTCCACTGCCACAAGCCTCAGAATAAAACTCCCAGCATGGGGAGGAGAGAAGGAAACAATAGATTGAGCAGATATTTGTGTCCCCAAGATTCCAGGCTGCTCCAGGGACTGAAATCATAGTATAAATGAAGAGGATAGAGGACTATTGTATATACATGAGGACATGATAGCAATTTAATTAATTCTTTTAGAAACTGGTTCAGTAAAATTGATGCTCCCCTCTTGTTTTGACATTGTTTATGGCTTACAAGTGACTGCCATAGATTTGCTTAAGTTCATGGATCCTCACGGAGTCTGATATTACCTAACTGGTTCTTAAAGCTGGTTTGGAATTTCAGTTGGAACGTATTTCTATTGCTGAATGCCAGTTCTCTGAAATCAATGCATTGCATGCAAATGTCTTCTGTTTTGATAAAAATCCATTAAGAGACCTGAAATGAAATGGCCTGATAACAGCAGACCATAGAACTAAGATTTTTCATTTTGCAACCACCATTTTTTTCATGGTTTATTATTTTTTTAATTTAGTTAATTTTTTAAATATATTTTGCAATTTTTTTATTTAAAAAAGTGTCAGTGGTGAATCAAAACATTTGGATTTCATTGAAATGTTACAACTGATCTGAAACAGATATTTTCCAGAGATTGAATTTTGTGTGAAATTATAAGCTTCTGCTTTGATTCAGAAAAAAAAAATGTTCTTTTTCACCATGTCAGAGTTTCCCAGAGAAAAGAAATTCTGGATTTTGACCAGCACTTAGTGATTCTATTATGGCAACCCTTACAGACTAGCCTTTAGTTTACATCTGCAGACTGAATGATCACAGAGGTGTTCACAACAAGTATGTCTACACTGGCTCTGCCTTGCTCTTGCAACTGCCCACAAGAAAAAAGCCCTGCCCTCCCTCTCCTGTTGTACATATTCCAAGCTTGGTACTGAGATGGTTTTGAGGACACCTCTTTCCAGCAACACACTACTCTGGAGTTTTCTGGCTCTAGTGTGCTTGAGAGTGGGTGAGGCAGGGTATCTTCAAAGCTTCCTCATCATCTCAGTTCCACTTTTGGAGTGTGAAGCGTGGGAGCCTATTTTTCAAAAGCAGTCTTGAGGACAGTGCACAGCCAGGGTAGACATAAGCTATGGATATGTAGCCATGCTCTCAGGATACTCCATATACTAGTTCTTGAGGTGGAGGCCTGATGGGATTGGGTAACCTGGCTTGAGCTAAGGCAGTCTCCTAGTATGGCAGCAGAAGAGAGCCATAGAAGAAAGTCGAATCACATTCGTAAAGTGAAAAGCCAACGATGACTGTGATTTTGAAAATCATATATTATTTATCTGTTTGTGAGGGTGTGGGTTTTGTCTGTGCAGGTGGAAAAGGAGTGATAGTAGTGTGTGCTTTTGTTTCTTTGAAAGGAATTTTCTGTCATGCCAGTCCTCCAAAGCTTCCAGTTTTTCAGTTTATTATAAAATAAAACCGTGTTGTTGTACTGTATGAACTGTGAAATCCACAAAAGGAAAAAGGAACAGAAGCTAGGTTAGATTCAATAAATGTGCAATTAAAAGAAGAAACAAAAATCTTTCAAGTTATGTCATTTGAAAAAAGAAGTAAATTTGTAGACATCATGATGTTTGTTTATATGAAAATTATCACCAGTCATGGGAAAAGTTTATGAAAAATGTAACCAGTTAAATTTAAAAATTAGCAGCCTTTAAAATTAACTTGAGTTAAAAGTTAAATATTTCCACTTTCAACTAGTTAAAAAGTAAGTTAAAAAGAGAATAACTAGTTAAAAGTTAAGTTGATTCATGAGAAATGCGTGAAGCACGGTGAATTACCTCTTAGCATCATTTTTCTTTTTCAAATCCAATGAGTGGGTTTCTTTTCCATAAGCCACAGAAGCACACCAATTTACTCAGAACTGACCCTGCTTGACCTGAAAACAGTGTTATACTTGTCATACAGTTTTCAGAATAACGGTTTACCAATACCTATGTAATGTTAGATCCTTCTCACCCTCTCCATGTGAAGTACTTTGTAAAAGTCAATGCATCATATAGGTATACCAGAATAACAGAAAGGAGATGTTCATAGCCAGGTGACAAATGAAAGCTGTTTCCACAGGGAACCTGTGTTGTTACAATTTTTATTTCTCAAAAGGGTATGAAATACACCTGAATTAGAAATAATGAAAGTGTCTGAAAATCAAAATTATACTGAAATGAGAAAATCAGGTTAAATGAGAAAAAGAATGTTCCGTTGCTTAGCAGAAGCTGTTTAAACATGCTTCTTGAACTTCAGCAAAAGCTGCATTTCAAAATTTACATCTGACAATTTTCCTCTTCTGTCTTGCAAAACTAAGCCCCCACTACCGAACAATTGCTCTACATGGGCAAATGAGGGAATGCTTGTGTTATAACGGATGAATAGCTTTTTCATAGTAGGTGACATCTCAGATAAGTTTCTCACAGATGAGAAGTAATGCTCAACTTCTTGGGCCCTGGGCTGCTGGTTCTGATCTTCATTAAAATTTAAAAAGTCATCATCTACTTCACCCTCACTACTTGCTCCCACTCTTACTGGGATCAATGTCTCTGCTTGCTTGTGCTTGTTCCCTCTCCTGCAGCCAACTGGCTGCTCTGTTGACTTCTGCAAATGCACAGAAAATGCCAGCATGAACTAAGGAACTCCGGTGCTTAAGAGACCACATCTCATAGGAAGGCGCACTACACTCTCTCTCTCAAACAAGAAGTCGTAGAGTTTAAATAAAGAAATATCTTTCCATGCAAGTCCTAGAGAGTGGCTGTGTCAGGAAAAACTCTGGGAAAACCGGATTTCATTTATTTTTTAACTTTTAACTTTATACTTTAAAAAAGTTATAGTTAACCATTTTTTTTAACTAGTTAAAGTTAAAAGTTCACAGCTGAAAAATTTAACTAGTTAAAGTTAAAAGTTAGCCATTTCTTTAACTTTTTAACTAGTTAATTCCCATGACTGATTATCACAAACAGATTTTTATTACACAGAGATACGCTAGTCAGATCATAATGATGATCTCATTCTCAAAAGGAAACCAGTAAAGATGGCTTATTTTTACAGTAGATATGAATGGTATGAGGGTGATTTTTTTTTTTTAGTGTATTGCTATGGCGATAATTCACGTATTTTCAAGGAAGCCAAATTCTGATTTAGATCAGGTTTATGTGTTGTAATAATGTTAGGGTTCAAGGTTGACTTTGGGCCAGGTCCAAGGCCCATTAAAATCAATGGAAATCTCTCTCCTATTGAGCAGTATAACTAGGTATGTCATTTTCCTAGCTGGTCAGCATAGTATGATGCATTTAGCATTGTACAGGAAGAAACCTGTAAAAATGTCAGCGCTTCCCCTTATTTTACAACTTAACAGTGGCCCCATACTTCCTGTAATATTCACCAAGGATTACACAGACTGCCCAAGATTATCTTTTAGTACAAGTATTTCATCTGCATAATACACTGCTTTATGCTCCCCACTGCTTTCATGAATTCCTTTGATTCCTGAATCTATTCTTATTACAACAGCTAGAGGCTGAAGGGCTTGCATAAGATGAGAAAAGGTGATAATGGATATGTCTGCATGTTTTACCAGCCAAAGATATGGCCTGAGACACTGATTTATTACTGATTCTTTTAGCCAATGCTTTGTTGTATAAGAAATTTACCAACTTTTGCAGAACTTAAAGCAAGTTCTAAACCTGAATAAACTTGTTCAAGTCATAGTTCTATATTTATACATGGATCCAATAAGAGAATGCAACATCCTAAAGCAGCTGCATACAAACTCATATTTGATTTTTCAGTTCATCCATTGTAGACACTTTTGGTAACTCTAGGAACTACATATTACATTACAAAAAGAAGCTGTTCCTTTCTGATGTTGGTGTAATTACCCTTCAGAAAACCAGGGTACTTGGGCTGTTTGATTTATCTTTGCTATTTTTGACATAGGCCTGGACATGTTCCCACTGACATAAAGAGCTATAGATAATAAATGGGCCATATATTTGGCCTAAAGGCATTACATGTGGCCTAGACGAGTGTGTGAAAGGTGCAGCTAGGGATACCCCCTGGTGTCATTAAGTTAGTATATTTAGCTCTTCCCTGCCTAATTCCTCACTCTGTGCCAAGGGTATGTTTAGGCAGAGAGGGGCAGATCTGGGACACAACAAGAGCATATAGAAAAGCATCCTGTGTTTTGCTTGATGTAGTTTGGAGCAGCCCTTAGGATGTTCTAAAATCTGCTTTAATACTCATTGATGTCAATGGAAAGATTACCATTCGTTTCAAAAGTCACTGGATCAAGTACCTATGTCACAAAAGGAAGCATTTAAGCCTTGATTGGGCTCAGGAGAAGGGAAGAAGAAAAGCAGGTTATAGCAACTTCTCTCAACCAACCCTCACTCTTCTGCACAAAGAATAAGCTAAGTGTTTAACCCAGAAACCCCTGCCCTGTAACTAGGAGGGCTTGATTAGGTTAAGAACCAAAGGTCAGGCAGCTAAGAAAGCAATTATCAGCTACACCTGGCCCTGGGGAAGAGGGGCAGAAGGGCAAGTCACATGACTGGAAGGAGGCTGGGCTGGGGAATATAAGCCTGGTCCTAGAATGGGCAGGGGCAGCCCTGGCTTGTGGTAGGGAAGGGAGTTGGGCTATTCAAGCTGCAGCAAGTAGAGTTTGAGGGAGCAGATGGGTGGGCTGCCCAAGGAGAAAGAATTCTAGGTTACATGGGAACAGGAAGAAAGCCTCTGCACCACTGGGCAATGCAAGATAATTGTTTGGAGCCTGGGTGGCAGTGCTACCACAATGTGGGATTAACCCAGGTGGGGGGTCTTTTCTTTGGAGTGGATGATCTTGTTTTTTCTTTCTGTTGAATATTGAAGGACTGGATGTGGCTGGAAGGGACAGACTGGAAGCCACAGGGGTGCTTCAGGGGGACCCAGCATAGAGTCCTTCCCAGGTCAAGGACCCAGTGTGCCGCACGGGGCAGAAGCCCAAGCAGTTTAGCAGGAGGGCTGCTGTTTATTGGAAGACTGCTGTTCCAAGCAATAAGGACTGGGAGAGCAAGCCCAGAACCTGCAAGGGCAAACTGCAGCCTGGTACCGTAGGTACACTGGACAATGGGCAGAAGGACTCAAATACAGTAAAGCAGGCCAAGGCCAGAGAATCTCAGCCCAGAAAAGGGCCTACCTCACATACCCCCTTTTGCCCTCAGGTGGCATCATCCCTGTCCATGAATGCCATGTGCCCTGGAGGCTGGTGGGGCATGGCAAGCTCCCACAGGTGGCAGCAGTGCTGGCGAGAGTGTGGCAGCAGTAAGCGGGGAGCTCCCTCAGGCAGCTGCGGTGCTGTCAGCAGCTGGGAGGTGGGGGTGGTGAGTGCCAACCAGCGGTTGGAGACCACCTGCAGATGCCGCTGGCAGCATCGGCAGTGGCCAACAGTGATTGTGGACCACCCACAGATGCCTCTGGCAGTGTCAGCGGTGGGGGTGGGGGCAAGAGGCAACCACCCACAGGCGCTGCTGGCAGTGTCAATGGCGCCTTTTTGCAGGGGGTGCGCCGCCATGCTCAGGGGATGCATGTGAACCTGCGTGCATCCCCTACATGTCACCAATGTCCCCGTCAAATCTTAACATCAAGGCATGGCAGATGAGATAACAGCGTGGGACTGGAGGAGGTCTGAGGTCTGAGGAGCTAGAGTAGGCAACAAGGTGAGATCCAGACAAGAGCCAGGATAGGTGACTTTGCTCTCCCAGCACTGGGCATATTAAAATCTTAGAGAAACATTTTATTTCAGTTGTGTAGAGCCAAAGGTCCCTTTGGTCACTTCAAAAAGCTCTACTGTTCATGGTAAAGATTTATGTTTAATGAATATAGCTTTACCCAGAAAAAAGAAATCTGTGTAGTTCTGAATTGTCTTCTCCCACTTGGTATGAACTTAATAAGGTTTAAACTAGTTGCTGTGTTCTTGTCTGTATTTTCTCAGTGCATGTATATTTAATAGGCTGGAATTCACACAACTGTATATAGAACAAGTAGTGATTCTTCAGGAATTAAAGTAGTTTCCTAAAAAATAAATGCTACTGCAATATTTTGGTTGCCCAAGGGAAGGGATAAAAAAAGAAACATAATTAGAAGTGTCCCAGACTGTGTTTACATTGCTAGTAAGGGGTGACTTTAAGGCCATCTACAAGCCCAATGCCTGCTGACCATCTATGCTGTCAGCATTTTAACATTTTGAAACTGCTGCAAGTTTTAGCACAAGTACCCATAAAGTACTTTTAAGCACCACTTTTGTACCTACTTATATATAGTACAAACTGGATGCATTGACATGTTGCCCTATAGCAATGTTGCTATGGTGCCGTGTTTTAGTACTTCCTTTTGGAGTACTTTCCTTCCAAAAGGAAGTACTAAAGCACGGCGCAGTATGGGTGGTTACTGTACCGTGCGTGCAGTGCGCAGGTAGATTTCACCACTATGTCACCGTAGCAGTGCGTTATACCGCTATGGCAACATAGTTGGAGATCACGTATAGACACACGTGATTGCTATATCACTATAGCATATCACTACAAATGTATAGATGTGCCCATTGGGCATTTTTACACGTGCAAATGATGCAGGGTGGGTTTACTCTAGAGTAAACCCACCCTGGGCAGGTGTCTACATGTGAAGGGATGCAGTAGCAGATCTGCTGCTCCTGCCAGCAATCTGTTCCCACCCCTTTCAGCCCTGTACTGGCCCCCTGCAGCAGCCAGGGGAAGCTCTAAGCTCCCACTAGGTGTTAGCCCAGGGGCTAGCAGGGCGCATGGGGCCAGGAGATAGATAGAAAAATATTAATTAAAAAAAAAAAAGGTAGGTTCCCATCAACAGCTCTTCTGGTATGGGGTAGTACCTGTGGAGGTAATGCATAGTTAACTTCCCATTTTTATTTCTAGTGGGAAGATCTTGGCTTTATGCCCACTTTATGGAAATGGGAGGCTCCTCCTTAACTTGCTCCTGTGGACATGTATCTGAGGGCAAGTGAAACTCTGGGGCATCCGAACCCCAAGCCTCCAGGCTTGGGCCTGCATGTAGGATGCTCACCAAATGATTTAGAAGTATCAGAAGCCCCAGGTGTAGGTGGAGGATGTTTGCTGGTAGTAGGGCCACATATGATTTTTGAATGACTCAAGGATTTAGAATTGATTTGGCTGATTTGACTTGAAACAAGAAAATTTTTCCATTAAAAAAAAAAAAAGAAAAGGGCTCCCATCAACAGTATAATTCTTTGACTGTCTCTTGGTTAAGACCAAATATAGTGGCTGGGGAGAGGCTCAGTTTACTGCCTGGATTCATGCCAAGAGCCCAGGGGGTGGGGAGATGGAGGGATTTTGAGGGAGGACCAGGGTGGAGGAGGAGTTTCTTGGAGCCTGGAACAGCATCAGTGGTGGTCTTGGAGAGGAGAGCCACAGCTATGGAAGGGAAAGTGAACCAAGAGATGAGAAGCAAATCAGAGAGTGGAAGCAAAGATTGAGAGTCTGTTGGAGCACGGATGAAGGTGTTGAAGAGGGAATGAAAGAAGGTAGGAAAGAAAGGTGTGGTGGGATTGGCAGTTTTGGAGGAGGCTTTATTGAAAAAAGTAATGAGGGAAGAGTCCAGTTAGCAGGAAAAACAGGAGAAAGGACAAGAGGAGTTCAGGAAGGAGAAATGAGGAATGAAACAGTGATTGAAGGAAAGGTGAAGACTAGTAGGAGGAATAAGCCAGACCCACAAACAGAAAGAAGATGGGAGGAAGCAAGAGAGAGTGGCAGGTAATCTGGGTTTGAGAATAAGAACAGTCATAACAGGGGAAGGAGAACAGAGAAGCCAGACAACTAATAGAAATGAATTTCTAGAAAAAGTATTGTTTAAAGTAGAGGTGCACTGATACATAGGTCTGATATTGGATTGGCACTGATACAAAGAAAATTGACTGTATCGGAAATCAGCTTTTTTTGCCTGAAGTGGCTGATAATGTGACCAATTAAATGCCCTGTACATGTGCACACCCGCAGCGCAATATATAGGTGGTGAGGAGCACAGCCCAGCAGCTTAGAGAGCTGCATCCAGCTGGTAAGTCTGTTGTAGTGGAAGAGGAGGGGGAAGGGAAGGGGTGGTGGGGAGGCACAGATCAAGGCCCCTGCAGTGAGGAAGGGAGGTTGGGGAGGCGCAGATCAAGGCCCCTGCAGTGAGGAAGGGAGTGGGGCAGGGGCAGGGCCAGGTGCTGCTCAGTCAGGGCGGGGGGTGGGTGGATTGTAGGACAGAGCGACAGCTCATCCAGGGGGCATGGGGAGTGGGGGTGGCTCCTGCTGTGGTGCACACCCTGGGAGGGCAGGGTGGGTCGTGTGCTGCCTGGATTTACATGGGGTGGGGCAGGCTGCTGTTGGGGCTGGGGCCGAG
>NW_005841837.1:3262790-3271435 GCF_000455745.1 Alligator sinensis
CAATGCCCCTTCCCTCCCCTTCTACCACAACAGACTTACCAGCCGGACACTGCTCTTCAAGCTGCTGGGCTGCATATTGGAAATTGTATTGGCCCAAAAAAATCAATATTGGTGCACCCATAATTTAAAGTTTTGGATGTTAAAGCAGAGGGCTTGAATAGTCTTATCACTCATTCTAACTTGAAGTCTTAGGAATTTTTCATATTGGAGCTGAGAAGTTATGAGGATTTTTGGAAGATGTATGCTGTAGAAGATGAAAGAGAAGAACTTCAAAGGATAAGTTTTATTGCAGGAGAGAAGACAAGAAAAATTATTACTGATTACGATCAGTAATAATTATTTGAATGTGCATGAACATTCCTGAGATGGGGGAGAGAGTTCTCCAACCACTTTTCTATGTACAAAAAGTTATGTATGTTGAGAAGATATGTGATAAATACGGTATGCGGACAGAATCATGGAGAGCTCACGTGGTAATGAAGGTGGATGAGAGCAGTCCTCGTAGGATAATGCACATACAATCAGTAATCCAAATAGGGCCACACCAAGGGTTTACAATGTATTTCAGACTAAAATCTGTAGCAATTGTGGGCAGGAAGGATACCTGGCTGCATACTGCTGGTATACAATATGCTACAGATGGGAAGGGAAAGGGCACAGGGTGGCAAAGTGCCAAGAAGTACTGAAGTGTGTTATTTGTGGGGACAAGGGACACTTACAATGACAGTGCTCCTGGTCCTTCTCAAATAAAGCTAGATCTACAGAGGAGTAGCAGAGACAGGGAGGGAGAGGGGGAAGAAGAAGGTGTTGAGTAAAAATGCATGACCGTGGAGGAGACAACACAAGAAGGAACAGATGGGGAGGAAGAGAGGGAAATTTTAGTAGTTAAAATGGCACAGCTGGCAGCAGAGGAGGCAAAAGAAGGAAAGATGTGAGGAGCAGGTGACTTTGAGGCAGAAGAAATTGAAGGAAAAGAGGAGAGACTAATACAGGAAGAAGAAGGAGTGATAATGAGGCAAGAGAAAGAGAGCCACATTGGGAAAAGAAATAAATCACATGCTATGAAGCTGAGAAAGATGAAGGCAGACAGGGAGGTGGGTTGATGGAAAGCTCATCAGAGCTAATTTGGTTTGAGACTAATGGAGAGGGGAAGGGTGGGGCAGAGGGGAAAGGGGAACCTTTCTTGAATGCCAAAGCAATAAAACAACTGGCAAAGACTATGGGGATAAAGATGGGGGGAGGATTAGAGCTGACTTCATCAAGTAGCAGCATAGAAAACTCGTAAAGTAGTAGAGATGTGAAATATAAAGGGACAAGCATGACTTTGTGTATTGCATCTATTAATGTCAGAAGTGTGTTACTGAGGAAAAGGTAGGATAAGATTATGCCAATATTGAGTGGGGTTAAAGCAGATATATGTTTAGAGAAGTGTGGAATCCCATGGAAGATGAATTACAATAGGTTTTGTAAAGAAATGGGGATGGGGACCATAGTGGTGTGATTAGGGTTGGATGTAAGCAAAGAGGCTGGAGTCACGATTTTGCTCAAGAGGATGGAAGGGGAAGTGCAGCAAATGCAAGTGATTGTAGAAGGGAGACTGCAATGGATGCTGGTGGAGTTTGAAAAGAATGTGTTAGACATTTTTAATATATATGTACTGGCTAAATGAGAAGGAAGGACCACCCTGTTTAAGAAGTTAAAGATATAAATAGGCAGAGGTAGGTAGCAAATTCTGGTAGGAGGGTTTCAATTGCATTATTGAGGAGGGGGATAGGAGAGAGGAGGGAGAGTTAGATAATTCATCAAAAGTACTGATTAATAGAATAAAAGAAGGAGATTTTAAAGGATATATGGGCCAGTGAGATACGAGGATGGAACCAAGTGGAAGACAGGTGTTAAGGGTTGATATTGTATTAACATCAAATGGGCTAGGGATTGGAAAGAAAGATATCTTAGAGGTGGCCTTCAGCAATCATTCGATGCAGAACAGAAGTAAATTTAGATAAAAGCAAAGGTAGGGGGAAAGGGATGTGGAAGTTAAACATTCAATTATTACAAGATAAGAAGATCTGTCAAGAATACGTGGAATTGTATAAAGGATGGAGGACTCTGAAGAGATGCTACAAAAACATCCAGGAGTGGTGGACTGTGCTCAAGATAATTTTTCAGAAATATTGGTTGAAGAGAAGCAAAGAATAGGGTGTAAGAGCTAGAAGAAATGCAGGCAAGGAAGCAGCAATTATTAAAGGAGGTGGTAAGAAGAGTATGAGAGAGAAGAACTAGAAAACATAAAGCGATGAGCTGAAGAATGGTTCAAAAGGAAAATAGATGATAAAATCTTTTTGACTGGAGCATGGGTGGGGAAGGGGGAAGGATGGTGTGAGTATTTTTTTGGTGAACTTGAGGAAAAGAATGAAGGAACTGAAAGTAGTGAGAACTAAAGAAGGAATCCAAATATAAGGGAGCTTAAGGGTGTTGGATGCAGTGCCACAGTTTTATAAAGAGCTCTACAAAAGAAGAGGAGTGAATGAAAGAAAAATGGAAGTGTTCCTTGAGGGGATAAAGGAAAGAATAGAGGAGGGAAAGAAAAAAAAATTGGTGAAGTTAAGTATGAGAGGCAAAAAAGTGCTTAAAAGTTTACAAGAGAGGGAAGGTGCTGGGAAGAGAGAGATTTCCAGTAGAATTCTATGAAAAATGTTGGCAATCTCTGAGGGTAGATATAATAGAGACAAGAGGGAAATAATGGAGGGTGGGGAGATAGGGGAGGTTTTTGCAGTTGGTGTGGTACTTTTGATATTCAAGAAGGGAAAGGAAGATGTGTTAGGCAACTGGAGGCCAATAGCCCTTTTAAACATAGGCTAAAATTGATGGTAAAAGTATTGGCCAAAAGAATGCGTGGCTGTTTAGCAGATGTGTACTGTTCTTGAGGAGGATATTCCAGACCCTATGGTTAATGAGAGATGTCATAGTGGATGTGCAAGCGAGGAAAATAAATACAGTAATAATGAATCTAGACCTGGAAAAAGTTTATGATAGGATTGAACATGATTTTATGTTTGAAGTAATGTGAAGATGAAGTTTACAGTGAAGATGATCAGGTAGGTCAAAGTGCTATATAGTAAAGCAGGAAGTCATAGATTTCATAGACATTAGGGCTGGAAGGGACCTCGGAAGATCATTAAGTCCAGCCCCCTGCCCAAAGGGCAGGAAGTCAGCTGAGGTCACAGGATCCCAGCAAGATAAACATCCAATTTTCTCTTGCAGGCATTCAGAGTAGGTGCTTGAACCACCTCCGATGGCAGGCTATTCCAGACGTTGAGGGCTCAGACAGTAAAGAAATTCTTCCTTATGTCCAGCCTGAAATGGTCTTGCAGGAGTTTATAACGTTCAACTTTGTCATCCCTTGCGGGGCTCTGGTGAACAATTGTTCCCCCAGATCCTGGTGAATACCCCTGATAAACTTATAGGTGACCATCAGATCGCCCCTGAGCCTGTGCTTTTCCAGGCTGAAGAGCCTCATGGCTCTCAGCCTCTCATCATAAAGTCTGTTTTCCTGACTCTGGTCATGCGCATGGCTCTTCTCTGGATTCTCTCAAGCTTCTCCACATCCTTTTTGAATTGTGGAGCCCAAAATGGATGCAGTACTCCAGCTGCGGCCTCACCAAGGCCGTGTATAACGGGAGAATGACGTCCTGGGATTTGCTTGAGAAGCATCTATGGATGCAAGCCAGTGTTTTGCTCACTTTACTAGTCGCAGCATCACATTGAAGGCTCATGTTCACCTTGTGGTCAATCATGACCCCCAAGTCCCTTTCATCCATAGTGCTAGCCAGCGTAGCACTGCTGAGCTTATAAGGATGCTGCAGGTTTTTCCTCCCAAGGTGGAGAACCTTGCATTTTTCAATGTTAAATACCATCAGGTTCTCATTTGCCCATTTCCTGAACCTGTCAAAGTCAGCCTGGATCACCCTCCTGTCCTCAGGTGTGGATGCTTTACCCCAAAGCCAGCGGATCATGGTGGACCCGAGGCCGCAGTTGGCCAGTTTTGCTAGGAGGTGATCATGGGATACCAGATTGAAGGCTTTTTTGAAGTCAAGATATACAACATCAATCTCCTCTCCCTTGTCCAGGCGATAGGTCACCTGGTTATAAAGGAAATGAGATTGGTCAAGCAAGACCTACCCGCAACAAACCCATGCTGGCTATCCCTCAGGATGTTGCCATCGGCCAGTCCATTGAGAATGGCCTCTTTGATGATTCTTTCTAAGACCTTCCCCAGGATAGAAGTCAGACTAATGGGCCTGTAGTTTGCCGGATCCACTTTCCTCCCTTTCTTGAAGATAGGCACCACATTGGCCTTCTTCTAATCTTTGGGCACTTCACCAGAGCACCAGGAGTTCTCGAAGATCCGTGCCAGAGGCTGAGCTATGATGCTAGCCAGCTCCTTGAGTACTCTGGGGTGTAGACCACCAGGGCCGGCTGACTTGAAGGTGTCCAGCCTCTCAACTTGTTCCTCCACAAGGTCAGCATTGATGGAGGGCAAGGAATCTCCTTAATGGGCAGGGGCGTCCCGTGGGATTGATGAAAGACTGACACAAAGTACCCATTTAGTAGGTTGACTTTTTCCTGAGTATCGGTTGTCAGTTGTCCCTTCTGGTTTAGCAGGGGTCCAATGTTTGCCCTTGCTTTTCCTCTGGCTCCCCACATATCTAAAAAAGGACTTTTTATTATCCTTGATACTTGTAGCTAGTTGGAGCTCAGTCACAGCCTTGGTTTTCCTTGTTGAGTATTGGTAAATGGTTACCTGAGCAAAGAATTTCCCATTCAACCAGGAGTGAAACAGTAATGCCCATCATCCCCCTATCTTTTTGTGTGCACAGTGGAGCCATTGGCTCAGAGAATTCATGATGATAAGCTAATAAGTGGTGTGAAGATACCAGGAGGAGGAGAAATTAAATGTACGTTATACATGGATGATGTGAACATAGTAGCTCAGGACAGTGTATCAATAGAGAGGGTATGGGAGCATACTGGGCACGTCTACATAAGATGCTACAGCACAGTAGCAATGAGCTATTGTGCCATAGTTTGTTCCTATGGCACTGTAGCATGATGGTTATGAACCATGATGGTGACACTACTGTGCAGTAGTAACAAGGTACTGCACAGTAGCATCTAAAAATAACTGTACAGTAATGGGACTGTACAGTAACAACTGTGCAGTCAGCCACTTGTGTAGATGTTGCCACTGAGGACTATGGAGATGTGTCAGGGGCGAAATTAAATAAGATGAAAAGCACATTGATAGGTGTGGGGAACTGGAAGAATTTACAGAAGTTCAGGCTCCGGGTGGTAGGGGATGTAATCAAGATCTTGGGAATCCCAATGGACACAAAAGGGAAAGAAAAAAACGTGTGGGAGAAGTTGGAGATAAGAGTGAAGTAAATGGGATTGTGGAGTGGTAGAATTATATCCTTCAAGGGTAAAGTGGCTGCAGTGAAAACAGTACTCTTGCTGATCTTCTTTTACACAGGAGTGGTGTATCCACCATCATGGCAACAGATAAGAAGAGGCAGATATGTGTTTTTGGTGGGAAAATAAAAGAGAAAGAATAGCCAGAATGGAGCTATACAAAGCCAGGGAATTAGGAGGCTCGGGAATCCCAAATCTGGAAAGTTTGTGTATGCCTACTTTTATCAGTATGTTCTGTAAAAAAGGCAACAGAGGGGTGGGGAAGACGGCATATTTTGTCATTACCTGGCAGGAAGAACATTAAGAAGATGGGGCATGTATGGTGGAGATTGGAAAAAGCTGTGGCAGCCACCAGCCCACTATACAAAGATGGAAAGTGTTTTAAGGGTAAATAAACTTGAGGGAGTGCGATTAGAGCGCTTAAAAGACGTAAGAAGGTGATTAATATGATAAGCAAGATAAGATAACAATAGTTGGGGATCTGACAGAAAGACAGATGGCAAATGTGTGGAACGAAGTGACAGATAATAGGAAGAATATTCCATATCCTCATCCATACAAAATCCGTATGTTTGCTTTTTAATCTATTAGGAGCATTCAGCATAAATGGGGTTTTGTAAGATCAGTGGCATGCCTGAGAGATGGATGTGGGGCTGAAGAATCTGCATTGCATGTATTTTGGGACTGCCCTTTTGTACAAGGGGATGGGAGGAGGTGCATTCATTTTTGGGGGTGATTGATATGAACTGTGACTTAAGCCATATAGCACCATTTCATATACTAATGCCCAAAGGACTGGAGACACAGAGGACACTGACAGATGTGCAGCTCCCTGCTTTAACTCATGGCACTTCACATAAAATGCCATAAGTTACAGCAACCCACCCTAAACCAAAAGATATTCACTGTTGGCTCAGGGGGGTGGGAGGTCAAGCTCCACTTTAAAGCTGATCCAGGAGGAGCTGCATGTGTAAAGCCTCTCTCCCTAGCTCTGCCCCCCCTCACAGCTGTGGTGCTCTTTGCATGATGGGAGGGGATGGAGCTCCAGGATGGGGTTTGCCCCTCCAATCCCCCTCCTCTCCCCCAGTACAGACTGGGCAAACCCCAGGCCAGAGCTCCATCCCATCCCTTCTCCCCTTCCCATCATGTAGACAGCACTGAAGGTGGGGCTGCGCTGCATCAGCCCAGCCCCAATCAGACAGAAATTAATAAAGGTGTACTCTGCTTTGGAGCACCTTCATCTGAACTAATTTGTTAATTTGTTACACGATCGGGCACTTTTAAAGCATTCTGCAGCCATGCCTTTATGTCAGGATGTGGCTGTACAGCACTTTCAAGTGGCCGATCATGTGACAAATGTGACTTATGTCAGCACCCAGAGACTGAGAACCATACTACATTGTGCAACAGTAACGATATGGAAGGTGAGAAGGCAAGGGACTGGCTTTCACCAAAAGAGTGGAGTTGGCAGTATATGAAGTTAAATACTATGTGGATCGTGGACAACATGGAGAAGGAGATAGCAGAGAAGAGATGGAGGAAAGAAGAATGGTGGTGTTTCTTCCAAAAAGACAAAGGGACGGAGTTAGGAAGGAATTAGGCAGTGTTTCTTTTTGGGTTAGGGAGTATCAGAAGAGGTTAGCATGATAAGGGTGAAAACGGGTGTAATAAGAACAAGGTATTGTTGTAGGTGGAGGTTGTCGAGTTTTGTTTTAATGTAATTTTAGTTGTTTTGTAAAATAAGAAAAAAGGTGCTTATCAGTTTGTTTACCCAATATGGGCCATGTGTTTTATAGTCATGCTCAGTGTTGGCTGCATTTAATCGACTTCATATTTGGTTTCCATTACTGAACACATGCTGCTTTTGGCAGAAGTTTAATGGTAGACAGTATATTTAATGAGGTTTCCTTGTGTGTGACTGTAAGATGAGGAGTTGTTTTTCCCCCCCCCATGCTGACTGGGGGGAAAACCCTTGTCTTGTATTTGAGTAAATGCAGTATTTTCAATCCTTTAACAAATAGTTTGAGCTGGCTTTACACTGCAAGTCTCATTTCTCTATACAAAGTGCCCACTAATATATCTCACAATCTTTAATAAATGTATTTGCATAAACAATTCTAAGGTAAGGAACTGCTATTATCTTTATTTTACAGATGAGAGAAACAAAGTAACTGGTTCAAGTCATGCAGAAAGCCATTGGCTCAACAGAGACGTTTAGGAGCTTGGGCCTCCCAAATTTCAGCGTGGCCTCCTTCGTCTTAGTAGGCCACAAAGATCCACTTCTAGTGGGTGAAGCTGACAATGCTGTTAAGTCAAAACAGAATGCCCAGAGAGGAACGAACAATTAGATTTCCCTAATATGCATGTTCTGCACCCTAATCATGCTTGTGTGATGCAGAATTACCCTACCAGTCACCAAATGGTGCACCATATCTCACATGTGTCAGGACCAGAGTCTAGTCTACTACAAAAAATGAGGCTGTGAAGGGACTAGATTATTGACTTTGGGTAACAAATGAAGGATAGAAAAATGGGCAGTGCACAATAGGATGCAGTACAACAAGGACAAGTGCAGAGTGCTGCATCTAGGGTGCAAAAATATCCAGCACACCTACTGGCTGGGAAGTAACCCCCTCAGCAGCACAGAAGCAGAAAAGGATTTCAGAGTCATAGTGGACTCCAAAATGAACATGAGTTGTCAGTGTGACGAAATCATCAGCAAAGCTAACTGCACTTTATCATGTATCAGCAGGTGCATGACTAATAGAGCCAAGAAGGTGATACTTCCCTTCTATGCAGCATTGGTCAGACCTCAGTTGGAGTACTGCGTCCAGTTTTGGGTGCCATACTTCAAGAAAGATGTTGATAGACTTGAGAGGGTCCAGAGGAGGGCTACTTGTATGGTTAGGCAAATTCACCTTGTCACCTACAAATTCATTAGTGGGGTGCAGCAAGGGATCGGAGATGATCTGTTCACCAGGGCACCTCTTGGGGTAACAAAAAACAATGGTCATAAACTGACAGACAGCAGATTTAGGCTAGATATCAGGAAAAACTTCTTCATGGTAAGGGTGGCCAAAATCTGGAATTGGCTTTCAAGGGAGGTGATGCTCTCCCCTACCTTGGGGGTCTTTAAGAGAAGGCTGGATAGGCATCTGGCTGGGGGCATCTGA
>NW_005841837.1:3271466-3293953 GCF_000455745.1 Alligator sinensis
TTCCTGCCAGGGCAGGGGGACCAGACTCGATGATCTATTGAGGTCCCTTCCGACCCTAACCTCTATGAATCTGATTGCTTGGTTCAGTTGATGGTGGCATTATCCAGGTACATAAGGAGCTGGAGGGGAAAATGAGGTTGTGAAATCATATTAGTCGATTTTTCTCCCTGTGATAAAAACTAAATTAAAAATACATGTTAAATGGTTCAATTAATTAGAATGTAATGGTGTATTTTGTTCCCATGCTCTAATTTGTGCTAAGTTGAAAGTAGTTGCTTTCTTCCATCCTCCGCCTCCTTATAAATAAATCATATGCTTTCTGGATAAACTCATCCAATTATATCTTAATTGTTTCTAGGAGGGAACTCCACTGCTGTATTAATTGTCATACATGCATTCATTCACACAAGACCAGATTCCCATTGGTGATATTTTAATTATTACTACAGTGCAAACGTTGCATTCAATTGCTTATTAACTCTACAGGCTGTTGCAACCTTTTATCAGCTAATAGATGTCAAAAGGGGTATTTTCTAGTAGGATTAGGATGATCTCTTTACTTATCCCTTTTATGAGTACTTCTGTGGAGCCTAGATGAAAACTAGAGGCCTCAGTTTTCATCTGAGCATGGCTGTGGATTGGACACTGGGCATACAGTAAGACATAGCTTCTGCCACAAATGTTTATATTTATATAGCCAAGGTAGATAGAGGGCAGTGGGAAAGGAAGGATTGTTACCCCCATTCCACATGGGAGAAGCTGAAGCACAGGAGGCCAGAGACCCCTAGAGATTCAGAGAGCAACTTGTGGGATTTATACTTGGGCCTAAACAGGCTGGGCATGTAATGCTCATTGACTTTCAGCGTGATGTGTACTTTTAAATCACTTAGACACTTTGGAAAATCCTACTCTTTGTACTAGATTACATACTAATAAAATGGATAGTGTAATATCTGGGAGGAGTTTAGGACTGCATACAACCAGGTACTGTGTGCTAAGGTCTACAGTGCCTTGTCTACACTAGAGATACAGAATGTCAGAGTCATGTTACTGAACAATTTTTCGGTTTGCTGGCCAAAATGAAAAGCTGAGGAGGGAAAAAAATCAGTTAGGTTCCAAGCAAAATGAAAAGGTTACATTTTTTCCAACAAAACAAAAATGTCAAAGGATTTCATTTTTGGTTGCATAAAACGTTGTGTTTAACCTGGAACAAAACATTTGGTATCTGTTTGAGGCTTACCTTTCTTTTTTAAAATTTACATTTAAGTCGTTTTGGTAACTAAAAGTCACTTGAAAAGGAAAAAAATATCTCTTTTAGACCAGTATATTTGCTCAGCTGTAGCTAGAATCTGTTGCATTCAACAATTTTAGTTGTCAAAGGCAAATAGAAGCATGTGGTCATTACTTTATTCTACTTTAGACAAACTTCACCTGTACTATGAAGGCAGCAGTATTGCAAGCATCCTCAGCAAGTTTTTTTCCCCCAACCATTCTGCAAAAGACTCCTCTCTAGGAGTGACAGACAGTGTTACTACCTGTGTCTCCAGCCCCATTCAGTCCTTGGTTCCTCTGGTGAGACTGGTGCCAACAATAGTGATGACTATGGCCGTGTTATCTAATGGCACACCAGGGACATCTCAAAATGTGCATGGTTTTTGTGCTGAAACCTTTTTCTAACCAACCAGAGACAGGCCTCTCACTATGTAACTCTACTGCCGTCAGCTGCAGCATTCCTGATTTACACCAATGTAAATGTGATCAGAATTAGGTTTTCTAACATTATACTCTAACGGTATATTTTATAGGCATTCTGCTTCTGGAAAAAGTGTGTAGACAGGTGTAAGAAAGTACTTGTCCTCATGCCCATTAAACTAGGCTGACACATTGCTGAAATATTTAGTAGGAATAGGCAGGATGGGCTTCTGAGTAAGACCTCATCCTGGATACCAGCTCCCTGTTCTGACTTCTTCTGTGCCTCTGTGCAAGACAATATCTCTCAGCTTAAATTCTGCTTCTGTAAAACACTCATCTGTCTGTTTAGACCATAAGCTCTTGCAGGCAAGGACTGTGTTTCACTGTGGGTTTCTGTACAGTGCCTAGCACAATGGCGTCCTGTTCATAGTTGGAGCAGCTTACCTACTGATTAATCAATGACGATGCAGTTAGAAATAAAGACACACAACAATTTTCACACTGTAGCAGTTCTGTGGCAAGCACGGCCATGCATGTAATATGGCTCCCTTGAGGCCAAAGAGTGAACTTTATCTTGAGTTAAGCTTGAATATTCCATTATTTCCCTTTCAGTACTTCGTTCGCAGATAATCAAACATATGAGAGGGAAGGGAGACAAAGCATTGCTTCAAGATCACAGATTTTGAACCTGATGCAAAAGTTGGCGAGAAATGACAAGGAATAAGAAACCAGACTCAAAAAGATTTGGACCGGACAAGTATGAGGCCTCCACAAAGGTATGGCTCTCAGTGCAGATGTAAAACAGAAACAGGGGAGAAGAGACTTGCCCTAAAGGGAACTGTCAGCTAGGATACTGATCAGATGATTTGGAAGAT
Organism: Alligator sinensis; assembly: GCF_000455745.1. Classification (NCBI taxonomy): domain Eukaryota; kingdom Metazoa; phylum Chordata; order Crocodylia; family Alligatoridae; genus Alligator; species Alligator sinensis. The sequence continues at coordinate 3,274,034 of NW_005841837.1, forward strand.
ACTGTGGGAAAAGGATTTAAAATCTCCTTAGCCCAGTGGGTCAATGAGATAATATGGGCCTGATCTCCTGCACTGAAACCTCCTCATTGAAGATAGGAGGGGGCAGGGGCTGGCTAAGCCTCCCTTAATTCTCATGCTGCAGTTGATCCAGCCCTGGCATACATTAAAGCAGCAGGGATGATATGGATTATGCCAGCTGACTGTGGTCCGTCAGGGACTGCATGCTAGCTGAAAATGGCCAACGGGCAACTACACTCCTTGCCACCACTGACACAGTCCCTCTCTCCCCTGTCATACACAATTTGCTGAAGCAGGGGGTGTAGTAGTTGGCACATAAGCCAGTTCTGCGGCTGCTGAGAACTCATCACCCCTCCAGGGGAACACTAAGATAGCAGCTACAGCCAGATTCACCTGCTTTGTGCTGTTTGTGAGCAGGGACAAGGGGCCAGAATTAAGTGGAGGGGGCTTAGGGGAGGGGAATGGTGGTGAGGGTGGAGAAAGATTCAAGTCAGCCCTGTGGCAATGAAAGATTGTGATTGTATATAGTGTTTCAACTGACCTATAGTATACAGTACCGGTAAGCACTGGAAAGATACTGCCTGGAAGAGGATGCAGGACAGAATAGCAACTCCCTTAGATAGTATGAGGGAAGTGTAAGGTTCAAGGCTAAGGTGAACCCAACTGGATTCTTTCTTGTATAAAAAAAGGGTGAGGGATCTCTAGCTATTCCTAGTCCCAAAGATAACCCTGACAGTCTAAACTGAGACTGTGCTCTCTGATCCTCTGTGCCTGCAGCCAGATGGATTGAAATAATAGCACCCAGAGAGCTGGAGACTTTCCCTATTTCAGCACTGACTCTTGTGCCAAGAAGATCCAGTTAATGCACTTTATGCAGGGTGGACAGATGTACCAGAGCCATAGTTCTATGCATTTGAAAGGAAGATGCATAGGAATAAGCCTGCAGCTCAGAATATTCAAGCAGCTAACTATCCTACTGAGTCTCTTTTGAGTGACTGTCAAGCTTGCTGCTGTCCTTCTGAAAATTAGGGCAAAGGTGGTATTTATCCTGCAGGCTGCTAAAAACTGCTCAGCTTCTGCAGAGCTGGGTGTTACCTAGGAAGGATTGGCCAGTGACTGGAACATAAGACCTTAGTCACCTTAGCTCAATTTCCTGTTCCACCATGGGCTTCCTATGTGACCCCAGGACAAGTCCTACTGAGCTCTTCTGTACCTCCGTTTCCCATCTGAAATAAAGGGAATCATAGTACTCCTCCATCTCTCAGGGCTTTTGAAAGGATAAATACAAGGAAGACTGTGAGGAGCTTTGGTTCTTAGCCAAGTAAGTATCATAGAAAGATATAATTTGCAGGTCTTCCTTAGCATTTGATCCAGTAGCAGAAAAGAGCATAAAACAATCCATTTTGTAAGCTAATAAAGACTTGTGTGGGCCAGCTTCTTATTTAAAATTAGGCCTCTGTAGCCACTTAGAGTGCAGTTGTAGCTGTGATGGTCCAGGAATTATGCAAAAGGCTAGGATTTTGGGGGGTGATATCTTTTATTGGACCGACTATATAGTTGCTTTTGAATGCAAAGCTTTCTTCAATGCTTTGTATTCAAAAGCTTGTCTAATTTTATACCAACTATACAGTCGGTCCAATAAAAGATATCACCCCTCAAAGTCCTTGCTTCTGTAGCCTGTACTGTAGATTAAAGAAGAATCGGGGCCTATGCGTTAGAATGGTATCTGATGTTTAAATATCAACAGAACCAATCAAAAAGGGAAAGAAACCCTTCACATTTCTGGGGAAACTCAAAGGAAATGGGTACTAACCCTGATCATAACCATATAGGAGAAGTCAATAAGAAGTTTCAGGGGGAGTTTGAGTGACCTAGATTTCTTTTTGGATATGGGTGAGAAGGGAGGTTTGTGGGGTAAGGTGAAGCAAGAAACATCAGGCCGAAAAGTGTAAACATGTTAGGGTGGATGGCCTTTTTCTGTTTCTATGGATGGAGAAATCAAGCATATCAATACAAAGGTCAAAACCAGAGATAAAAACCTTGACATTCAAAGGTTTTGTAACAAAACAGGCAATGGACAGGCTCTAGAAACTCAGCGCAATGCACCCTGCTGGGGATTGATCACCCGCCTGTAGTGTGAGCTTTCAGGAACCTCTGTGAGATTTCCCCAAACAGTCCGAGTTTGCTGACATATCCCTGGGGCTTGTTTCTTATTTATTTTACAGCCTCTTTATACTGCCCTGGCAGTGTAGCATGAGCCTGGAAGACAGCATCAGGTAATGTTCACCCCACAGGTGTTGCAAAATGAAAATGGGGTCAGACTAGAGGCCTCTTACAATAATCAGCCCTTCAGTGAGATTAGTCATGGGAATCACTGCTCAGGAGGGTGAATAAGTCTGACCATACATCAGCTTCTAGCTCAGTGTTTCCCAAAGTTTTGATACCTGGGGCAAACTATTTTTCAGGATTAAACTGGCGGCACATTTCACTCATACCCCAAATGGTGTATGTGTGTATGTATACACACACACACACACACACACACTTTTTCAAAACATAACATTTCATTCCCCAGCCAAAGGAAACCATACCAGTGCTGAGATATACTGTTAAAAAATAACTCCATAACTGTTCTGAATTTTGCAGCACCCTAGGTGAAAATCGCAGATCTAAATTTAGAAAAGATATGGAGAGGGTCTTGACATTAAAATGTTGAGCTCCACTGATCTAGCTGTTGCCACTTATGGGTGACAAGGACAGGACCACCCCCTGCTGTGCCTTTCTCTTTGCACTGTCTTCCCTCTCCTGACCCCTGGTCTCTAACTCAGGTCAAGGGCAGTCCCTGCTGCTGAGGTTACTCCTGCAGGGTCTCACAGGCTGGCAACCACCCCCATAGTCCCTCCTGCATGGGAGGAGTGGAGAGGATGAGCCAGGTGGCAAAGCAGGGCTCCATCTGTGTGTCTCCCCACCCCACTGCTGGGACCAAGGGGTCGGGGGGGAAGGGGCCAGCAGAGGGTTTGCTTGTGGTGTAGGGGAAAGCAGCAGCAGTCCTCAGATGAACACTTACTGGCATCACTGAAGTAGCTGGGGCAGGCATAGGGAATCACTGTTCAGTCAGCCGATGGGAAGCATATGCTTTATATTAGCAATAATTAGGCTAGCACAATGGACACCTTATTCGGTATACATGTCTCTTTTCCTGAGGCTGTTCCTCTCTCCCTCTCAGCTGCTGTCTTCCATCCTCTCCCTGCACTTGTTTTTCATTCTGCCTCCTCTCCCTAATGCACATTTTCCCCCACACCGGATTCCTTTCCGTTGCTTCCTTCTATGTTTTTTCCATAGTCTCCAAAATAGCACCTCATTCAACAGTGGCTGTTAAGCTCAAGTCTAATTGGCATAAGCACCACTTTCAAAAGTGACTTATGTACATGGAGACCTAAGTCTCTCTGAAAAAATCAATGCAATTTAAGAATCTAAGGGTATGAACAGACATCTCATTTGACCTGGACCAATACAGGAGTGAATACAGGAGTGACAACAGTCATTTACACATGTTGCCCTTCCATGCTGCACTGATGCTTCTCTGCCAGAGCAGTGGTCACTGGGTTCAATAAACACAGGCATATGTGAATGAGAAGAACAACACACTTTATTTGTGGTGCTATAGGCAACCCCTCTGCAGATCTTTTGTCTGGCTCTCACTAAAGAACTAGCAGCTCTCTTGCTGAGGAACTATCTCACAAATCCTGACTCCCTCAGGCTTTTTAGGGAGTATCTCTAAATTATAAGTTCTATCATTGCAGCCAGTAGATAGCCAGTGAGACCACACACCCTGACTGGCTTGTCCCTGGAATGAACTGGAGGAACCATACAGGTGTATAGCAGAATGCCCCAAGAAAATGTCAGTACATTTTACCTGGCATATTTCAGAGGGACTTGGAGGAGGACAGTGGATGTGTATGTCTTTATGAAAAAAATCTTTCTTCTGGGACAAATGTGAAGCCTAAATCATTTTTGAAACAGGGATTTAAGTACCTAGGCCACACTGGGCTGAGACGAGAGCCTCAGCTTTGTCATGTATTCTGGTCCCTGAGCTGGCAGTGTATGTCTGGGGGAATGATGCAGCAGAGCTGGTTGGAAATGAAAATTTCTCTTGCCTCTTGACTCTTTTGCTGTCTCCAGCTTTCTGATGTGAGAAAAGGTCACATTCTTCCAGCTTTGAAGAAGCATGGTGAATCCTCTTGTCAGACACCTACATAATACCTTGCAAGTCCACTGGGGCCCAGAGAGTGAAGAAAACCTGCAGGTGAGGTCTCAGGTATGTGGGGTGACACAGAAATGATCTTCCAAGGCACTGTGAATACTTTTTTATATGTTAAAGGTAAGAGTGCTGTGAAGTTCAACTTCAGCAACAGAAACAATTTCAAACCCAGTCATACAGAAATTCAGTGTCAGAAGGCACAAGTAGATTAGACAGCTTTTCCTCTATGTTTGAATATGCCACTAGCACTATTTTTAATTCTAGCATAGACAGCAAGGCTTAACATGGACAACTAATACAGGTAAGAGATTATATCTCTGACATCCTTTATGAATGGAAGAGCTAGTATATGATGATCTAGTTTTTCTGTTTCCTGTCATCACTTTTTAAAGCTACCTACAGCATTTTTCCTAACCATGTAAGTTATTTATAAATGATGGGATATTTCTATTATTGCCACTAGAGGTCTGTTCACTACTACAAATATGAGCCACACAAGGCATGCTTTCTCTGTTTCTTGCACTCTCTCTCTCTCTCTTCCTCTAGTTAAGTAGTAGTTGCTGCTATTCAACATCTGTGTTACAGTAATACCCACAAACTCCAGGATCAGGGCCACCTGTATGTCAGTAGACAGTAATGTTTAGAGCGTGCCGAGGTGATCCTTTTGCTTTTGAGGGCATGTATAATTTAGCTTTACTAATACAATTAGCTGTGTTAATGCTAACATCATCATTTTGCTTTAGGAATGGTCAATTGCTTTTCCTTGGGCAAGTAGTAGCTATTTGCTGAATCAAAACCTATAGTGGCTTTGGACTAGGTCTTTGCCATGCTAGATTTGTGAATATAATATGTGCATTTAGTAGCAAAGAAAAGGCAATTTTTTCTGTTCTTACTAAGAGCTACCTTTGGTGGACATGCTCAGTCACCATGGACATCAGTGGTATTGGCATGATCTCAACCAAGGGCAGAATCTGACCTTTGGTTTCACATTCTCAACACTTTCTTTTATTTTAAGGCCAATGCCAGAGTCTGTGCAAATGCTACATTTGCCTAGTTTTCTTTCCTCCTTAGCTATATTCTCAGGTTTAATTATTATGTCCCATGGTTTCTATTAGGTTGATCTGGTATGTTTCTCACTGTTGGTGTTAAACTCATGCTGGTTTTCTCTTTAATTATCTAAAACATGCCTCTGTTTAGCTTCAGTGAGGAGGAACAATACTGTTTCATAAAGGTGGAATTTGCAAAAGCACTCAGCATTGGCTTAATTCTGCTCCCATTATAAGCCATAATAAAATCCCCACTGACTTCAGTATAAGCAAATGTAGGTCAACACTGATGCTATTTGCAAATCCCGTCCTCCTTCCTTCAGGTTTTCTTCTCATTAGATCACCATTACATGGTGCTTGAGCTATCATTCCACTACCCAAAAGTAAGTATCAAAGCTGCCCTTTGTCTGCTTTTTTCATTTACTGTGTGACCCCATAGCTGTAGTTAATTTAGGATCAGAAAACACCCTCACCTCAGGATGGGGCTCAGTGGCAGAGTTGTCTTCTGGAGTTTCTTCCCTCTTGTTCCTTTGGGGAAAGGGTAAGAGGATGGAGAGAAGCAGGGTTTGCTGACTGCAGAACAAGGGTATGTCAATACTGTAGTAGCAGAAAGCTATAAGACTAATCCCTACCCATCTGCTCCCAGTCCTAAAAATGGGGTCATGAGGACACCTTGAAGGGTGCCCCTGGCACTGCATTCAAGAATTGGGTTTCTCATGAGCTCAACTGTGGCAGCTTGGGGTGGATCAACAATGCAACATTGCTATTAAAATAAAACCTATGGCGCACTGGGATATACTAACAGGAGTCCAGAGGGACTCTTGTTAGTATATCCCAGTGTGCTATAGGTTTTTTGTTCCCAGTGTGTCATTCAGGGGCCCAGAGAAGGACCACAAGAATGATTAAGGGCCTGGAGTACAAACCTTATGAGGAAAGACTAAAGGATCTGGGACTATTCAGTCTGGGGAGGAGAAGACTGGGGAGAGGGGATGGACTTGGTGGCCATCTGTAAGTATGTAAGGGGTGAATATCAGGAACTGGGAGAAAAACTATTCACTAGAGTGCCCTAGGGGAGGACAAAGAGCAGTGGCCGCAAACTGTTAGAGGATGGTTTTGGGTTGGATGTAAGGAACAACTTTATGTTAAGGGTGACCAGAATGTGGAATAGACTTCCCAAGGAGGTGGCGCAGTCTCCAACCTTGGAAGTCTTCAAAAGGAGACGAGATATACAACTTGCTGGGTTCATTTGATCTCAGCAGTATTCCTGACCAGAGCAGGGGGGTTGGACTCGATGATCTTTTGAGGTCCCTTCCAGCCCTTGATTTCTATGATTCTATAAGTTTAATTGCTTATTGTGGAAAGTTGTTTTTTCCATTCTGGTCAGTGTGGATAAGGCCTTCTGCAGTTTTGGGTCCAGTTTTGGGTACCATGCTTCAACAGCAATGCGGAAGAAATAGAAAGAGTCTAGAGGGGAGAGTAGCATAAATGATTAGAGGTCTAGAAGTAAAGTTTGAAAGAACTGTGATTATCTACCCTAGAGAAAAGAAGACTGAGGAGGCATTTGATAGTAGTCTTTAGATATTTTGGAAGAATGTTTTAATCCATCTTTCTCTGTTCATTGGGGATAGGATAAGAAATAATGGGCTTAAATTGCAGAAAGGTGATTGAGGTTAGATGATAATTAGCATGCTCCTGCAGCCTGTGCATCTTATGTATCAGTGTCCCCGAGCTTCAAAATGGTGTTGGGGCACTTTAATTAAAGCTCGTTTGATGCTGATACATGAGACACTGCGGGCACTTTAATTAGAGTGGTTCTCAGAGCTGTTCTACGTAAAGTGCTCCCCCGCCCCCAGCACGTGTAAAAACACCCTATAAGACTAGTTATATCGTGGAACAGATTATATAAAAAGGCTGTGGAATCTCCAGCACTGGAAATACTTAAGTGTAGGTTAGACAAACATCTATTTCAGATGGTTTAGATAGGGATGATCAGGGTTCAGGGGTAGGTGATGTGGGCAACCATCCAGGGCACCACGGTCAGGGGGCACCACATGCACACACACATGTGAACAGCCTATGCTTACAACAGCACTTTCCCCTGCCCTGCCTTGCTCTGGTCAATCCCTGCCCCAGGCAGGAGGAGCGGTGCCCAGCCCAGCCCGCCCCTGCTTCCAGTTGCTGTTCAGGTGGAGCTGGGCTGGACAGTGCAGGTGGCAGAAGTGGTGCCTACTCCCTGCTTGACTGCTTGGCACTCCTACCTACCTGCCTCTACTTGTAGGAGCGCCGCTGACTTGGGGATGGGGATTCAGGGGGGGGCACCAAAGGGAGGGTGCTGGGCGGTGCAGTGCCAAAATACAAATTCACTCAGAGCACCATTTTCCCTAAGGCTGGCTCTGGGGATGATCCTGCCTTGTGCAGGGTGTTGGAAATAGATGGACCACTTGAGGTCTTTTCCAGCCCTGCATTTTAATAATTCTATATCCTTTCCCATATTAATTGTTTCCAGGTGATATGCCAGTCACATCAAAATAGCTGCAAAGACTCGGCAGCAACCTAACACTTGTAATCTTCTGGGTGCTTTGCAAATGTACAGTGTTGACATCTTAGGGGGTCATGAGATTTTTAGTCTTTGTCTTGAAAACTTACAATTGCACGAGGCTCTCAGTTTACACTTGAGAAATCTTGTGACAATTTAAGCGGATCTCTTAGTTTTTGAGAGTCTTGACTTTTGAGCACTTACGACAATGACACTGAATTCACTAGCTCCTGTGTGTAATATATGTGGCATGTTACATTCCAGATCTGGAAAAGATGCTTCTGGGGACTCAAGAGTAGCCTAGCAGCCTCATCATTTTTCTTACACTCCCTGTCCTGTTGTTCTCACTCTCTCTTTTTTATTGTGGGTTGAAAAACCTTGGGAAAATCTGCTTGGCACGTGAGTTCACTTTTATAAAAGCAGCTTGCAAGTGTATGCATGGAGGCGAGTTAACCCTTTGAGGACTGTGGTGATATGTATATAAACTCCCATATTCATCTCCTAAACATTCACTTGGATGGCAGTCTGGAAAATGTCAGTTTGAAAGGATTCACTTGAGATCTATGGGGAACTTTAAAAACAAAATCACAGGCTCCCTTTCTCCCTTGTAATATCATGATGAATAGTGATGAAGCAAGGCAGGAGGACAACAGCTGTGCATTCTGATTCACCTGTGCTGAAAAAATTATGGGATCTGAAATGGGAGAATTTGATCAACCTGCACAAAGAAGTCCCATTTGTCACAAACGTACAGTGCAGCGCCTGCATTTGGAGTGTCACTTCTTCCCCTGTGCAGCTTCATTGGCACTAAAATGCTGGGAGCAGTTGGAACATTTCTGGCAATTTGTCAGCCCCGAGGTATGAACTGAGGCTGAATGGGCAAACAGCAGCGGCTTTAGAGCTGAAAGGAGTGTGCTCACCCGAGTCTGAATCTTTTATTTAGCAGCCTTCTGTAGTTCTGTGGAGCAGCCTGTATTCTGTGGCCCTATCTCTAGTGTAGCTACATGAGAATTTGGTCCATTTTTTTGTTTTAAAAAGTTTGATGCATTTTTTATCTTCTTTCACTGTACTTGGAAAATAGACTAAGCTCCTGCCCTTAATGCTCTTGTGCCTGCCAAGTTACTCTCATTTATTGAAAGGATGCTTCAAAATATCTTGGTTTAGATCCCTCATCTTCACTGGAGCTAGGCTGAATAGTGATCTAGCCCCTTCCTTCTCAGTAAATAGAGAAGTGATAGGCCTTTTTGATTGAAGCCCGACTCTTCACTTAATTGTAGAACAGGATTAGAGCAGAACTTTTGCTGAGATTCTGGGATGTTTATGTGACCCGCTGGTTAATATAGATTGTCTGTGTCTCTATTTGTGTCTGAGGCACAGCGATTGTGATTCTTCCACTGCCCCTAGCTACAGAGTCTGGTCCTCTTGCTTTTATAGATACTCAAGCATTAAACTCTGGAAATCCCTAGTTCTGTGATGGCAGAAGCCACACAATTTGGACTTTTGCCTGAAAGAACCAGGACCCAAAGTATTACCATATCGCCAAAGAAGCTGTCTGGCAGTTTATATCTCACTTAAAAGATGGGCCGTGCTACCTCTTAGGAAGTATTTACCCCTGCTAAAGGCAGTGAGCTTCTGTGCTGCTGCCTTCCCTTGACAGTCCACCAGGGCAGAGCAGGTTTAATTTGTGGGGGGCTTGTCATAACATCTGCAGCCTGCTGCAGGTCTCTTCACTGGCTGGGGGTGGGGCCCCCCCCCCCCCCCTGCCACTCTTTGCACCACTGTAGGACCTTGTGGGTAGGTCTGCTGTGCTCAGAATCCCTGCCTTTCTACCTAGACCTGAGCTAGCCTCCTGAGTGGCTTGTACCTTAATAGACATCCTAAAGTAATATGTAATTCAGTACCCTGGGTGAAACAACTAATGCACAAGGCTAGATTCTGTACCAATATAAAGTGGCATAGCCCTACTGAAGTCTGTTGTAATCTGTGGTTGTATAAATGATGATCCATTCATTGTGAATAGAGCAATTCCAAAACCCAAATGTGATGGTCACATAGTGGTTGACCAAGTGGCTCACAGCAGAAGTGAGTCATGGGAACATATCTACATCAGGATCTGGGGGAATGCCTGTTCACTAAAGTGTCCCAAGGAATGACAAGGTCAAGCAGTTACAAACTCATGGAAGCCTGTTTTTGGCTGAACATAAGGAAAAACTTTTTTACTGTCTGAGCCCCTAAGGCCTGGAATAGACTGCCTCCAGAGGTGGTGCAAGCACCTACTCCTGGACTTTTTAAAGAAACATTTGGATGCCTATCTTGCTGGGATCCTTTGACTCTAGATGACTTCCTGCCCCTGGGGCAGGGGCCTGGACTCGATGATCTTCCAAGGTCCCATTTCAGCCCTAATGTCTATGAAATCATCAGCAAGACATATTGCTAGGATTAGCCAGGCAGAGCTGGCCTTAGGGAAAATGCTGTCTTGGCGAACTTGTATTTTGGTGCTCCCCACTCCCACGTCAGTGGCGCTGCTGCAGGCAGAGGCAGATGCAAGTGGGCAGGGATGTGGGATGCAGTCCAGCAGGGAGGCAGAGTGGCATGGTGCACAGGCTGGTAGATAGGAAAGCACTGCTGCTGCTGTGCAGGAGCAAGGTAGGTGGCCTGGAGTAGGTGCCCCACTGCCTGCATGTGCCTGGCTCCTCCTGAGCAGCGGCTGGAGGCAGGGGTAGACTGCACAGGGGCTCCTCTTGCTTGGGGCAGGGATCAGAAAGGGCAGGGGGAGAGTGCTGCTGTGAGCACAAGCTGCTCAGACGTGTATGCATGTGTGGTGCCCCCCACTGACCACTGTGCCCTGGGTGGTCGCCCATGTTGCCTACCTGCAAAGCTGGCCCTATAGCCAGGCACACTTAAGTGTACGGGCTCTTATTTGTGTTAGTGACATATACAAACACTATGTAGGTACTGGTCTCAGCTAGCATACAAGTATCACACTCTAGTGTCTATAGAGGGGGGCCACTGCATGGGATGGATCTGGATGTAATAGTTGGTGAAGTCAGTACAGACATCCAGTAAGAGATGTTTATGAGTGTTTAGGATCTTAATCTAACTTTTGCATCAGTTCATATCTCAGTTATCTGGGGAACTCCTGGACTGAGTTGGTGCATGTGGTATTCGGGTCTCACATTACACACATAGTACATGGGGGAAGTGTGATTTATTACAACTCAACATTTTAAGGTCACTCCTGTTCCTGGGATCTGCTCATTTTCCTTCTTCAAGCTAGAAATGCTTATTTTATGTTGTGCTGTAGGACACCGCTTTGCTCAGCAATTGCTCAAATACAAAAAAGCTCAATCTGGGCCCTGAAAGTTTAGAAATGGCTGTTTTTCTAACAAATTTGGTCCGCTTCTCTTCTTGCTTCCTTTCAATTTATGCCAGCATAAGTCTGCTGATGGCAAAACTGGTCTGAGTGAGAGGACAGCCAGTTCCTCTGTGTGTGGGAGAAGTTAGTCGTTTTGTGGCATTTGCCTGGGGTCTTTTGAGTTACACCAACCTTGAGAGACATACCAGCTCTTATATGCTGGTCCACTGACTTGCATCCTTACACAGTTAGTGTAGCTCTATGTAGCTCTTATTTCTCATATTAGGCTGCGCCCTTTTACCCTAGCCATTATACCAAACTCTCCACATAAGCCAGCTCTGACTTGAAGGTTGATGCTATGACATTAAAATATATTATTTGTCTTAAAGTAATGGCCAGAGCTCCCTAGTTGAGTCAGGACTCTGGTGTTGTAGGAGCGGTCCATGTATGGGACAACACCATTCCTGAATTTGCTACTAACTTTTTTTGAAGTCTGTCTACCACTGAGATATGCATAGCTCATTTCTTCTTTTGCTGAATGCTAATGACAACGTGCAGTGATTAGTTATGTTTTTAAACCACTGACATTTCTACCCTGAAAAATCAGGAAAGGTTAACTCTGCAGCAGCAATTATCCCCCAAGTATGCCAAAAAAATAAAATGTGATTACACCATTTGTGAAAATGCAAAAATGAGAGATGCTCAAGGCTGCTCTGATTATGGCTGATATTATTTTGCTAATAGGCTACTGCATTAATCAGGACTGTTGCCATGACTAGAATGATAGTAAAACAACAGAGAAGGAAAACCTTATATACAAAGCGCTTAGAAGGGGATCAGGTAGGTTTTGTCACTAGAGTAGTAGAACAGGTTGAATCCTTCCTCCTCTGAAGTACTTTCTATTTTAATCTCCATCAAACCAACTGTAGACCCTGCCCTCTGGCCCCATTTTTCAATGATCCTGTTCTGTTTGCATTTTAAAAATATTTTGCCCATTTTATTGCATTTTCTGGATTCTCATTTTTTTAAAACATGGATGGAAAAGTAATTAGTCATACAGTACTTGAAAGAGGGGAAAAGCGACAGTGGCCACATCTACACAAGAAACTGACTGTGCAGTAGCCCAAAATTACTGCACAGTAGCATCATGTGGCAGAAACCGCGATGCGATGCTACTGCGCAGTAGTCTTGGGCTACTGCGCAGTCAGCATCCCAAAAAGCCATTTGTCGGCACTACTGCATAGTAACACAGGTTACTGCAGTCATTTAGTACTTGTTTATACAAGTACTAAATGACTGCACAGTAACGACTGTGCAGTCAGTGCCTCGTGTAGACACAGCCAATATTACGTTGCACTGAGCTTTATTGTATACATAAGGTAGTCTCTATACTGAAGTCCATCGTTCTTGTTCAGGCAAATAGTTCACAAAGTCCAATGGAAGGTATCCCTGAGCAAGGACTTCAAGACCACGTTTGCCACAAAGTATTGAGAATAGTGGAGCACCATGTTTTCTCCTCTCACGAGGTGTCCATATTGGTTCATCTTACTTCAGATACATCTGTGGCTGTCCTTCAGGTACCAATTCATAGAGGATATACTGGAGAGTAGGTGTCTACTTCCAGACAGGACAGGGGCCTAAATTTGCTGTATTTTTTCCATTCCCCTAAAGCTTTTTTGCTATATTTTTTGAACTTTTGAATTGTGCTCCTATGACTGAACAGGACCTGGGCAGCAAGGAAAAGCTAGAGGTAAACTTATTATTTAATGTCATCTTTATTATAATTGCCCATTGGGACACCAGACAGAAACAGGTGTCCATTGTGCTAAATCAGTGGTTCTCAACCAAGGTGCCACAAGATCCCTTTAAGGGTGCCACAGGCTGCTATGCTTTAGCACTGTTAGGTGTGCAAACACCTACACATGATTCACAAAATAAACCAGAGATTTCAAATAGGAATCTAGCGTGTCAAAAACATTGTGACTTGTTGTGGTTTCTCTCAGTTCTTTGCAAAAAAGAATCGCTCTGTTATATTTTCACAGTCAAAAATAGTGAAAATTAAGCTGGCATTTTCTGGGGTGTGTACTGAGTCTAACAAGGTTGAGAATCACTGTGCTAGATGATGTTCACACATAGCTAGATGTTGTCCCTGCATTTAAAGTAATTGGAAAAGATGGAGCAAGGCAAAGGGACCTGACTGAAGTCATGTAAAGCCTGTGGCAGGGACAAGAAAAAAAATCTCAGGAGGCAGATCCTTAGCTGGTGTAGTGTCACCTCACCAGGAAGATGGGCACTGTGTGTGTGTGTGTGTGTGTGTGTGTGTGTGTGTGTGTAAGTACTTAGAGTGAAAACCTGACCCTAGAGAAGTCAGTGGGAGTTTTGCCATTGACTTCAGTGGGGCTAAGATTCCAGCTTGGATCTGATTCCTATTTATGACGGGGTATTTCTGTATTACCAGAGAGGTATAAAGGTTGTTTTGTGTACATGAGAGGTAGACCCATTTTACATGGGCCAATATGGCTAGGGACAGACAGTACACACAAACCAGCTTAAACCTGTAAAAGAACAGACATTCAGCGCACATAAACCAGTCTCAAAATGGCCGAAACCAGTTTGAGATAAACTTAGTTGAATGTACTATCAAACTTAATTGATTTGGCTCAAACCAGTTTATGCAATGTCTGTCCCAGACCCCTTCCTGGTTTAACTTAAACCAGACTTCCCCAGCATCCCGGCATGCTCTCTGGGCTGGGCTCTCTGCTCCAGCGCAGGGCTGGTCTCGCCCCACTGCTCCCCAGCGGGAGCAGGGACAGGCATGGTCGGAGGTCTAGCCAGAGAGGGGTTTAATTCCTGCCTTCCAGTGGCTGGGTGGGGCCAGATACCACTGGCAGGATCCCTGGGGGGGGGGCAGGGAGAGGGGTTATTCCCTCTCTACCCCAGGGCACCACAGCTGGGTCTGCCTGGCCCGACTGCAGCTGCAGCTCGGTCTGTGCTTGGGGCAGCACCTGGTGGAGTAAGCCCCCTCCTGTTGGGAGAAGGCTGGCCCTGAGTGCAGACCTAGTCTGCCCACCACTTGGTCTGCAGCTGTCACTTGGTCTGCACTTGGGCCCAGCCCCCTCCTGGCAGGAGGAGGCTTATTTCGCTGTATGCTGCCCAGAGTGCAGACTGAGTGGCAGCTGCGGCTGGGCTGGGTAGACCTGGCTGCAGTGCCCAGGGGCCAGAGCAGGGAATAACCCTATTCCCTGCCTCCCCTAAGGGCCCTGCCAGTGGTGCCTGACTCTGCCTCCACCTGGTCGCTGGATTGGCAAGGCAGGAGTGACTGTCCCCGACATGGTTTCCCCAAGTGTGAGCCTCCTGCCAGTGGGGAGCTGCAGTGTGGGGCTGGCAGAGCTGCTGCAGAGTATGGCGGTGCTGCGGGGGGCTTGGAGGGCTCTGGCCCTCTCCGGACCCCAGTGCTGCTGTGCGCAACCCACGGCAGTGCTGCCCACCCCGCAGCGCAGCGCCTGCTGAGATGGGGCTCACACTCCCTGACATTATGACAGTGGCTGCTCCCCGCATCAAAGGCTCTACCCTCCCACTAGTGTTGGGGCGGAGGCACAGCCAGACACTGGCCAGCAGGGCCCCTTTGCGGGGAGGGAGGGAAGGACAGCGATGGGGGTTATTCCCCTCCCTCCGGCATTTGGCAGAGGGGACAGTAGGTGGCTTATTCCACAACAAGGGGCGAGTGCGGTGGCTACAGGAGGCAGATCCACTGCCAGTGGGGGTAGAGGGGAGACTAACCCTCCTCCCTGCCCGCCTCTGCCCCAGGGGCTATTGTGCCTGGGGGCTGCAGCAGGAGGGGGAGCACCCAACAGACTGGGCTTGGGTCCCTGCCAGTGGCACAGGGAGAAGGGAATTGAACCCCTCTCTGGCCAGTTCAGACCAGCACACTTCCCTGCAGCTGAGGGCACACTCTAGCACCCCCCAGCGCCTGGCTTGAGCAACTGCAGGTATGTCCTCGCAGATCCTCAGTCCAGAGAGAATGTTTGCCCTGTTACAAACCAGTTCAACCTAGGCAGATTAGATTAACCTGCAAAGGTTGAATCAGTTCAAGATCTGGCTTTTTGAATGTCTGTCCCTAGCCTATAAGTACATCAGTTTATACTCAATGAGTATCTAGCTCCTGATAATATGCATATGTGTACTACTCAGAAAATTACCAGTTCTTACATTGTTAAAGCTTGCCTGGTAGCAATGATGTCTTTCTTAGAGCACCCACTTCTGGAATCATATGATTACCTGAAAAAATTGAGGAATAAACAACAATATAAATGTTAGTATTTAATTTTGTTATTTTCAAACAAATCTTGTGATTTATCAAGGGCTTGGATTGGGTTCCATTAACAGCTGGGGGTGGCAATGCAGCACTATACATGTCAAAATTTAGAAGAATGAATTTTGGTTTCTGATTTCAGTGGGAGTGAGAACCCAGAACAATACTATTCTTTAACCTATGGGGCTTCTTCAAAGCTTGTCTGCTCCTCCTCACCCAATCAGAGATATACTCTTGCATTAAAATGCAGATCTCATATTGTCCATTATAAGCAATTAGAAACAAAAAATCTGCATTTTAATACAGACCACTTGGCTATTAAGGGCATTACCCTGATCCACTAAGGGGAAAGAGAAGTTTCTTCTCATTCATATTTCAGTAAGGCTCACTAGGATGAAGTATTAAAAGGTCCAGATCAGTTATTCTAAACCAGAGTGCAGCAGCACTGTTTTTACACCAAAATTCAACAGTAACTTATTTAGACCTGATCCTGGAGATGTTTATTATTTGCAGGACTGGGTGCCATTATCAACTGCATGTGAGCACCCTGTGAATTGTTCTGAGACATTATTTCAATCTCTAACTTGGAGGCTTTCTTATTTCTTGAGGAAAAGCTATCATCTTCTTGAGATTGTGAAAGAGCTTGAGTGACTATATCCAAAGAAGAAACTTAAACTCTCAGTCTTTTTTCTTTTTTATGGTCTCTATCAATATTCTGTTCACATTTTCTTCTGACAGTTTACTGCCTTTTGTAATTGGTTTTGGATAACACATGAAATAAGGGAAAAAAGAGACAGTGGGAGTATGAGCAATATAATAGAGTGGGACTAGGAATATCTTGGAGGCAGATCTTCAGTGAGTAGAAAGTGTCATAGTGCAACACTAAATTTTGGGTTCTTTTGTCATCTGAGTTCAAATTTTCAACAAGGAGAGCTAAAGCTTACATTTTTTTAAAAAGAAAGCTGAGAATCTCACATAATCTCATGACTCCATGAGCTGAGGCTTTAAGAAGAACAAACCTTGAGAGTCCCACCCTCACAATCCCTGGTTTAGGAGCTCAGTGACTGGAGAAAGCATGCATACATATTTTTTTAAAAAAGAAGATCATCAGCCAGCATGAAATAGCATAGCTCTGCTACTATAAATTAAACTGGGCCTAGCTCTCATTTTCATAAAGCTCTCCTTCCTACCATGCTGGCAATGGGAAGGAGCCGTAATGTAAATACATTTGGGGCCAAGCTGAAATTTTAGCTGCTCTGAAGTCAATGACAAGGTTCTCCTTAACTTCACAAATATTAGGATTTCCCCCTCATTGTGCATCCACATGCATGCATGCTATCTACAGGACTTGCACGCACAATGAAACAAAGGGCAACGTTGCTTGGAAATCAGCTATCGCCTTGTGAGCTTCCCAAATACAAGGGCTCATATCTGAGAACGTTCTTTGGAAAAGAATGGAACAATTGCCAGGCCTGTGGGCTCCATACCCACCTCTCTCTCATAAAATCAGACCAAAGAAGCAAAACGTTGATTCCCCTTCCCTCCCCCAGTGCAGCTATTGTGATGGATTACTCTCTTGGCCTCTCTGTTACAGGTTTGGGTTTTTTAATCTCTGCTTAGACAGCTTTCTTTGTTCTGATATTAAGGATGGAATGTGTCAGCTCTTTGCCTCAAAAGTAGAAGAGGGTTTTAACTCTGATCCTGCCGGCTCCTGCAAAACCACCCTTTGAATTGTTTGGGCCTCACTCAAAGGCTCTCTCAGGAGGTGGTTGCTGCCACCTACAGATCAGACTGGGAATCCACCGGTTCTATCCTTTTCAGCAAAACCACTGGATAACTTCTGTTCTAACTGATATTGGGCAGTGTAGACATAGAAATGTTCTGAGCTGCACAGTACTTACACTGACAGTCCTCTCTGTTTTCCAGCACACAAAGTTGCACTGCATGCCTGATTCCGGTTATAACAGCAGAAGAGTTCACAAGGCAGGGGGGGATGGTTTACCAAAGTGCTCCTCTCCTGTCTTCTCTTCTGAGCACTGGTTTAATCCTACATTCAGTTCTCTCCAACCTTCTGCTTTGTAAATGATCATTAGCTTGAAACGTGTTAAGGCTCCTCATGGCAATCACACATAGTAGTGTGTATTCTATGCCATATATGATGCATACTGTCCTTAACATGCATTCAATTTAGAAGGACTATTAATTCTTTCTGTTGCAATTCTTTCAATTCCTGACCAGAGATCACTTAACTGAATATTTTACACTAGATGCTATCAACATGTGAAAAAAAAAAAAAGGCAACCATCCCCTTAATTCTAGCGCTGTTGCATAAACTTGGCTGGGAAATTATTTTTCCTATGAAGAATGTTGACTGCAATGAAAAATATTTAGATTTTCAATAAGAATTTCTCCCCCCACCACGCAACATTAAAAAATGTCGGGGCTTTCTTAGTTTTAAAAAAAAAAACCGAAACAGAGCAAAGGAAGCCCCCAGATATCCCATTTTTTAAGGAACTGCAAGCAGGATAGTGTTGTTTTTTTAAACTTTTAGCCATTTAACATGTTTTTAGTTTAAAAATTGAAGTTGTGGATTGTCAAAATGCAATTTAAATGAGTTCTTCAACAAAACCATGTTACTTCAAAACTATTTTTTTCATTAAAAATTAATTTTCAATGCAGTCCAATTAATTTTTTTAACAAAAAACAAAAACAAAAACTCATCACAAAAATGCTGACTCCCTCCAGTGCTGCTGTGGAGTGAAGACTCCTTTAGTACTGGACCTGGCTTTGGAGACCTTGGCCTGAGTCTGTGCTCCATCTGTGCTTCCTGCATGGCACTGGGTATTTATCCCATCAGCACCTCAGTTTCCAGCAAAAAAAAAAGGCAAAATAGGACTGAGTAGGGACCTACCTAAATTGCAGTGAAACAAAGGGTTTTTTGTGGCCTGCTTGTTGCATGCAGAGTTGATGTTGTGAACATTTCACTGCAGCCCGGCCCCTCAGCACTAATTGGCAGAGAGGCCTAGGGTGGAGGAGGGATGAAGGGGTGGCCACCATCTTGATTACTGGCTACCCTGCATGCCATCCTGCCCATCAGTGCTGATTGGCAGAGAGGACCCAGTGGGGGGAGGAGGGATGAGGGGGCATCCTCTACCTTGTCTGCTGCCCTCTGTGCCATCCCACCAGCCGGCACCTTTTCCTCCTGGCAGTGAGGACTGTTGGCTCCCACTGGGCAGCCAGCTTTTTATTTTTATTAAGTTTTCTTTTTTTATTGATTTTTGTGAATTTTGCAGACAATCCTGAATTTTGTGGTTTCTGTGAAATCTGCAAAACAACAAATTAAGTAGATCCTTACTAATGAATTTAGAGCCATGGCAAGGGCTCAGCCAGCCCCAATCGAGCAATCTGGCCAATCAGTCCCTTGAGGCTACAGAAAACAGGCCCCACCCATCTTTAAAAGCAGGTTGTCTGGCCAAAGTCGCTGGTGCTGGCTCCTGACCCCTCCACAGGTGATTCCTTGCTTACCTAAAACTCTGGCTTTGACTCCTGGCTCTTGACTTTTGGCCTGGCTTTAACCTCCTTCGTAGCCTCCTGACTTACCCTGACTTCCGGTCTTGACTCCTGGCTCCATGATTCCTGGAGTACCATGATTTTAGGCTTCAGCTCCTGGCTCACCATAAACCCATTTACTGGATGTTGCCCTGTTAATTAGATGACCTTCACCCATGCCCTGGTCCCTCACAATAGGTATAATAATACACTGCAGAGCTGTTGTGTGGAAAAAAATGACATAAAGACTGCGAGGGCCTGGTACCATTGTAATATAAGGCATACAAGTACCATTTATTTTAGGTACCTAGGCTAAGTACAGACAGGTAAAAAGCCCAAGACTAAATTGCTTCAATTTTCACAGGTTGGTCTAAATTATGTAGATTGAACCTATAAGCAAGTGAACAGACATTCACATTTGATTCTGGAAATACAGCCACATGCCTGTAGTGGCCCAGGCCAAAAGCCAGGGGAGTGCTAGGGTATGTCTCCCTGGTTGGTTGGAACAGATGTCTTAGGCCAAAGATAGCACATCTACCATGGAGAGGGGGGAGAGGTTGCAAGGGAGGTTCAAAGCATCCTGGGATTCTGGGGGATTGTGAGTTAACTTGAATCTGGAGGAGATCTGGGACAAAAGTTCAATAAACTGATTTAACCTAAATCAGTTAAGTTTGATACAACATCCATCCAGGTTCATCTTAAACCAGTTTTGGTAATTTTGAAAGTGGTTTATGTGCATTGAACTTCTGTTGTGTTACAGATTTGAACCAGTTTCCAATAACTTATACTGGTTTATGTGTAACTTCTGTCCCTAGCCTTAAACACATTCCACCCATTCATTCC
>NW_005841837.1:3293963-3297301 GCF_000455745.1 Alligator sinensis
ACATGTACCAAACACTGATGTAGCTGCTGTAGGCTGAAAGCCCAGTACTTCACTCAGACTCCAAGTATTGGATGTGTTTATTGGTCTGCATCCATCCCTGCACTAACAGAAGCTATATTCCATTTTTTCAGCATTTGGCATGTGCAGAGTGGGACCTACTGATTGGGTGTATTTTCATAGTGGTGCTCCCTAGATAAAGTACTTCCTCAGTGTGGGCATGGGCATATTTTGCTGGTCCAAGTTAGTTTACTTTTTAAAGTGTGTTGCTGTGGCAATCTATTACTTCTTTCTTTTTTCTTGCCGAAGTGTGCCTGAAGCAAGATGTTGCATTTCTTAGCAAAGTTAATTGGAAGGTAAGTCAGTATATTCATTCTTGCAAACTGGAGATAATGTGTCAAGATCAGGAAAATTAGCACCCATTTTATGTTGGATGGATGTTGTAGAAAATCGTTGGCAGTCTCTTTTTCTACGTTATAATGTTTGGGAAGATGTCTTGATTCTTCTCTTAAGTTGTTGTAGCATGTGATGTCCTTGAGTTGATCTCTTTTGGAGTAGATTAGGTGAAGAAAATGATTTCTAAGTTTCTCTGAAGTTCTCCTGCATAGCTGTACAGCATATTTGGAGTTGTGCGTAGTAGTCAGAGGATTGTAGATATTTAGTCCTCTGGGAATGATGTTGTGTTTCTTGCATAGGCTTAGAAAATATATGTCACTCTTGAGTTTGGTTTCTTTCTTTTTTGTGTTGTGTTATTTCCATTTCAAATGGCAATATTCAATCTCTTTCGTGTTTCAGGGGTAGGTTGTAGCCATGTTGGTCCAAGGATATAGGCAGACAAGTTTCTTTGGGTATACCTTTTATTAAACCAGTTTAAATAGTTGGAAAAATTCTTCTTTGCAAGCTTCTGGGTACAAGTACTCTTCGTCTGGCTGAGGAAGCATCAGCAGTTGATCTGTGCTCTTCCTGGATGGAATAACAAAGAAGCCAGAGGCTGTCCAGAAAAATTCCTGTCCAGAAAAATATCCTAATAAAATACTTCAATGTGGAGAACTAGAAGAATTCTTCTGACGCCTCCGCCTTGAGGAATATTTCCACAACCAAAATGAATCCAGTTCCAACAACACATCATCCTCTGACAACATTGAGGAAAAGATCAACCCCCCAAAAAACATCAGATTGGGCACCTCACAGTGGATGAAATTCAACCTTGCCTGTTTTTGGGAAAGAATGAACAGTGAAATAATCAACAACATACACTACCATAACAACCTGTCCCTCTCAGAAAGAAGGGCCACAGAATCTCTAAGATCCAACCACCAAATAGTAATAAAACCAGCAGATAAAGGAGGAGCTATAGTTATCCTTAACCATGAAGACTACATAAAAGAAGCCAACAGACAGCTCTCTGACACAACATACTACAAAAAACTAGAGAAAGATCGTGCTCCCCTTTTCACCTTGAAACTCAAAACTGCCATCAAATCCTTTCCATTAGAACTACAAGAAAAACTACAGACCTTAATCACCTTACTACCTAACCCAGGGACTTTTTACATGCCCCCTAAAATCCACAAACAAGGTAACACTGGCAGACCTACCATATCCAACCACAGAAATGTAACTGAGGAAATATTGGGTTTCATTGAATCAATCCTAAAACCTCTTGTCACCCAATGAGACAGTTTTGTCCAAGACTCAACAGACTTTCTACGAAAACTTAAACATAGACCACCTTCCCAGCAACACCCTTCTAGCTACCATGGATGTTACCAGCTTATATACCAATATCCCACACCAGGATGGCATCAAAGCCTGTCTTACATACCTACAAGAGCAAGATTACAACTCAGAGTACAAACCCAAAGATATTGTTTAACTTATACACTTCATCCTCACACACAACTTCACCTTCAATAACCAACACTTTCTCCAGACCGTGGGCACAGCTATGGCCACTAAAATGGCCTCACAGTATGTCAACCTTTTTATGAGCCACCTGGAACAAGACTTCCTCAAAGACTGCACCATCAAACCCTTGCTATACTTAAGATATATCAATGACATCTTCATCATTTGGACTGAAAACTTTCAATCTCTATTGATTTCAATCAGAAATTCAACAATCAGACATAAAATACCCCTCCATCAGAATACTCTAACATTTCCATTTTAGACACAAGGATCACTATCCAGAATGGTAAAATACAGACCACCATATACAAATCCATGGACCAATATATATATCTTCACAGAATCACCCTAAACACACCAAGAAAGCTGCAATATATAGCCAAGCCCTCTGATATCAGCAAATTCAAACACCTGTGATCGCCACCTCACGAATGTCAAAAAGGCTTTTACTCAACAAAGACACTCCTCCGGGGAGAGAGCACTTTTGAAAGAGCCACCCAGATACCACGTGAAGAACTACTGCAATACAGAAGGAAACCCCCCCCTCCCCCCCAAACCTGTGACCCATTAACTACCTTGATTTACATTTTTACTGACTGGCTTTCTCACGTGCAGACCAGCCTCTGGCTTCTTTGTTATTCCATCCAGGAAAAGTACAGATCATCTGCAGATGCTTCCTCAGCATGATGAAGGGAACTTGTACCCGAAAGCTTGCAAAGAAGAATGTGTCCAACTATTTGAGTTGGTCTAATAAAAGATATCAGATTTACCCAAAGAACCTTCTTTGCCTGTGTCCTTAGACCAACAAGCCTACAACCTGTACCCCTGAAAGTTGGGTATGGAACTACTTCACCTGGCATGGCTGATGTGATGCTAATGAAGTACCATTATGTACCAATGAAATACCATGGAAACAGCCTAGCTCATCTTGAATCTAGCTGCTCTTTTTACTGCTTTTTGACCCACTTCCCTTGCACAGAAGCAAATCAGGTATGAATGTAAATTCACATGGCACATTGCAAATGTGCTTTGGCATCTGCAGAAATCACACTGAGCCTGGATCTTTAAACAGAAACACACATCTGCTCCTCTGTGTAATGTGTATGTTCTAAAGGTGCAGCTACCTGTTTGTGCACCTGAATATTTGAGTCAAGGCATACAGGAGCAGCTCATACTTGGAATTGGCTCCATCTGGCCTTTGGGGGATCACAGTAACACTAAACCGTATTTTTTCCATTGCAAGCAGAGCTGCATATGGAAACCGCATGTGGTCTCATCCTTTGCCCTGGTGCAATGGCACAAAGCAACTCTAGAGCAATTGTTCCTTCCCCAGCTCCCTCCCCCCTCCCCTTTCCAGCAAATGCTTTGGTGCGGACAAGTTGTCAGGAAAGGTCTTATACCATGGCCTCCTGTCTTCTGTAAAGCTAGGG
>NW_005841837.1:3297332-3312897 GCF_000455745.1 Alligator sinensis
CATACGGCCCAGATATCTCTATACTTTTGTGCTGATCGCTGGCTGACAAAACAGCCTTTTGGAGCCATGTACAGCCAGTGTAAGTTAAAGCAGCCCTTAGGCTGCTTTAACTTCCAGCAGACATAAGGACCAATGTAGACTGGACCCCGAATCCTGGGAACACAAAGGCCAGGTCCAGACTTCACACTTTTACCGGTATGAGCGATCAGAAACTGGTCTATACCTGTAACAGAACAGAAGTTCACCACACACAGACCAGTTTAAAAATGGCAGAATCCCATCTAAGATTTGCTCCCCACCCTACACCAAAGGGCAAATGTGTATTCTGTTTACTACCAATCTAACTATGCTGCATACAGAGAACTGCCTAACTTAGATCGATTCTGTCTCAGGCTTTTTGAAAGTCTGCACCTTGCCAAAGGCATTTTCAGGCACCCTCTGGTTCTGCCTTCCTTGGTCTACCTGAGCACAGCAGAGATGAACCCAGAAAACCTGGTCCCTGCTGTTTCCTGCTTTATTATTATCTGCAAAGTAGGAAACAAGACAGAGCTTTGCATTATTTACCATGATAGCCGATCAAAATTAAATGTAAATACCACCGGTACAGCCTGGCTGGAAGCCAGAAGCTGATGTGTGCACTGTTGCCCACATTAGCACAAGCAGCCCCTCTGCTGAGTAAGGGCCTTGATCCTTAGCTTTCCATCCATTTAAAAGCACACAGAGGAGAGCCTGGCTGCATCACCATTCAGGGCTCTGCAGTGCTCTGACCTGATGAACCCTTCAACTGCAGCCCTCATCCTCACTTAATGACAACTGCTCCCCAGGGGAAGTGCTCAGTAGGTTCTGTCGAGACAAAAATGCACAGGTGAGGTTTTAGAATAGTAGTGCTCTAACATGTGGCCCTATGGGCCGGATGGGTGGTGTGGGGCTGGTCTGCAGGCCAGATCAGGCCCCAGGCTCCACAACTGGGCCTCAAACCACAACTACCTAGCCCTGTGCTGCCTCCCCCTTCCCTGCATGCTGGGACTGAGTCTTGCTCCATCTCTGTTCACCTCAGCATGCTTGATAGCACCCTGGGCTACATTATCTGTCCTGTGGAGCTTTCCATGGGTCTGGAAATTTTGGCAGTAATGGAGCGGCAGTTCCTGCCACTGCTCCCGTCACCAATTTTTTGGACCTGCAGGGAGCCCTGAAGGACAAATGTCATAGCTCTAAGAGCTAGATCTGGCCTGCGGGCTAAAGGTTGAACACCCCTGTTTTAGAGCATGGGTTGATAACTCTAGTGTAGAAAGAGCAGTGTAGCAATGCTGCAAACCACAAGCCTTCAAAAATCATGAGGGTTTTGTCAAACATAAAACACTTGGGGGTCATTTTAAATTTGCCATCTGATTTTGAATCTTCAGAGTTCATGCGGAAATCTTCATGCTATCACATGACTCTGGGACCTGGGGCTTTAGACTGAACACCAAATAAGAGGCTCATAATAACAACTGAAGGTTTGGTTTAGACTTTAATTTGCACTGGTCTGGTTGAATTAAAGTCTAAGCTTTCTTCTAGTCTTAGTATGTGTAAAGGGCAGCTTTCTTGAACATTAACTACAATGTGTTTTTATCTTAGCCTCCACGAGGCTTTCTTTAGAAAACCTTTGGAAACTCTGCATCAGAATCTTAGTGAGAGCAAATTTAGAAAGCCACTCTCCCTGGCATTCAATACAAACTGCAAAGCACACTCAGAATAAGTACATTTCATATGATTTTTTTCCAATTATATTGGATGCCCAGTATGATTCAGAGCAATTCCCCTTCTTTTCCCATAGCAAAACATTGATAAGTGGAGTACAAAGTAATACTATAAAAACATTTAGAAATCAGAGTTCAAGGTGTCTGTCTAGTTAGTGACTTAAAAAAAAAACAAACCCCAAAACTAAAATAAATGCAGACACAAGAGTGTGTACCACAAAGAAAGGGGGATAGAAGAGAAGAAAAAGCTCCTGCATTCAGTCTGCAAAGAACAAAAAGGGCTGTACTGGTGCTGTGGTTTGCTGCAGTGGTGTGCCAAGTTCATCTAAGAGGTATTGTTCCTGTATTTTTCTGTATATCCATTATTCACTAACCTACTTTGTTTAATTGAAGGGAAGGGTTGATTCTTGTTATATATATATATGGTGTGTGTGTGTGTATACACATACAAGAACACACACAGACAGAGTGGAAAATGTGATTGCAAATAGAATAGACCTCTCATATTTGGGGAAAATAACAATCTAAAAACAGCATATTTGATTCTGTCTTTGATGAACTTGCTCTTTCTTTAAGCTCTTGCTACCTACTTTGATGCTGCATTGAGGCTCTTTATTTAGACTAACTTCAAAGTTCCAGTTTTGACAGCATGTAATACATGGCACATCTCCTGGCAGGGTTGATACAGCCTCCCAGGAATGGATGTGATGGTAAAGGAGGCTCTCCCACTCTGGTTAGGCCAGGGGATTTGGGTGACTAAAAAGAAATGGCAGAATCAGGGCAGGGTGGCTAACTCATTCATAGGCTACAGCCTACTTCAGCCTACCAGATGCTATGAATAGACTTGCAAAGAGCAGAGGTACTAAATGGAAGGGAATAAAGTTATTTAAACACAAAGCAGAGGGAAAGGGAGAGGAAAAGAGGGGAATTTGCTGAGAGAGAATATTTGTATTCCTTATTCCTTTCTATGTAGTACCTCTGTTCTCTGCAGGTCCATTCATAGGATCTGACCTACAAAAGCTCGTGCCTCTCTGAACGAGTTAGACAATAAGGTGCCACCCAACCCTGCCTAACTTTAGACTAACATGGATAACTACCTCTCTACAAAAAGAAATGTTGGTGTTTATATTACAGTAGCATCTGCTGCTTCACTGAGTCAGACCTACAGTGGACACATGGTAAAAAAACAAGCCTCTTGTTCTAAGAAGCATAGAGTCCAGAGACAAAGGACAAAGGGTGGGAGAAGGAAGGTGCTCTTACTCCCCTTCACTCCAGGGCTTTATGGATATGTCTGTACTGTGGCAGCAGAGTTCAGTTCTGCAGCTGTGGCAGCACCTAGTTCATGCGCCTCAGCCATGAAAATGTGAAGATGCCCTGGAGTCAGTCTTGGTACCACACTCAAGATCTGATTTTCTAGCATGCTCAGTTTGGGGGAACACCCAGGGCACCCTTACCTGCCTCATTTCTACACATTGAGGCAAGATGCACACTGAGCAGCAGTTGGGGGAAGGAGGGTGCAACCTGTTCATAGTGTAGATACACGCTCTGTGCCTTGGCCAAGGTTACACTGGAGGAGTCTGTAGAGAGCTAGACACTGAACCCTATCTTAAAAAAAAAAAAAAAAAAAGGATTGTGCTTTAACCATGAGACCATCCTTCCAATAATGCTTCTCTTGCCATCAGACTTGACCCAAATGACCTTTTAGTGGAGTGTACATTAAAATCATTTGCTTCCTGCTAGTGCTTTTCCCAGCACTGGTCTTTTTTCAGCCTGAAGCAGAAGAATTTGATCTTGTTACTCTTCCTACCTTCTGGGTTGAATAAGTGTGAAGATTTACTTAGTTCTATAACAGATGCCAGTTCATGGAAATTCACTTCAAAGATGCCACTAACATAGCTGTGTGTAAATAGACAGACCTTCATTTGCTTCCTATCATGATATGAGGTAATTTTCTCAATATATGCACTTTTCCAAACTGCAATTCCTCTTGGCTCTTTTTTACTCTTATTACACAGGACAGCAAGTTAAATATATAGAGGAGTTGGACTGTCACCAAATCCATATCCTCTATGCACGTTCTTATCTCCTTTCCCTCCCACCCCCCCAGTTACTACATTCATTTGTGTCCTAGGTTGGTGTAAAGCAGTGTAGCTCCTTATCCACTCCATCAAGAACCGCATTAGAATTTAGCCTCAGCACAGTGTTTGCCTGTTCTAGGACCTTTTCTGTTGTGAGAGGGGGGCGCGTTGATAGAGTGTGTGAGAATTTTGGCAGTGCAATACTTCCATGTTCTTTGGAGTCCTTCAAACTTCAGAACACCCCTTCTTTGGAGACCAGAATTTTGCCAAACCTATGCCATGAATGATTTGGGATTAGATTGCACTAATACACAGACCTTTTGTACTGTTGGGAATGTGATTATTGATGCATTTCCACCCTGACTGGGCTCCCACTGGAAAGCACAGTGCTACAAGAGGAGGGCCCCTTACAAGTGCTGCTGTTCCCATTGCTGCTTTTTAATGCTTATGACCCTTATTCAGACCTCCTTGTAAAAGTATCTCTTCTTTTCCAGGATGAGATCTGGTTTCTAGATATCCTGCATAGGAAAAAAAGGGAAACTGAGAAAAGTCTGAGAAGGATAGAGGCAGACAGACAGTGGAAGGGAGAAGCAGGGAAAGAAATCCATCATCTGCAACGTGGTTATCTTAGGGCAGGGGTATCAAACATATGGCCCACAGGCCAGATCCAGCCTATGGAGCTATATGATCTGGCCTGTGATTCACTGGACTGACCTCAAGTGTAGGCCCCAGCCCCACACACTATATGCAGAATATGGGCTGGACCTGGTGATGTATACCCTGCACACAGCACAGGGGGTCAGACAGGGCATGCACTGCCCACAAGGCTGTGTCAGATTGGCTTTGTGTGCTAGCTGTGGGGCTGGTCCAGACTGGGCTGTGCTGGAACCAGCACAAAGAGCCAGTCCAGTGGGGCACTGCATGCAGTGCACAACCCATGACACTTGCCTGTACTGTGTGCAACATGTGCAATTAGTCCAAACCTGCATGCTGTAGGCTACAGGTGCTGGCCCTGGGGCTTGCTATGCATGCAATAAGTGGGGCTGGCATGTGTCATGTGCTGCTGTAAGAGAGAGCCTGCAGTGCTCTGTTTCTTTAAAGGAAAAGTAGCTCAGCCAGGGAATACTGGAGGCCATGCAGGATGCTACAGGTTGCCGTAGCAACAGGATAATGAGGCTAATCAACAGGCACCTACAGGGACCCCAGGAAGTCTGCTCACCGGAAGGGGGCAGGGCCCTGGGAGGATATATGCCTGAGGCTCAAGTTAGCAGGCTGGTCTTACCCTGGCAGCATGGCTCTTGAAGAGATCGGGGTGTTGTATATGGATCCCTGGTACAACTCAGGGAGTTCACTAAGATACAGACCAGTGTTGGGAGTCTATCCTAGCTGAGAGGTAAGAGAAAGATTTCCCCCTCAAAGGTGCAGAGGGCTGCTTCCCTTTTTGGTATTTATGTTACAGCCCATGGGTTTATGATGAAGTTATACCAGTGGTTTGGGTTGGGACTGTAGGGGTGGCATATGGAGGTCCCATTAGTGTCCAAGGGGCAGGCCAAGGCTTAAGCACCTGTTGAGCCCAGAGAGGGGCAGAGTATGAGGACACAGAGCCAGACAGGGGCCCAGCACCTGAGGGGGGCACGACCAGACAGGGACCAGGGACCTGGCACCCAAGAGGAGTGCAGCCAGACAGGGGCCAGGGCCCTGTCAGACATGGGCTAGTGCCCCAGTGCCCAAAATAGCCAAACCAGAGCTGGTGCCTCAAAGCCAGTTCCAATACAGTGACCTGTGCTAGAAGGCCTAGCTAGAGTAAAGGGGCAGAAGCCAAGGAGGCTGAAGGCCTGCCAGGAGAACGACAGTACAGTAACACCCACAAGGCTTGGGGTGTGGTGTAGGGGAGGAATGGAACTATGTAATTAGCCCTTAAGGCTGTAGGTGCCCCATAGTGGCATGGTCCAGAGCGGACCAGCAAGGGGCCTCGGAGCAGTGCCGTGGAGGCCAGTAGGGTGCTGTGGAATCCCACTGAGGCATTCATTTAGACTGGGGCCCACACAAAGGCCCGTGGGCAGCCTTCCTCTTAATACTACTATTATTCTATCAAGGCATGGCAGACGAGAAGGGAAGGCACCCTAGGGGTAGAGCAGAGCATGGTTGCGGAGCCACCAGTGGGTGTCACAGACACCCCTGGGACCTCGATGTGCTACAGCTGCCCATGGCGTATGGGCTGGGCCCGGCACCGAACAGGGGGTTTGGGGCATAGGCTGAATGTGGTGCCACACAGCAACCTCTTGTGGTATCTGCAGTGCTGAGTCCAGCCCACATGCTGTAGGCAACACA
Source organism: Alligator sinensis (assembly GCF_000455745.1). Classification (NCBI taxonomy): domain Eukaryota; kingdom Metazoa; phylum Chordata; order Crocodylia; family Alligatoridae; genus Alligator; species Alligator sinensis. The sequence continues at coordinate 3,303,481 of NW_005841837.1, forward strand.
CACCCTGTGCTAGCCCCATGTGCCACATGCACAGCAAGCCCTGGGGCCAGCATATATTGCATGTGGTACAGGGGCTGGACCCAGGCTCTGCAGGTGCTACATAGGGCATTAGGCCTAGTCGGGCCTGCAAACTGGCCCAGAGACCCTGGGCTCCTGTCCCTGTCTTATCTCATCTGCCCCTGTCTTAGAGCTCTGAGCAAGGCATGGCCTTAGTGAGCAAGGCTGTGCATCCACAGGGGGGAGTAAGAGTTCCTGGGCACTCAGGAGAAAGATGCTACTGATGGAGGGAGAGGCAATTAGGGGGCCTGAGGGCTTGGTAGGGCTTCTACTTGCTAGTCAGCCCTGGGGGTTACATCCTAGCAGGCCCTGGAAGGAAGGAAGGAATTGTAACTTCGAGGCCAACTCTTGATGTGGTGCAATTTATATACTACCCCTTGCTCAGGGTAGTAAAGTCAAGTCAGGTAGATTGCCTGTATGCAAATCATTTGTTAGGCAACTGTATTGTTCTTACAATCTTCCTTTTATTTTTAATGTAAGTTATAATGCAGGAATGGAATAAAAATAAATGAGGAAGCATCTAAATAGAGCTGGAGAATGTAATTATGGGAACTCTCTCAAACCAAGAGGGAAGCATTTATCAAGTTTCCCACAGAGAGGATTGTATAAGTGTTGCGCTGTTCTCTTATCTTAGTAAGTGACTGGAGCAATCAAGTGGAAGGGTAAATTAGAGTTTCTGTCAGTACAGCTGTGGCTTGCTGCTGTAGCTGGTTGCAGTGGCACAAAAATTTAAATTTAATTTACAAAATGGAAAGCACTCTAGACCCAAGCAGAGTAGAACTAGGAAGGACTGAAACCTGTAGCTTTTCTGATAGTCCAGTGTAAGAAGTAGCAGGCAGAACTGCTGCCACAGGAACCAGCCTCAAAGAAGGATGAGGGCCATGACATGCAGCATATTTTACCAGCATAATCAGCCTTCAAACCAATGTAAAGAAGGAGCAGACATGCAATGTACAGCCCTACAGCAGTGAAATGTATCCTAATCCAATGTAGAATTACCTCAAGAGAAATCAGGGTAAAATCCCACAAATGTAAATTGCATTGGTGTAGGTGTCTTCTGTCAGCAGTTTCTCCCAGGGTAACTGCATGCTTGAGGTAAATTGGCTATTGCTTGCTTCCTTGCCACCCAGAGATGAATTGCTGAAATAGCTATCTAGTCTACTTCACGTAACTGAATAGCTGTGGGTCTCTCCCCTCCAAATCAAAGTGTGACTTACATCAGTGTAAAAAACGCTAAGTTATACTGGTATAAACATGTCATCTGTCCACACCCTGTTACTTAAGCAGAACTTTAGCCTGTTTCCTGACCTTTGCTCCACCGAATAAAAACCAGCATTTGCCCTGTATCTGTCTACTGTAACTTATTTCTTCCTCCAGGCTGACTCAGTAGAGCCACCCAAGCATGAGGAAGAGTGGAGTTGTACCTCTACCCACTTGCAACCCTTTCCACAAAGTAGGGATTCAGTGGCTCTGAAGACAGATTGTTCTCCCCCCCGACACCAATACCCAGGATAGCCTCTCTCAGGTAGCCCTTGTGGAATCATATAGAATGGTCACCATTGGGTTCTGAATCAAGATCCTTTTTTTTAAAGCATATTATGAAATATGAGTATTAGCTGAAGTCAATTTTTTTTCAAATTTTAAATTTTACTGAAAAATTTCTTCAGAAGTCTCAATGTGGTGAATATTTTTATCTACCTCCTCAAGTGAATGTAATGTGTAGACATGAGCAGAGAAGGGGATGTTCAGATCTCTGAGCCCAGGTCTGGATTAGGTATAGGCAAAGTTGCTGTTAGGGAATGGAGGTTCAGTTGGGGGGAATTTCAGGTGCAAAATTCGCAGTGAAATTTGAAAGCTGTTTTCAGAAGACATCCACATCCCTTAACAGAAAGGTTGTGAAATAAGCTGTGCTCACGAGATTGCCAGCATTTAAAATAGTGTAAGTCTCACAAGAGTTCCACTACCATCAAGAAATTCACTCTCAAGATTTCGGTAGCTGCCATACTTGAAGCTAAGTCCTGTCTTGTTTGGGATCTGAAGTTAAACAAGGAAAATTATGGGGGCCAGTTGTGGTCCGAGGATGTGTGTGTGAACTCCACAGGGATCTACAAGAGGTCTGATGTGGATAGAATCATCCAAGAGAGAGGGGATCTGGGTTACATGGCCTCACTTTACCACTCCCCTGCTGTGTAACTTAAGGCAAATCACTTCACCTCTCTATACACCCCTCACTTGTGATCTGTTTAGATTGTAAACTCTTTGTGGCAGGGACTCCCCCTCATTATAGGTTTACAGTGGCACAATGAGATCATGACTTGATGTGGGGTTTGTGGGTGCTAATTTAATACATCCAGTAATGAAGCTGCAATTTTGACCTGGTCTCCTTTCTTAGGTTGCAGTTTGAATTTAACTGTAGTTATAAATTAGAGTACTTGAACTTTCAACTAATTCATCTGAACTCATGGTCAGTAGGGGTATGAAATGAGCCATATTCGATTTGGATTCAGATTTGGCCCGAATCAGGGACAGTGATTCAATTTGTTGATTTGGATTACTGCCCCCGATTCAATTCGGCCGAATCCAAAGATTTGATGCTGATTCAGAGAATCAGCGATTCAGCCATAGACACAGTTTTAAATGTTTTTTCTACATACCTTGAGGTACTAGGCGCAGCTCATGAACACTGTGATGGTAGGGTGGATGGAGTGTCCCACAGGAGCGTGGAAGGCCCCGCTATGTGCTCGGTGGTGAACCCAGAAGTGGACCAGAAGTATTTCCTGTTTACTTCTGGGTCCTCCAGGGAGCAGAGAGGGGAGCCCCCCCATGGTCCCCTTGGCTCAGCGATTGACCATGGGGGGACCCCGGGTGCTCCCCCAGACCCAGAAGGCACCAGTCACTGAGCCAGGGAGGGAAGGGGCCCCTCCACGTGCTCTCCTGTGGACCCGGAAGTGGATCAGAAGTGCTTCTGGTCCACTTCTGGGTCTGCTGCTGAGCATGCTGGGGAGCCCCCCCCGTGCTCCTGTGGGATGCTCCATCTGCCCCGCATCTCAGCATTCATGAGCCACCTGGTACCTTGAGGTATGTAGAAAAAACATTTAAAGCTGTGTCTATGTCCAAATCATCACATCTCTCTGAATCAGTTCAGAGAGTTCTGACTCAATTCAGAGAGATTAAAGGGTCTCCTGATTATATTCGGATTCAGAGATTCAGCCACCGAATCAGGCTGAATCTCTGCTGAACAGAATTGGGGACTGAAGCTTTGCACAACCCTAATAGTCACGTATTTAGAGTGAGATGGTGGGAGGAGGAGGTTTAGACAGGAATGATCCTGCCTTGAGCAGGGTGTTGGACTAAATGACTTCCTGAGGTCTCTTCCAGCCTTATTTTTCTATGAGTCTAAGTGTACATGCTCAGATTTGCACCGTCATTTCAATTCCAGGTGCATTTTGCACTCAGAAATCTGTGCCAGCCATAGTGGGCTCTTCATTAAGAGCAAGAAAAGAGAATGTGAAGCAGGCAGTTGCAGTAGTGAATGAAGTGCTAGAACTCTCATAACTCAACACATTGTCCTCCCTGGACCTTTCCCTTATTTTCAGCCACTAGAATGTGGTCAAAAGGTAAAAATAGATTTGCTAAAGACTATTTGAAAGGTAGAAGCTATGCTGAAATACAGAAGGATTTTCCTCCATGCTGGAAAATGATGCTGTTCAAAAGCAGTCTCTTGGAGCACTCAGTCAGAGTGAGCCTATCTGTAAAAAGGATGGTATATCCAATACAAGAGACCACCTAGCTCTAAAAGGGCACTGGATATGGGACACGTGTAGATGCTAGCGCACCTGTTATGGCCATTAAGCCCTTTAATACTGAGAGCAGGTTGCTGTAGCATAACTAGGGGTGAGCAGGATGGCACCCCAGGTGCCAAATTAGGAGGGACACTAGAATCACCTCCACCCCTGCTGAATCCATGCCCTGGAAGCATTCCTATGCCAGGAACTTTAAAACAGTCCCATGCTGATGCTGCCCCTGCTGCTTTAAGAGCAAGAGCTGGGGAGGGCAGAATGGTTGCAGCAGCAACAGTAGCTCAGCCAAGGACTGTTTAGGAGTTCCTGGCATGGGTAAGACTGCTGCCTCCTCCCCCCGCCCCCTCAGCTCTTGAAACCAGTGCTCCCTGCTGCTCAGAACCCATGCCCCTTAACTCCCCTACTGTCCTGCAGGGTTTGCCCTGGGTGCCAATTCTACTCCTTATGCCTCTGGCAGCTCACTTATACCAGCTGGTGGCCAACTGCTTCAATTGACAGAAGTGGAAATTCAAGCTGAAATATAAGCATGTAGAGTGACTTTTATAGGCGGTCAGACAGTCACGCTGGCTTTATAATCTTTGACCTGGAGTAGAATCATACCTTTAGGCAAGATCTGCTTCCTATTCACGGTAGCTCTCTGAAGAACAGGGACATAACTCTGGCTGTAAATTGTGAGTTGAAGTGGATGATGTCCGAGGGGAGCAGAGGGGAGAGAGAGCAGATATAAAAAAAAAAGTATACTAAAATAGTCATGTGATGCCACGCTGATGGGGCATGTCCACTCCACTGGGAGACATGACTGAGTGTTCAGCATTCCAGAACAGCTTTGATGACAGGTTCTTGGCATGATGGCCCCCAGTATGACTTCTTTGGGCTGCAGCAAGAGCACAGCATGGGAATCTCTCTATGTGCAACTCCAGTCTGGCCAAAAACTAGTTGCAAATGGTATGGTGTTGCAACCTCTTGGAGCAGTGCTGTATATATTCTTCTCCCTGTCTGCCAAGAGAAAGCATGCAGGAGGCAGGCACTATGAAGAATTAGTGAGACACAGTGAAAAGGTTTGCTGATGGGAAGGGCATTTTTACATGGGGCTTTCAGTGATGGATGTGGAGAAAGCAGAGGAAGACTTTTCTGCTCCATCCATAAAGAAAGCAGCACCGCAAACTGAGCTGTGCCCAGCTGAGAAGCTGAAGCCTGACAGGTCTTTTTAATGGGTTTTTTAAATTTATTTATGTATTTTTTGCATGAGAAGGTTAACAACAGTGACATTTAAACTATCATCATTTGGCTCCTGAATTCATATATAGCATTGAGAAGAATGGGGTTAATCTCACTTCTCTCCACACAACTGGGTCAGGTTCCATGCTAACCTCCTTGCATCAGTTAATGCATCTGTGGTGGCACAGTAGGGGTAGTAGCGGTGCTACTACACAGAGCCACCCACCACACTGTACCAGGCCTAAAATGATGCTTCGGGAGTCTCCCTTGGGAAGCCTACAGCCAGCTGTCCCACTTCCTGGAGAACACCTGTAAACCTGGGGTAACACTGCCACCGTGCGGGCACTGGTCTTTGGTAGGGTTCCGTGCAGCCTGGGGCATACAGACCCTGTGAACCTTGGGGGTGCTTTGCCCACAGTAATATTTCTGGGTGCTTCTTTCAGCCTGAAGCATCCAAAGATAGTATCAGGTAACTGAGGGAAAACAATGAGACAAACTTTGCTGGCCAAGATGGGAATGAAAGGCTTCCTCTCTCTCTTCCCAGTAGCTCAATAAGGCACGCTATAACCCGATACCTTTATTGATAAGAGAGCGGGGGTTAGAACCAGGAAGTTTGAATGCACTTTGAGCAAACATAAGCATGCGAGTCTTATACAGTCTTGGACTCAGTGATCCTTTTTAGATGCAACTGGCCTATACATAATTCCTAACTCCTGGCTAGCATCAAGGTTTTTTACTTACAGTAAATCTCCAGGCAGGAGGCTTGGGTATTTGCTTGCTGCATTCAAAATGCCTGCCAGAGGAAGAGAGTGCTCCCCCCTTCCCCTTAGAATTTATCTGGCCAGGTCACCTGATTGACCAGCCCGTACCAAGAAGAAAACCAGGAGATAAAGGGGTCACCTGGTTTGGCCCAAGTGAGGGGCAGAGAGAAGGGGATTTCTTCACAGTGTCCTTCCTACTTTTTTGCAACTCAATGGTTTTTTAAAAATGAGAGCATGGATGGTAGAGCACAGGGTTGGAAGCATACAGAAAAAAAGCACTGGTGTGCCAAAGCAGGGTGATATGCCCCAGTTCAGTTTGTGGCATCACTTAAGTCTAAATCTGCTAACATAAATGTTTATAGTTACTTTTAAAAGAAGGATATGTATGTCCAGTATAATTTAGAGCAGATACTGCCTCACTGCATGTTCTCCACAAAAGAAGGAGGACAATCTAAGTAGTTAGGATGCTTGAGAGACCCAGATTCCCTGCTTCAACGGGGACTTCTTGTGTGAGACCAGGCAAGTCACTCTGAGGCACTGAATGCCTTGGTATCCCACCTGTAAAGTAGCCCTTCTCTACCTCACAAGGGTATTGTGGTGATACATGAGGAATTGTGAGCTTCCCAGATCAATGCTTGTAGTGATTAAGGAAAATAAATTATTTTATTAGGCATCCTCCATTGGTAATCAATTTATATTGTTAAATTGGTATTCTTTATTAAGAAAGTTGGTCATCAAATTTGTTGCATTTCTTATGAATGCAGTAGTACAGTGCACCCACCTGGCTTTGAACGCCCGCTTGCGTGCCACCTTGGCCCGTACTGTAGAGGGCGCACGCTCTCTGGCTTCACATATACCCCAAGGTGGGCTTTGGTTGTCCCTCTGGCCTCCCCCAAACTCACCTGCCACGTCTCTGAATGTTACTTCAGTGTGGGGGGGGTAGCCTTGAAGGTCCCCTCAGGGATGACCACTCCACTCACAGGATGTTCGTGGGGCTTCACCTCCCCTACACCCCAACCTTATGCCAACCTCTGGTGTGGCACCAGGTCTTAACACGGCCGCCTCTCCTCAGTGGATGTTCCTTGTGCCTTATTGTGTGCCTCTTTCCTCCCTGGGGCAGGATCGTTAGTTGTTTCAGGCCCTATGCCTGAGGCCCCTTTGAGCCTGTCTGCTCTATTCCTGGGGTCGGCATGGGTTCCCCTGTCAAGCAGGGGTAAAGAAAACAAAATGAAGAAAAGAAGAAAAAAAAAGAGAACCCCAAAAGGGCCTTCCTGTTCGGTGTCCTACCAGTTGGTTCTTCCCGCACTCCTGCCTGTGCTTGGCAGTACGCCCCCGACACTGGTCCTGTGGGGTCTCTCTTCCCTTTTCACTCCCAGCCCAGCTCCCTGGCCCGATACTTGGAAGTGGCTGGGTGGAAAAACTTCTGCTTCCCCGGGGTTGGTCTCAGCCTGTTCCTCCGGGTCACCGTCCTGATTGCTCTGTTGTTTGGAACCTCCGCCACCGAACTTCCTCAGAGGTACAAGGGGGAAATCACCCCCGGTGCTCCTCCCCTCCTGGACTCCACCTCAGTACCCTCAGTGCAAGGGAACCCTGCTGCTTTAGCTGCTGCCTGTCATCCGGGCATTCCCTGTTCGTGCCAGCTCTGTCCGTTGCCGGCATGGAGAGCCTCTGCCTCCTCACTCGCTCTTCCCGCCTCACTGCCGGTGGCCGCTTTTATCCTTGCCGGCCGGTGCATCCCCATGATGTCACCCGCTGGCTTTAATTGCATAAAGGTGTGGCTTGTGAACCACGCGGGCCCTTCTCTTTGTCCCTCCAGCCTCATTCCTTCTACAGGTAAGTAGTTTTTTGTGCTTCCCTCTTTATTTCGATGTTTTTTTCCGCACTGTGCCCTGTGGGCGGGGCTTCCCAATCCCTCTTCTTTGTCTCCCCAGGACATACAGTATCTTAGGTAGAGTTTTAAAATAAGAATCCTGCTTCCAACAAACCTAGCACAGAGTTCTTTGTGTTAGAAAACACTGCACCCTCAGCAGGGCCACCTAGTATCTGAGTGGCACCAGCTGCAAGGGTTAAGCTCATTGCCTGCAGGTTAGGCTGGGTTTAGTATATAAGGCCATATATACTTTGGGTATATATTTCTTTGGGTTCTGGCTGCTCAGTCCTTCACCCTCATTGTTTGTTCTTGCTTTGTGAGTACCTTGCTCCTCCTTACCCTATCATGTGTTCTGGACTCCCTGGCTTCTGACCTGGCCTATGCTATGGATATGGATATCATTACAAACTAGGAAGGTGACCAACTTCCTGTTCTGACCCCTTTCTGCATCCTTCATCTTTGATCTGGATTCCCTTCAGATTCAAGTACTGTTTTAATTCCATGCGTCTCAAGATTGCTTATGCCCCAATTCTTATATCATGAAAGAAACAGTAGCCCTTCAAATATTTCTCTAAAAGCAAAGACAATTCACATTAGCCTAGACACCCAGACTTCCATAAATGAAGACTTGTACTTTTGAGTGTTTGATAAAGTTACTGAACCCTTATCATCAGCTGCTATTCAAAATATATTCTGCTCACAGTGTAATTCAGAATACATATGAAAAGTTTTGCTGAAAGAGATGATTCTGGTAAATATCTTGAAATGCTACTTTATTACTATTGACATCTGGCTCCAAAACCATACCACACAGTGTATTCTGAGGTACATTAGATCAAAACAGGTCAAATTTTGCTCTTGGCTAAATATTTGCCACTTCCAGAGTTGCACCAACAGATGGGTCTAAGGAGGTCCCAGGCATGGCTGTGCAACAATATGAGTTTTTCTGCAGACAACACACTGGTTTGATTTGCTACTGTTACTGAAATTTCTGTTGTGAACAAAGCCTAAACTCGGGACTGTTTTACATATTCAGTTTGACTATACTCAACTTTAAATATTAAACACTACTTAATAAAGTCTGAGGCCTCTTCCAGTGCTAATCATAATAATAGGAACACTTGCATTTTTGTTATTAATAGCCTGTCTGATAGGCACGATAGATTGCACCTTTTAGTACTATTAGATATATCATAATTTTTTCTAAGCACTTTGTACTTTTTGTACTTCTAGGAGTTAATATCTGGCTGCTGCTTCTACTGTTCAGGCACTACTGGAATGGACAGGAGATTTCCATTTTTGGAAAATGTGACTTCTCTTTAGCATCCAAACTCAAAGTTAGCATCTGGTGATACTTAAGGCATCATATTTGGTATATAAGAAATATTTTTAAGTGGATTTATAATATCCCTGGTATGTGTCAGGTATGTGGTGTTAAACAACTAACATGAACTGCATTCCCCTATTCTTCCTACTGTATAAAGGCCCATCTCAAAGTGTCACAGTGACTATGAAAATCTCTGAAGTTTCCATCCAACAAAAACAGTAGCAGTGGCCATTATTCTATACATGTAAAAGCCTTTGTTTGTCTGTCTGTTTGTCACACTTTACTCACACTCCGATTGGTTGTCTTGGCAGCCAGTCAAGGTGCTGCAAGAGTTTTCCAGACAAGAGGCGGTGGCAGTGCAGTAGAGTGCCGCCATGGCGGCAG
>NW_005841837.1:3312907-3333682 GCF_000455745.1 Alligator sinensis
CAGTCCCGTCCCCGCCCCCCCCCCCCAGCCCTGCTCCCTGGAGGCGGCAGTGGCATGGGGTGCTGGCCATGGGGGATGGAGGGGATGGCAGGGCAAGCTTCCCCCCCGCCCCCTTGCTCCTTGGAGGTGGTGGTGGTGTGAGGGGGATAGGTAATGGGGTTGGACCCACCATGGTGGGGAGGGGAAAACAGGGTCAGGCTGCCTTGGCGGAGGGGGAAACAGAGTCGGGTGGGGGGGAATGGGGTCAGGTCCTCTGCAGTGGGGGGTGGGGGGAGACGGGAGTGGGCCCAGACCCGAGCCACTGTGGGGGAATGGGGCCAGGCCCAAAGTGATGGGGCAGAGGGAACAGCTGGCGGGGGAGGCAGGGCCGAATGAGGATGGAAGGGAGCCAGGGGCATAGGGCCAGAGGCTGGGCTCTATCTCTGACAGCCCCCTGCCCCTGGCATTCTTGACAGGCAATTTGCTACTTTGTAATAGAACAACAGTTTGAAGCAACATGCACCTTCAAGCTTGGTAGGACAGGAATGAAAATCCAGGGCCAGATCTTCCAGTATGTCAAGTTCCACTCTGCTTGCTTTTGGAGGAAGAGATGGCATAAACCCCCTTACTTTAAGGTTAATTTGGGGGCCAGAGTTACTCTGGCCCACTTAGAACAGCCTCAAGACTGCTGAAACCTGTGCCTGCTGCAATAGCCTACTAAGAATAGTACAATGGCTCAGAAATACCAAAGCACAGGCATGCTTTTCCCAGCATGGGGATACAATAGGGTAAGCAGAGGCAAGGAGGGCTGAACCAAATGGGGCAGCTGACAACCGACACCCAGGAAAAAGCTAATCTCCTCAATGATTACTTTGCGTCGGTTTTCCACCAGCCTAAAGAGATCACCCTGCCTGACAGGACATAGGATTACCAGGGTAAGGGCAACCATATGCCTACAATTGGTGAAGACCTTGTGAGGGAACACCTTTAGAGGCTGGACATCCACAAGTCAGCGGGCCCGATCAAAATGCACCCAAGAGTGCTAAGAGAGTTGCCCGATATCATAGCACAGCCAATGGTGAGTATATTTGAGAACTCATGGTGCTCAGGAGAGGTTTCTGAAGATTGGAAGAGGGCCAATGTGGTGCCTATCTTCAACAAGGAAAGGAAGGAAGACCCAGGGAACTGCAGTCCAATCAGTTTGACCTCAATCCCTAGAAAGAACCTGGAAAAAATTATTAAAGAATCCATCAACAACAGGCTAATGGAGGGCATCATTCTGAGAGAGAGCCAACACAGTTTCAGAGCGAGCAAAAACAAGGCACAGGGTAACATAGGACCCCTACAGGACAGGCTGAATTCTTCAGTTAGTTTTTTGACTCTGTGTTTCTGAACATGGATCAAGACATATCTCCCAATTGCATTATAAATAGGCACAGAAGGAACACCAGCCCACCAACAGTCAGCACCGAGCTAGTAAAGGGACACTTATTGGGGCTGGATGTGTTTAAGTCGGCAGGCCCGGATGATCTTCATCCAAGGGTGCTGAAGGAATTGGCCAGTGTCGTAGCAGAGCCACTGGCATAGCTGTTTTAGCACTTGTGGTGCTCAGGTCAGGTCCCAGAGGACTGGAAAAGGGCCAGTGTGGTCCCTATTTTCAAGAAGGGGAGGAAGGAGGATCCAGGTAATTATAGACTGGTTAGTCTCACCTCTATCTTTGGGAAAACCTTTGAAAAAATTATCAAGGATCACATTTGTGGGAGTCCAGCAGGAAAAATAATACTGAAGGGCAAGCAGCACAGGTTCATAGCAGGTAGATCCTGCCTGACTAACCTTGTTTCTTTTTATGACCGGGTCACAAAATACTTAGATGCAGGAGTCAAGGTAGATGTCATCTACTTGGATTTTAAGAAGGCCTTCAATATGGTATCTCATCCTAGTCTCGTAAACAAACTGAGCAGCTGTGACATAGATGATTACATGGTCAGGTGGGTGACAAAATGGGTTAAGGGTCACACCCAGAAAGCGGTGGTGGACAGGTCAGTATTGACCTGGAAAGATGTGGGCAGTGGGGTCCCCCAGGGCTCAGTCCTTGGACCTGTACTATTCAGTGTCTTCATCAGCAAGTTGGATGAGGGCATGGCAAACACTCTGTCCAAATTCATGGATGACATGAAATTATGGGGTAAAGTAAACATACTAGTGGGAAGAGATCGAATTCAGGCAGACCTGGACATGTTGGAAAAGTGGGCAGAAAAGAATAGGATGCAGTTCAACGAAGACAAGTGCAAAGTGCTGCATCTAGTGGGAAGGAATCACCAACACACCTATGGGCTAGGGGATGACCATCTCAGCAGCACAGCAGCAGAAAGGGATCTCAGAGTCATAGTTGACTTCAAGATGAATATGAGCTGTTAATGTGATGAAGTAATCAGTAAAGCTAACCACACTCTATCATGCATTAGCAGGTGCATCATGGACAGGTCCAGGAAGGTGATACTTCCCTTCTATGCAGCATTGGTCAGGCCACAGTTGGAGTACTGCATCCAGTTCTGGGCACCGCACTTCAAGAGGGATGTGGATAACCTCAAGAGGGTTCAGAGGTGGGCCAATCATATGGTTAGGGGCCTGCAGGTAAGGCCCTACGAGGAGAGACTGAGGGACCTGGATCTCTTCAGCCTCCGCATAAGAAGTCTGAGAGAGGATCTTGTGGCCATTTACAAATTCATCGGGGTGGGGAGGGAGGGGGAGGCAGAAAGAAATAGGAGATGCTCTGTTTACCAAGGTATCCTTTGGAATAACCAGGAACAATGACCACAAACTGACAGAGAGCAGATTTAGGTTGGATATCAGGAAGAACTTTACGGTAAGGGTTGCCAAAATCTAGAATGGGCTTCCAAGGGAGGTGGTGCTGTCCCTTACCTTGGGGCTCTTTAAGAAGAGACTGGACAGGCACCTGGCTGGGGTCATATGACCCTAGCACTCACCCAGGGCAGGGGGTAGGACTTGATGATCTATTGAGATCCCTTCTGACCCTAATAGCTATGAAACTATGAAACATAGAGAAATGCAAGGTGCTTCACCTCAGGAGAAAGAACCCATATCATACTTATAGGCTCAGCAGTGCTACGCTCACTAGCACCATGACCGAAAGAGACTTGGGAATCATGATGACCACAAAATGAAAATGACCAGCCAGCGAGGCAAATAAAATCCTGTCTTGCATCTACCGATGCATCTCAAGGAAGACCCAAGATGTCATCCTCCTGCTTTACTTGATCTTGGTGAGGCCACAGCTGGAGTACTGCATCCAATTCTGGGCTCCACACTTTAGAAAGGATGTGGAGAAGCTTGAGAGAGTCCAGAGGAGAGCCATACGCATGATCAGAGGTCAGAAGAGCAGGTCTTATGAGAAGAGGCTGAGAGGCCTGGGACTTCTCAGCTTGGAGAAGCCTAGGCTCAGGGGGAACCTGGTGGCAGCCTATAAGTACATAAGGGGTGTGCATCAGGATCTGGGAGAATGTCTGTTCACCAGGGCACCCCAAGGGAAGAGGAGGTTAAATGGTCACAAACTGCTGGAAGACCGTTTTAGACTTGACATAGGAAAACATTTCTTTACTGTCCGACTCTCCAGAGTCTGGAATAGACCTACTTTGGACACGTTCAAGAATTTGGATGATTATCTTGCTGGGGTCATCTGACCTCAGCTGACTTTCCTGCCTTTTGGGCAGGGGGCTGGACCCAATTATCTCACAAGGCTCCTTCGAGCCCTAATGTCTATGAAATCTATGAAGGAGGCCAAGAAATAGGTGGCATCAAACTAGCTTGATGCTATCTGAGAGTTCCTGTGAAAGAGGAATCACAGAATTGCTCTTTCATCCAGCTGTCTACTACTTTTGGGCTGCCAGGATGGCAGACCAGAATGGTGAAAGGACTGATATTTGGACCTGATTCAGCAGATCACTTAAACACACACTTAACTTTAACTACATACATAGTCTCTTAACTTGGGTTAAGAGACTTGGGGGTCATCATTGACCACACGATGGACATGAACCTGCAATTGGTTGCTTTACTAGCTGCAGCATCACAAACGCTGGCTTGCATCCACAGATGCTTCTCAAGCAAATCCCGGGACATCATTCTCCCTTAGTACTCAGCCTCGGTGAGGCTGCAGCTGGAGTACTGCGTCCAGTTTTAGGCCCCACAATTCAAAAAGGATGTGGAGAAGCTTGAGAGAGTCCAGAGAAGAGTCATGCGCATGATCAGAGGTCAGGAAAACAGACCTTATGATGACAGGCTGAGAGCCATGGGGCTCTTTAGCCTGGAAAAGCGCAGGCTCAGGGGTGATCTGATGGCCACCTATAAGTTTATCAGGGGTGACCACCAGTGTCCGGGGAACGTTTGTTCACCAGAGCGCCCCAAGGGATGACGAGGTCAAACAGTTATAAACTCCTGCAAGACCGTTTCAGGCTGGACATAAGGAAGAATTTCTTTACTGTACGAGCCCGCAAGGTCTGGAACAGTCTGCCATTAGAGGTGGTTCAAGTACCTACATTGAACACCTTCAAGAGTAAATTGGATGCTTATCTTGCTGGGATCCTATGACCCCATGACCCCAGCTGACTTCCTGCCCTTCAGGTGGGGGGCTGGACTTGATGATCTTCCGAGGTCCCTTCCAGCCTGAATGTCTATGAAATCTATGAAACTTCAGTGGGAGTCAATATACAATATTTGCTGAATTGTGCTTGGGCCAGTAAAATAGTATTATACAAATTTTATACAACAGATATGGGTCCAAATTGGATCAAACAAGTTCTCTGGTGACAGTCAAATTATCCACAACTTACCAAATTTTTAATTTCACCACAGCTCAAATGGAAGTAGACTCTTTAAGAGTGATTTTATAATTTCAACCAATAAACTTCCATTTGTTATTTTACAAATTTGTCATAGGGATCTGGCATTAGAATGTGAATCCCCTGAGTAATTTTTTTAAAGCACCAAACATAGATGCTGAGAGTGGGAGGGAGGGGGTGCTAAGATGATAGACATGTGGAAAGTTGTACACATTTCAGGTGACAGCACTCTTCCTGAGGTGGACCAGGGCCCTTGGGCCCCCATGTACTAGGCACCCATGCACCAAAGTGATTTAGGATGTTCAGCTGAGGCATACTAAGAACTGAAATTAAGATTGCCTTGGAAAAAATGTTTATAGACTTAATTGGCTTCTTTAACACCAAGAGAAAACAATTACTGTTTTGTGAATAAACGTTTGTGAAAAAGCCTCTTTGGGCCTGATCAGACCTTACCCTCTAAGCCAAACAAATGTTAATCAGCTTAGTGCTGTTCAGCTTAGTGAAACAGTCACACAGTAAGGCAAAAAACCTGCTCTGACTGCCTCTCACCTGCACAACTGTGACTTGTCATTAGAGGCTTGGTGAGCAGGGGCAGGACTAAGAGGAGCTTGCTAGGGCATAATTGTGTCCTAGCAAAAAATCTTTTATTTGGATTTAGAACAAAAAAAAATAACACTTCCAAAAAGTTCTTCATAATCAGGAAATGCCACAGATTTTAGATAATATCAAAACATTTGGGATAGACTTTTCCAAAATAGAGAAGCTTGTTCTTCTGGCATCTGGCGACTCCCTGGACCACACCCAATAGCAACAAGTCTCAAAGCCCTGGAGTGGTTTCGGGTGATCTGCATGGTAGAGCTGTCCCCAAGCTGAAAACCAGAGATCCTGAGCAGTCCAGTAGGCAAGCTGGGAGAAAACCCATCAGAAGCCTTGCTCCATTTAAACAAAGTTCATCATAATCAATATAGTCCAGCAAGATGGGCCTCTTTTAACATATAGGTTTTTGGCAGAAGAGTCCTGATCATTTAAATTCCTAAGAATAGATACTCTTCTGGAAATATTATATATTAATTCTACTTATTGTAAACATATTAATTAAGGTATTGAATGTCTTCACCAAACCAAAGTATTTTTTGTGGCAGTCAAAAAGGCATTTCCCAGAAAAAGAAAAATATTGATCAAAACAAATGGCAATAGTTTTAGTGAGATCATAATTGCACAGATTTTCCTCATGAATGGGCAGATTAAGAGGGTAAAAAAACCCCAACAACTTTATAAGTAAGCACAACTATGCCTGCTTCACTCTGCTGCTAGGTCTGTGAAACAAAAGTGGATGCTTCAAAAATCCAGTGTAAGCTCTGACACCTTTCACCTGCCCCACAGCCCTTTAGTATTAAGCAGAGCTGCAAAATCCTAGAAAAATTATCCCTAAGAGGATTCAGTGCTTTGGTTTGATGTTATCAATCGCCATTACCCTGACCTAGTTTGGAAGTCAACCTTCCAAAAAGCTTGGGTTGTACAGGTCTCTGGAGTTGTGGTTCTGACTCATCTCTGCTAGCAGCAGCATTAGTTTTTTTGAGAGTTACTTCATATAAAAGTAAAGCCCTTAAAAATACTAACTAAACAAACGTGAACTCTTTGGTACTGAATTACCTATGAAAGTGAGTGATTACTGAATTGGAGTGGGGAGGGGGAGAGGGTGCATGGGGGAAAAGCACAATACTTGCAAGGCAAGGTATTATTTTATAATGGCCCACTGCCATCCTTGATGATTAGTTAATTTCCCCCAATTACTTGTCCTCACAAGATTTTCTGTATCATTATTAGGAAGAGCTCAAATTGATACTGATGTAGAACTTGATTTCGCAAAATGCATCCACCTTGTAGCCATAAAACAACCAGAATCATTGGAAGATGATGTAAGTGGTATGGAAAATATTAAAACTATAGGAGAGCTAATATTACTCTACAACTCTGCAAAACTTTATACATGTGAATTTTCAGGCATGGGAGTAGTTTGGGGACTATAGTGGAGGCCTAGTAGATGTGTCTACATGAGATGATTTACTGTGCAGTAGGCTAATATACTGCACAGTAAAGCATCACCCTGTAACTGTATGCATAAACTAAATACAGGTACTAAACTAACTGCACAGTAGGGCTCATGTAGGTGCTGACTAGGACCAAATTTGCTCCCAGTCAACCACACCAGCAGAAAGCCTGGTCTTGGCACTGCTCAGCTCTTGGCTCACCCAGGAGCTGGTAATTCATCGGTGTGGGGACCAGGTCCCTCTCTGCCCTCCTCCTCCATCCTGGTGCTGCGGGGCTCCTGGATCACCACAGGAGTGGGGAGCTGAGTAGCGCCAGGACTGGGGAGCTGTTCCCTCCCTGCTCATCTAAGAGACTCTCCGCTCAGCCAGGGGCAGCTGGGAGCTGCCCCGCTAGTGTGGCAGCCAGCTGCGAGCCCCTGGCTCTGCAGGAATTTGGACAGTCAGGGCAGAGGGCCTGGAAAGAATTGCAGGGGAGGGGACTCTTTCCCAGACTCCCTGACCGGGTTGTCTAATAGGGGCAGGAGGCTGGGAAAGAGCTGTGCGGGAGGGTACCATATGCTTAGAGCTCCCCCTGGCTACCATATGGCAGGAGAGGAGGGTAGGTGTTCATTCCCCTGCCCTGAACTGCTCCTGTGGGTAGATGTGCTGTCACAGAAAGCTAACTGCACAGTATTTTACTGTGCAGTAAGCTTTTTGTGCATTAATTGCACATGTAGATGCACCCAGTGAGTACTGAAATTAAGATTGCCTTGGTAAATTGTATATAATATCAATTGACTTCCTCCAAGTGTCACAGAAACTAATTAATAGTTATAGAATCTGTCACACACCTTCCCAAGTGGTTAAAGTAAAACCTACAGCTTTGCAGAACTAATGCCTTAGAGTCTGAATTTGGGGCAGGTACCACATATTCTTGTGTATTCATACGGTATCCAGGTAGCTGCATTGGTCTAGAGGAAAAAGCAATCAGGGCTCATAGTAGAGGTGATATCTTGAGCAATTGAACTGAGCCAGAAATGTTTAATTCAGTTGTTTAAAGGCATCTCCACCTCATCCTGCCCAAACCCAACCCAATGTATTATTATTGTTATAGTTGTGCTTACAGGCCCCTATTTGTCTGGGATCCCCATTGTGCTAGGTGCTGTACAAATATACAAATACACAATCGGGGCTCATAGTAGAGGTGATGTCTTTTATTAGACCAACAAGATTTTTGCAAAAAAAAATCTTTAATTTTAAGCTTTCGGACACAAACACCCTTTTTCAGGCATTGGAGAAAAGATTGTAAAAGTCCTCCTGGGTAGAAATTTTAGCCAATTTTTTAAAATGAAATTTTCATAATTTCCCAAACAGGAAGCAATTTTTTACTGCCTTTAACCTGAGATACTGCTCCTGCCTTTGCTCAAGGTAATTTGCATATCACAAAGCATCTCAAGAGAGCTGAGAGACACCTATCAGCTAAGAACTGTGCGCCCAGAGGAGTGAGCTTTCCATCTTTTGACTCCTCTGTGAAACCCTGTGAAATATGAGCTTTCATTTCTACCCAGGAGGACTTTTACAATCTTTTCTCTGATGCCTGATGAAGGGTGTTTGTGTCCGAAAGGTTGCAATTAAAGAATTTTTTTTGCAAAAATCTTGTTGGTCTAATAAAAGATATCACCTCTACTATGAGCCCCGGTTGTGTATTTGTATATTTGTACAGCACCTAGTACAAGGGGGATCTCAAACTAATTAGGGCCTGTAAGCACAGCTATAACAATAATAATATATTGGGTTGGGGAGGATGAAGTGGAGATACCTTTAAACAACTGGATTAAAAATTTCTGGCTCAGTTAAATTGCTCAAGAGATGTAAAAAATGAGAAATTAAAGGAGTTATTTCTAAGACAAAAATAAGAAGCTCTCTGTTCCAAAATTAGACAGCTTTTCTTAATCCAAGTAAAAAAGTTCATATCTGGAAGCCCTCCATGATGGGGAAATAAGTGACGATGGTGATAGTGCTGCTTTTAAAATCTATTTTTCCCATATCAGTGCTCCTAGCAGTTGCAAAGAGGTACTAACAGATTGAAAGAGAAATGGAAACAGTGGAGTGGGCATGTGTGTTATCAAGTATAACAGCAGGTGAATGGGTCTAATGAAGAGATTGCCATTATCTTAAACCATATTTCCCACTATGATTCTATCTGCAAGTTTCATTTTGGAACATGCTAAAATATAGCACATACAGCATTGAAAGTTTGTATGTGTGTTTGCATCTAGGTGTACAGAATCAAAGAAAATAGGGCTGGAAGGGACCCCAGGCTGGTATCTAGTTCAATCATCTGCTCAAGGCAGGATCATCCTTGTCTAAACCTTGTATAGTCAAAGCCCCAAACTTTGCTAATATTAAAATAACCATTTTGTTAAAAAACAAAAAGTATAAAGGACACAAACATGGGAAGAAAATGTAGAAGCAGGAAATATGTAGGACCGGATTCTACTCCCATTTGATTTCAGTCTTCACCGAAATCAACGGAGTTCCTCTGGCATAGAACTGACAATAGTAGAACCCAAGCCAAGGGCTATAAAAAGTCCTTGTTGGTTTATGACAACTTATCCAGAATAACTAACCAGTAAAATCTGAGCACTAAAACATCTCTGAGTTGCATTTAAGTGCTGTTTTTTATTTTATGATTGTAAAAAGGAGAAAATAAAGTACCTTTTCCTAAATGATCAAAGACCCAGTGCAAAAAAAGTTAGGGGGATTTAAAAAAAAATAAATAAAACCAACATTCCTGTCTTAGCAACTGGTCTCTTTCCAAAATAGGAGCAAGATGAATTTTTATTTGTATTTCCTTTTTAAATAAAAGGAAGCTGCCAAAATATGTAAGCAGGAGGATTAGGACCAGTGATTTTTCTCTTGTTTTTGCAGCAAGAATGTTGCCAGGCAAAGCTTCATGCTAAAGTCCCCACAGAATTTCACTTTCAGTCCCAGCTTTTGGATTTCCCCTCCCTTGGGAAACTCTCATTGAAAGAGATATTCATATCTAGGAATCAACTCAATGCACAATTGTTGCACAGGAAAATTGGCTGTTGGCTTTTGAAATGCTGTTCTGCATACTAGGCTCTGCTGACTTTATCTGGGTTAAGATGACTTGTCAGTGGTGCATATTTCAACAGCAAAATTGCAAAGTACCATGGGTAATGCAAAGTGAATTCTCACAAAAGCAGTAAAAGAGACTTACCCTCCGTATCAATAGCTGCCGGCACAGTATCTCCACAGTTGCTTGCCAAAGCTGAACAATGACCACAGACACACATTTCTGTCCTTTTGGAGCCCATGATGATATTGCAGCTGTTGTTCTAGTAGGAAACAGAGAGCTATCTCTTTCTATTAATCTATCTTGTACCAGTCGTTCTGCTTGTCTTGTAGCTCTGCTTTTATCTATCAAGACAAGAGAAATGAATATTCTAAAAAGAAACTGCGCTGTCTCAAAGTCTCCTTATTGCCTACACAGATGAAACCAAAGCAGTCAGAAAAAATAAAAAACCCAATAAACCAAATTCAACAACAACAACAACAAATACTGCAGTTAGCTGGAAGGAGACATTCTTTTGGCGACTCACACAAAAATCAGTCTATACAGTAATCCCACTACAGTAATCAGGCTATACAGTAATCACACTACTCAGAATTTCCAGATTCAGATGAACAGCTGGGGCCATGTCTAGATAGTAAACTTGCCAATACCTGACAATGGTTCACTCTAGGACACCCTGCTGCTCTGTGTAGGCTATGCCCTAAATCAGAAGCAATGTAGCTGTATCCATGCGTTGCTTCAAGTGGGCTAATGAGCACTGCTGAGTGAAAGGTCTGATTAGCTTCCCCTTTCTCTTCCCACTCCTCTCCCCTTAAGTAGTTGATTTGTAATGTAGTGTTTAGAAGGCAGGTTTCACAGACTACCTCAATAGGCTTGAGGTCACCACAGCTGAAGATGTTAAGTTTATATTAAGTAGACTGCATTGTTTAGATGCCTCATGAGACTTCTTGCAGTTCTGTAACCAAACCATATAAAGTAGGGAGGCTGTTCCTGTGGGTATGGTATTAGATTGAGTCTCCTGAGTTCAAGTCCCAGCTCTGCAGTGTACTCTCTGCGTGATTTGAGGCATGTCACTAACTCAGTGTCAGTTTCCCAATGGTAGCAGTAAGGTTCTTTCTCTACCTCTGGCTGCTGTTGTAAGGGTAAATTCATTAATGGTTGTAAGATGCTGTTGTGATAAAAGCCAGGAAACACCCATAAAGAAAACTAATAGTCCACCATGTGGATACTGGGAAGTTAATTTATGCGCTTTGGCAAGATTTTTCAGCTTGGTTCATTACACTGGATAGAAGAAAGGAAAACAGAAACAAACCGGCATCATAAATCAGATTTATGAGCCATCAAGATTATCTCTGACCCATGCACTACTGTAATCATGGGATATAAAACATTTTCTCTAATCATTACAGTAACATGTTGTTTAAGTTTATTATAAATGCACAGAGATTTGCATTTTTATTAATGTTCAGTACTGATGTCAAAACTAAAACTATACTCGAGTCTCCTGTAGTATGGTGCCATATGGAAACCTCAGATGAGATCAAAGCCATCTTGTGCAAGGCATTCTCTATACATACAGTAAGAGGCAGTAAGTGCCCTGAAGGGCTTATATACTAAATAGATAGACAACGTTTTGGAGGGATAACTGAGGGATAGCAAGGTGTAGTCATTTTCTCAAGGTCAGTGCTGGGCTAGTAGCAGACTAGAGATTGTAATTCAGGTCTTCTGGTTTGCAGAGCCAATGCCCTGCTTAATAAACAGCACTGCCTCCCAGTTGAAGTTTAATGAGAATCAGGACTGATGAACAGGTCCACTGCTAATGAGCATTATTCTATGTAGCTACAGACTTAAACCATTTCTAAATGCAGGTGGAAGAAGCACATTCACAAAGAACAGTGCATACCTCTTAAAAACCACAAAGCAGCATTTTTACAGGCATACCTGGTCATTATGCCTACCTGTTTTGAGCAAAACATTCATTTGCGCATGGAAAAAGATGAACATATTGATATAATGGAAATGAATGATTTTTTACAAATGCAGCCATTGCACTATGCAACTATTGGTTTCGTATTTGTATCTCTTTAACTGTAAACAGCAGTGCATATTTGGACTGTGTGTTTTATCCTTGTCCCTCACCCTACCTAACCTGTCTGGCCATTTTGACCAGTCCCAAACTATACAAGAAGACCCAGCATGCTCAGTGAAGTAAAGGTTGTGAAATAATGGTTACAGCCAGAAAATGAACTGCATGGCCTCTACAATCTATCCAGCCCCATGAACTTTGCAGGAGAAAGGCTGGTAGAATCCCTTTCTGAAACTAGTAGTTCTCAACCTTTCTTTTAGACTCAAAGCATGCCTCAGAAAATCACAGAATGATAGAAAATTAGGTTTGGAAGGGACCTCAGGAGGTCATCTAGTCCAACCCCCTCCTCAAAACAGGACCATCCCCAACTACATCATCCCAGTGAAGGTTTTGTCTACCCTGGGTCTTAAAAACCTCCAAGGATAGATATTCCACATCCTCTCTGGGTAACCTGTTCAAGTGTTTTACTACCCACCTAGTGAGAGAGTTTTTTCCTAATATCTAACCTAAACTTCTCTTGCTGCAACTTGAGACCATTCCCCCTTGTTCTGTCATCTGTCACCACTGAGAACAGTCTAGCTCCACCCACTTTGGAACCACCCTTCAGGTAGTTGAAGGCTGCTATTAAATCCCCCCTCAGTCTTCTCTTTTCTAGACTAAATAAGACCAGTTCCCTCAGCCTCTCTTCAGAAGTCATGTGCCTCAGCCACTTAAGCTTTTTTGTTGCCCTCCACTGGACTCTCTCCAATTTGTACACATCCCTTCTGTAGTGGGGGGCCCAAAACTGGACTCAGAACTCCAGATGTGGTTTCAACAGTAATGAATAGAGGGGAATAATAACTTCCCTTGATCTGCTGGCAACACTCCTGCCAATGCAGCCTAGTATGCCATTAGCCTTCTTGGAAACTAGGGCGCAGTCTTGACTCATAATCAACTGATTGTCCACTGTAATCCCCAGGTCCTTTTCTGCAGAGCTGCTGCCCAGCCAGTCAGTTCCCAGCCTTTACTGGTGCATCGATTGTTCTGTCCTAAGTGCAGGACTTTGCACTTTTCCTTATAGAACATCATGAGATTTCTTTTGGTCCAATCCTCCAATTTGTTGAGGTCTCTTTGGATCCTAACCCTACTCTCCAGCATATCTACTACTGCTCCCAGCTTGGTATCATCTGCAGACTTGCATTATTTTGAACACTGTGGTCTTTGATGATTTAGTCTTCTTATAAAAGTGGATTTTCATCTGATAAACCTTAGCTCTGCTCACCTGATAAATCTTAGCTCTGCTGTTTACAGTATTCAGGAGTGCTAGAGAGACTATTTAACATGCATATTATTGACCTGATAGATCATACCAATGCTTCTGAAGCTGTAACAGTCCATCGTATTAATGCTGGTGCTATACATGCACAATGACTTAGTATATTCAACATTCAGATGAAACTTTGGTTGACAAAAATCCACTATGGGACACAGTGGCTGCTTTTCTAAACTAAGTAGCCAGGCTGTTGTTAATGTCTTTTTCTGATGTATTCAAGTGTATCGGTTCATACTGTAGGCTAATCGCCTGCAAAATCTCAGTTCAAGAGACAAAACCTCTGTTGAATTTTAATAGCTCCAAAGTGTCAATTTACATTTTTCCCCATTGTTAACACATCAGTTGAAACCAAACTAGGCTGGGTTTTTAGTGCTTTTTCTTTTTTTGCAATTTACAAACACATACATTAACAAATGTCTTCAGTTTTTTCAGAGCTGATCTTAACACACACAATTTATTAATTGTATTACTTGTAAGGCCTAATAACTCTAGTTTTGGATAAGGACACTATTGTACTATGCACATTAATAGAGTATGTGATTAAGTCCTATTGGAAATTTTCCTAAATTAGGATGTCTTCCTGACTAGGAGATGAGAAACTGGTTCTACCGCCTTGGTCCAGATCATACCTTTCTTTATAAATGGTGTGGGTGTATGCATGCATACTAATTTGGGCATTGTGTCCGTATACAGCTTATGAATTCTGCTTAATATTGGAAACTATATTGTACTTGTGTTGGACTTGAGTTCCGTTTTGTGTGTGGAGGTTGTTTGCTGCCTCTGCTGTCATTTGCCTCCATATTGAACTAATGCCACATGAGGTGACAGGAGAAAATCTTGCACTTGACAAAGGACTAATGATGGGGTGTCATTAAATGTTGCTGATTGTCCAATTCATTGAAGAAACTACTTGGATAAGAAATAGTACTGCTCAGAGCAAACCAGTGTTCAAGACTAAAGCCCCAGAGAGCAGTCATTAGGCAATGGGTCAGCTGGTAGGGGAATCGATATCCTCAGAAGGCTGGCCAAATGATCCCCTGATAAAGGGGACTGGAATTATCTGAGGAAGAACTTCTCATTATCCATTTTGGAGAGCACAAAGAGACCCAAAGTAGAAAGTTGGCTGTAGGAGTAAGAAAAGACTGAGTTCTGGAGAAGAAGCCACATGAATTCTGACCTAAGACCAAAAAATACTTGAGATCAGTGAGAAAACTAAGGCAGGGAAATGTGTGTAGTTGTTTTGTTTTTTTTATATCATTGTCACTTTTTCTAGATCTGTATATTACTTCTGCTAGCAAAAGTAAGGTATATTTGATTTTGGGGACTATTACAACATCTGTACACGTTTGTTTCATATATTACATGTCCCAGAAAATCTCGCTTGTAGACACAAATGTTGGGATTCTGGAAAAGCATGAGATTTGGCTACTGGAGGTCATCACTGGTCCTGGGGGTCTGACAGCTGGTCCTGGATGTCCTACTTCCATAAAGGAGCTGTGGACAATGTCTGTACCAAAGAAGCATGCCAGAGGGTAAAACCAGAGATGGTGCTGGAGCCAAATGAGACCCACAGAAGCTAAAATACATAGGTGCAGTATGCTACCCCCCAACACAAAGCAGCCTGGGGAAGGTCCATAAATTGAAAAGGTGAGAAGGTATCCCTTGTATACCAAGTAGATGAGCAAACTGGGGTGTGATTGGATCACCTCCTAACTGCCTCCAGCAGGCTGATTTAATTTGAAACAACACTTACTGTCCACCAGTCTTGGTGGATCCTTTTTGTTCTGCCAGTCCAACTATTCATAGTGTAACAGGGAGCTATTAAATCCCTGTTACTTGAAGAGACAAGGAATAAGACCCAAGATGAGAGACAGCATAGTGCCCGCGAGATGGAGTAGTCAGGTAGTAGTCTGCTTCATGGGTCAGCCCACCTAGAAAGTGTTAGGGATCTGACTCACAACAGGTGAGGCAAGGTGACGATAAAAACGGAAGTCAACATGGTAACAACCACCGGAAAGGGAGCAGCAAGAGAAGTTGAGAGAGACTTGCAGAGGAGTGAGAGTTCCCCTGTGTGGAGGTGCAGGGTAGGAACAAATTTCATCAGAGCAGGTAGACAACCTGCCATAGAGGAGGACCTGTTTATATACTTACCTGACTGGTCAGCTGAGATGGCACTTGATCAGCAGGTAAGACGCAGTAACATTGTAAAGAGAGAGAGAGAAGGCACAATAAGTTATGGGCGAGTCCAGCCAGCAACCGGTCACCAGAGTTAAAGACTGATATGAACTGAGTAACATTCATAGAGTCCTGCGCCTACCTTGGGGTGGTGGGAGACTATTAGGACTGGTAACAGGGTGACATCCTACTGAGCTGAGGCACTATAAAAGTAGCTGTTAATTCCATTCGTGCTAAATTTGTAAGTTTATATCTCCCATCAAAGGTGTGGCAGGAAAGATCCCAAAAGGGATGGGAGTGTATCACTGGCTCCTATGCATGAAATCTCATGCCTCTGAATCAGGTAAGTCTCTAAAGTGTCACCCAGCCCTATGTTGTACATGACTTCAGACTAACATGTTTAACCACCTCTGTACTGATATAATCAGTGATTATACCAGTGTAAAAAAGGAACAAACCCATGAAATCCAAGCCTGTACTGACGTAGCTTGAATCTTGTGTGAATCTGAGAAAAATAAGAGGTAAAATGACACCAGTGTAAGTTATATTGGTATAGGTGTTGTCTGTCCATAGCTCATCCCATGGCAGCCATTTGCTCAAGACAGGCTATTCACTGCTTCCCTAGCATCTAGTGATGAGGTGCAGTGACAGCAATTGATCATGTGCAGCTAATCCAGAATAGCTGCTTGTCTGTCTGCTCCAGATCTCAGTGGAAATTTATATCAGAGTAGGAAAACAATGTAAATTAAACCATTGTAAATGTTTTGTGTCCTGGCCCTGTTACTTTTAGGGTGCATCTATGCAGCAGCATTAGTAGCTTACCTTGCCCCTGCAACTCGCTCCTGCTCACATGTTCCAGACCTGGAAATCCACCAGGGAGACTCCTCCAAGGTCATCCCCAGTCAGGGCTGGTCCAACTATTAGGCGAACTAGGCGGTTTGCCTAGGTTGCCAAAATTATATGCAGAACAAAATAATAGGAACATTATTCTAAATAACAGCCCTGGCTGGCTATGGCTCCCCTTTGGTCTAAGACCTTTGGTTCAGTAGGAGGAGAAAGACCTCTGAAAAGATCTCAGAGGAAAGATCAGTAGAATCACAACTCCTAACTTTTCAACTCTCAAGTGGATTTATGACAAGAGCCATACCACTGGCAACGAACCTAAAAAACGATCCTAAAAAACAAACCCCTACTCCTATATCATCTTACAGCTCGTGACATTGATTTCTTACATCTTCCTTCTCCCTTCCAACCACCATTTTTAAAATCTAAAGCACCCTAGAGTTCATCAATTGCATTTAAGATTTCATCAAGGGTAAGATGACCAAAATACGCCAACTCCAGGTACAGATATGTATTGTGCCCATAATTCAGGAAACAGGCTTCAACTTAGGAATTTCTTGGTTTGATTTTGTAGATCTCATTAAATTTATATGATGTAGAACTGATGTACAAATGTAGTTATTATTGTAGGTACACCTGAGTGGTCATGTTTAATATTCTCAATTTTATAATGTCTAGAAATGGTCGGAGTAGGATTGCTGAATCATTACATTTAATTTTTGTAAGAAAGCATGTGATTTTTTTTAAAGTAAGTTGAGCTAGAGGTAAGCCTTTATGTACATATTATGGTTGGATACTCATGTGAGAGATACATAGGCATTTAGAATATGTGTGTTAATGCAGAATCAATTGCTAGCAAGCTCAAAAGATCTTCTTTAATTAGCTCATACAATAATGCCTGTATCATTGTTGTATATGGAAAGAGTTGTATGACTTTGTGTACAGAACATGTAAGGTTGGTCGACCCAGAAATCTGACGGGATGTGTGAGATAAGTCAACATAACTACTCAATGGACAATGACAATTTACTTTACAGAGGACCATGCTAAGGAAGTATTCATTTGCTGGGAGAACCTGGCTACCTACTAGATAGAAGATGTCAATTAGTAGAGTACCATACACAGGAAATAATACTTAGTTTACAAAGCTCCTTGATAAACATGAAAACATCTGCTTGACCACACAGTCTTGACCAACATTAGATAACCAGTTACCATGTTTACACCCTTAGTTGTACATATTAACAAATACGTTCCTGATTGCAGGGGTGGTTCACCCATTAGATCACTTTACGCAGTGCCTAGCCATATTTCTTTCAAGATAATTTAATCAATTGTCCACATTATTAATGTAATCACAGTCAGAATTTTCTTTGAAATTGTACTTAGATTAATTGTTCTCTATATTGATAATTTATTTGAAACAGTTTAAAGCTGTTTCAGGGGAATGGTACCATGGCAGATAGAAAAAAAAATGTCTGGAGCTCAGTATCATAAATGAAAAGCTGAACAGGCAAAAGAACAAGCAAAGCAAGAGGGTTCCTTCCTGAAATATCTTTGATTTCACCCACATCAAGATGGAAGCAGTTCACAACATCAAGAGGAAGGCAGCTTACTTCAAGATGAAGGCAGCTCATAGCATCAAACTGACATTGAAACTGAGAAAATGTACTCACTTACAGACACATGTGCTGAAGTTGAGATAGATAAAGATAATAAGGGAGCAGAAGGTACATATGTGAAAGATGAGTGCACCCGTCTGGCCTCGTCGAGGCGCTCTCTTGTTGCTTTGAAGCATACAGACCACAGGGTGTGTTCCGGTGGCATTGGCATTAGGTCACGTTCACCCCAAAGGAGGCCCCAATACTTGCCTACCATGACCTGGTCTTTTCCTTCAGTGTTGGGGCTCCTTCTCGTCACTCCTTGCGGACCGGGCACTGCCCTTAGCGAGCATTCTTGGGGTTCCACCTCCCCTACACCCCAGCCATGCGCCAACCCTCAGATCAGCCAGCTGTTGGACCACCGGCTTGCCCTTCTGATGTCTTTGCCTGCCTCCTCTTCTCCTCACTTGTCACCCAGCTTCTTTCAGTGTGAGCTGCCCATGGGATGTCGGACTGTCCTGGTCAAAATGCCGGGTCTTCCCTCACTATGCTACCATCTGCCATGCTATCCTGGCTCCTCCTGGCCCATGGAGGCTGCCCTTGGCCCCTTCTCCCTGCTTCAGGGCCCTGTGAAACTCAGAACCATTTAAGAAGAAAGACAAGGAACAGTTGGGGTACAGGGCTCCAAGGTCCCTTGACACTGTCCTCTTTAGCCTGGTCACCCCACCAGGCCAGTGTAGTGCCTTGTTCAATAAATCCTGGACCCCTCCATCAGGTCCCTGCCAGTATACTTTTCAGGTTGCCAACACTGCCCAGGTGCAGCCTGGGGAGAAGCCTCCCCTTCTGTCCCCAGTGGTGATGCTGCCTTCCTCTCCATTTCTCTACTGCCAGCTTCTAAATCAGCCAGATGGCAATTCTTAATGATGTCATCAGCTGGCACTGTTCCCAGCTGGCAATAAAAGCAGCTCATGACCTGCGCCGGCGGTTCGTCTCAGCGTGGCTCATCTGGCTCTGTTTTTCCTACAAAAGGTAAGTGTGCCCTGCCTTCAGGGATTCTCTCTTTCTTCCCTAGGTGGGTCAGCCCTGCCTTGGGTCCTGCCATGGGAGAGTGTTCTGAGGCCTCCATCTGTCTCTCCCTTGGACAATGAGGAAGGTGCAAACAAGTTACAGTATGGTGACCCTGCTACATGGCCTAGATATGATGACCATGTGTGACTAATTCTGGTGGAACATGGACCCAAACAAGTTCAGGAATTTCACGTCCCTAAAGATGGAAATAAAAGAAAATTCTCTGCATGTCATTACAAGAACAAACTCACCAATGGGGAAGAAATGCATTGACAGTGGCTACAATATTCAGTGTCAAAAGACGCAGTGTTTTGCTTCTGCTGCAAGATGTTTAGCAGTAAAGCAATTGGTGCA
Source organism: Alligator sinensis (assembly GCF_000455745.1). Classification (NCBI taxonomy): domain Eukaryota; kingdom Metazoa; phylum Chordata; order Crocodylia; family Alligatoridae; genus Alligator; species Alligator sinensis. Next base: position 3,332,315 of record NW_005841837.1, read on the forward strand.
TCATCACTTACTGAAAACAGTTCAAAGGACTGGAGAAACATATCTGTAATTCTCTCTTCTCATGAAAAAAGTAGTGAACATTTGGGAAATTTCCAAAACTGGAAAGAACTTGAACTGCGATTGAAAAAACAGAAAACCTTTGATGAAGAAAATTTATGTGGGATCAAGCGACAAGAAGAATACTGGCAGCAAATATTGGAGTGACTGATTGCTTTAGTGAGAGTTCTCAGTGGGCAAAACTTGGCATTCTGCGAGGCAAATGAAAAATTATACAGTGCTGGTAATAGCAACTTCTTAAAATGTATTGAATACCTGGCTTTGTTTGATCCAGTCATGAAGGAGCATCTACGTAAAATAAGTGACCATGAAACACATGTTCATTACCTTGGGAAAAGGCTGCAGAATGAACTGATTCAAATCCTAGCAAATGCTGTTAAAGAGAATATCTTAGAAGCTGCCCATTCTGCAAAATACTTTTCAATAATTCTGGATTGCACACAAGATGCAAGTCATGTTGAGCAGATGACAATGATCATTCGCTTTGTAGATGTGGCAAAATCTGCAAATGTGGATAATGCTGAAGTGCTCATAAACGAAAATTTGGTGGGGGTTGTACCATTGAAGGAAAAGACTGGTGCTTTTATGATGGAAAGCGTACTCCAAGAGCTTGAAGGAACGTCATTTTCTGAGAACTTACGTGGCCAAGACTATGACAATGGGAGTAATATGAAGGATAAGACAATGGTGTACAAAGGAGAATAATGTAAATTAATCCTCAGGACTTTTTTGTTCCTTGCCGTACACATACTCTGAATTTGGTTGTCAATGATGCTGCCAAATGTTGTTTGGAGTCAAGTAGTTTCTTTGACCTAGTGCAACGCGTTTATGTGTTTTTCTCAGGTTCAACACACTGTTGGGAGGTTATCCGCCATGTGCCTTCTCCAAATGTGAAACCATTGAGTGGAACAAGATGGGAGAGCCCTGAAGCCTCTTCACTATGAGCATGGCAGTATCTATGATGCAATAATTGAAATTTCTGATGATCAGAGATCTGGGTTTTCTGTTTTCCATGGAAAAACCGAGAAAACCACGGATTTCCTCCTTTTATCAGAGAAAACATGGATTTCTCCTTTTAGCAGAGAAACGCACGGATTCCATGCTTTTTCAAAGAGCTCTGCAGGCTGGTTGAGCTCCAGCCTGCAAGAGCTGTTTGCAAACAAGGCAGGAAACCCCTGGCCCTGCCTGGAGGGGGAGGGGGAGGGGAAAGGGCAGAGCCTGAGACTCTCAGTCATAGATTCATAGATGTTAGGGTCGGAAGGGACCTCAATAGATCATCGAGTCCAACCCCCTGCACAGGCAGGAAAGAGT
>NW_005841837.1:3333705-3335878 GCF_000455745.1 Alligator sinensis
ATCTAACCTCCTCTTGAAGACCCCCAGGGTAGGGGGGGAGAGCACCACCTCCCTTGGGAGCCCGTTCCAGACCCTGGCCACTCGAACTGTGAAGAAGTTCTTCCTAATGTCTAGTCTAAATCTGCTCTCTGCTAGCTTGTGGCCATTATTTCTTGTAACCCCCAGGGGTGCCTTGGTGAATAAATACTCACCAATTCCCTTCTGTGCCCCCGTGAGGAACTTATAGCCAGCCACAAGGTCGCCTCTCAACCTTCTCTTGCGCAGGCTGAAAAGGTCCAGGTTCTCTAGTCTCTCCTCGTAGGGCTTGGTCTGTAGGCCCTTAACCATACGAGTGGCCCTTCTCTGGACCCTCTCCAGGTTATCCGCATCCCTCTTGAAGTGCGGCGCCCAGAATTGCACTCAGTACTCCAACTGCGGTCTGACCAGCGCCCGATAGAGGGGAAGTATCACCTCCTTGGACCTATTCGTCATGCATCTGCTGATACATGATAAAGTGCCATTGGCTTTTTTGATGGCTAGCAGAGGTTTGAGAGGCACAGACCCAAATCCACCTTTACCTGATGGAGGAAACTCGGTGCAGGTTAAGAAGCTGCACCCCAGCCGGAAGAAGCCCTCACACTTGATCAATCCTGCATTCGAGGAATTATCTATGCAAGACTAAGAGAGAAAATCTTTACTCCTCGTTGGTCCAGTCCCAGTGCCAGGAGCAAACTCCTCTCACCAAAAAGCCCTTGGGCTTCAAGGATGTAACAACAGCCCTTTAGCCACTTCATCAGACAGCAAAACTCAAGTAGAGACAGAGGAGCTGGTGTCCTAGGACAGTTAAGGCCACCTAGTCAGCTTGGACCCCATAAAGCCAATAAAGGCAATGACATGGGCCATGTGTAATCCCTGCCAGGATGGATCTCATTCCTGGTTTATACTAGCACAACCTGGAGTTTCCCACCTTTCCTCAAATGCCACTTTTTACAAAGTCAATGGGAGCATGGCCTGAGTAACACCTGCAGGATTAGCCTTATTCATGGTGGTTACAGGCTACACCGAGAGACGGCAGCATCTCCATCCTTGCAGATTTTCAACATCAAGGACTGGGGTGATTTAGGCAGGGATGGGGTTGGACTAGATGACTTGCCAGTCTGTGTCGGTCCTTCTGGATGTCTCTATTTTCTGTGCTCTGTTACTTTGCTGAGCCGCTTTGAGGCTAGCCAACAAAACCACGGGGCGTTCACACCCGGCACAGTGCCCACTAGAAGCAGGCTCTGTGCCTGGCTCTCCACGGCCTTGCATCCAGTCTTGTCTGCACACAGTCCATCGACTGACACCGATTCATGCCCCCCAGGGCTCTACTGGTCTCTGTGAAGCGACACTGGTTTCCAGCCACAGGCAAGCTAGCATTGCTGACTCAAAGGGAGTTGCACCAGTTCGTGCCAGTGGGTTATCTGGCCCCTCTGCAATGAGACACTGAGTCTTTTCTTATAGGAAAGGGTGCCCCCAAAATAGTGGTACTGAGATGCTCAAATTGAGATGCCCCATGAACTGAGATGCTCAAAACTGGACTATAGGGAGATGGGAGAGGACAGGGGGGCAAAGGTGAGGCCATAACACACTCCTCTAATGACTTCTGTGCCTCAGTAACGCATGCACCTGTTGCCTTGAGCGTGCCGCTCTCTTATGGGCAGGTGAGCCCATGTGGGGCAGAAATCACCAAATGCTGAATGATTTGCTCCATCTGCAAGTGGAGACCTTGTGTTGCTCTCAGGGTGAGGGATTAGATGCTCTCTACATAGCAGGGCATCAGAGAGAGCAAGGGGAGCTTGATCCCATCACCTGAAGATCCTCGTGTCCTGATGGTGTGTGCCCTCTCTTATCCCAGAGCAAATCTGCAGTGACTTTCAACCAGTCCAACGCTTACATTTATCGTCTGAGTTCATTGAAATCAGCTTTCCTAAAGTCTAGCACTTTCACCCTACTAGTTACCTTACTCACTCGATGTTTTATAAAGAATTCTATTATCAGGTGATCACTGTCCCCCAGATGGCTATCAATCTGTAGGTCCCCTACCATGTCATCCCCCATTGCCAATACCAGATCCAGTATGGCACTCCTCCTGGTGGGACCATGTACCTCCTGTGTAAGGTGGAGGTCCTGTACACAGGTTAGAAACCTGCGTGAA
>NW_005841837.1:3335897-3337118 GCF_000455745.1 Alligator sinensis
CTGCGTCTCCCAGCAGATGTCTGGGTAGTTTAGGTCCCCCATGACTACCGCCTCTTTAGCTTTTATGGTCTCTGAGAACTGCCTCAGGAGCCCCGAATCTATTTCTTCCCCTTGGTGTGGGAAGGCCACAGTCAGCCACAGTTTCAGGCTCAGCTCAGCTTTATTCTTTGCTTCTGGAGCCTGTGTGGCAAGTGGGGCTTGCAGGGGACTGGGGGCTCCTCTGGCAGGGCTGGGGGGTTGCGGGTCATGGCTGGGGCACCGTCAGGGCTGGGGGGAGCCAGACACTGGCCCCTCCCCCACCAGAGCAGTCGGTAGTAGTGGGGGAGCTGGCTCCATGCTGCTTCTGCTTCAGCTGCCTGCTGTTGGGGGCAGAGAGCTCCCTGGGGACTTGGCTCCCTGGCCCCATAGCTCTGGCAGCTGGGGCCCTCTTTGGCAGGGCTGGGGGGGGCAAGGGCTGTGGTTGGGGAGCAAGAGGCATGAGTAGGGTGGGTAGGCTATTGTCAGGGTAGTGAGGGGCACCAGCAGGGCTGGGAGGTGTTTGGAGGGTGAGTGAGGGGCACCAGTAGGGCTGGGGGGGCATTGTGAGGGGCACCAGCAGGGCGGGAGGAGGCTTTAGGGGTGACTGAGGGGGCACCAGCAGGGCCTGGGGAAGGCAGTGGGGGGCAATTGAGGGGCACCATCAGGGGTGGGGAGGGCTTTGGGGGTGAGTGAGGAGCACCAGCAGGGGTGGGGGGCTGCAGGGGGCTTTTAGTTTTAATAATGGATTTGGGGGGTATTATCAGAGAATTTGTGATTTTTTTTTGTCAAAGAAAACCAGGATCCCTACTGATGATGCTATCCTCACTGGATCATTTGGCAATATGACATGTGCTGATGCAGAAGCTCTTGCAAATGGCCTTTCCATGTTCAAATTTGTGGTTTCAATCATTTTGTGATATAACATTCTTCTTTAGATGAACCTTACTAGTAAGCAACTTTAGGCAAAGGACTTTGACATACATTCTGCTATCCAATAGGGCTGTGCGAAGCTTCGGGTGATGATTCGATTTGGAGGAGATTTGGCCCGATTCGGTGGCTGAATCTCCTAATCTGAATCAAATCGGGGGACCAATTTAAAGGTCTGAATTGATTCAAAGCTCTCTGAATTTTCGGCAAGATTTGGAGAGCTTTGATGATTCAGACAGTCCCTGGTGGTTGCAGCAGGGAGCTGCAGCCACTCCG
>NW_005841837.1:3337661-3354797 GCF_000455745.1 Alligator sinensis
GAACCAGAGCTTTTTTTCCCCAGGAGTTGGGAGCTGCGGCCCGTGGGCAGGGGATTGGCCTGGCCTGGCTGATTTGGAGATTCAGCTGCATTGAATCAGGACAGTGATTCGAATCACCAAATCGAATCACTGTCCCCTGAATCGGCCTAATCCAAATCCAAATCCGAAGCGAATACTAGCCGCTTCGCACAGGCCTGCTAGCCAACAGCTGAAACAAACCAAAAAGGTTCTGGAGGAATACAGGAGTGATAAAGGGTTTGAAAAGACACTGGTAGATGCTCTTGAGCTTGCTGAAGAGTTAAAGCTACCAACAAACTTTGAACCAGAACCAATATGCATTCAGAGAAAGAAGCAGCAGTTCACATATGAAGCAAAAGACAAGTCAGTGCATGACCCAAAACAAAAATTCAGAATAAACTTCTATTTTGTAGTCCTTGATACTGCAATACAGTTAGTTAAAGAGCGACTTGAACAGATACAGCAGCTTGATTCAGTGTTTGGTTTCTTCTACGATGTCCACAGTTTGCAAAATAAGACATCAGAACAGATAATGGAACATTGCTTGAAGCTAGAGTTGGCATTACAGCAGGGAAATTCTAAAGATATTGATGCGGCAGATTTGTGCAGTGAATTGCAGGCTATTTCATGATGACTTTCAAAACATCTTACACCTCAAGATGTACTGAAGTTTATTTCTGAGCATAAACTGACAGACAGTTTTCCCAAGATCTTCATTGCTCTCTGCATTCTCTCGACTCTCCCAGTTTCTGTTGCTAGTGGGGAGCCTAGCTTCTCAAAGCTAAAATTGATAAAGACATACCTTCATTCTTTTATGCTGCAACTGAGACTTGTTGGACTAGCCAGCATGTTGATAGAACAAAAAATAGCTGGAAAACTTTGTTTTAAAGAACTTGTTTCTGAATTTGTGAAACTGAAAACATGAAAAGCAAAGTTCTAATTTTTTATACAAATGTTGATGAGGATTTTCTTTTAATTGTACATGAATTATAATAAATTCTATTGGAGTTTTTGCAGTATAATTGTTTTAGGGTTAATGAAAAATGTGAAACAATCAATAATAAAATTGTTTTTATTGTTTTATTGTTCATTTTGAATATCAAATAAGTGTATGTAAAAGTTAATCCTAGACTTCTTATTTTCCTCTGTATTGAAAGTGGTGGGGGCGCCGAGGTACAGATTTTGTCTAGGGCATCAATTGCCCTTGGACCAGCCCTGTCCCCAGTGGCCACTCCTAGACACACTGGAGACAAAGGTACAGAGAAAGGTCACAGAAGGACATCCTTGAGCGCCTGCAGCAGTGCACTCCTATATTTGGAGTATGTGTGCAGGAGCTGATAGATGGGGTGTGTCTGGGATTTCCTGGCCATGTTATACTGAGGCCATGGTGTGGATATACTCTTAATTTCTATGTAGCATTTCTATATTAAATCCTATGTACATTTAACACCAATAAGCACTTACACTAGTGGCTTAATTATATCAATCTGTAAGGTTTGTGACAAGATCAGCTACATGTGCATATTGTTAATTCAAAGTTCCCTGCCCTGTTACAAGAAAGAAATTTGTAGCTTTCACTTTGATTCTTAATAGAACTACTATATAATCCATGACTGATCTATTAATTCTTTAGTTTCCAGGGTGGCAAAAGTTGCTTGATTATCTACATGGGTATATATCTAAACCTAAAATCTAGGAAGCTTCACAGAAAAATTCTTGTGTTAATTTATTTCCTAGAAACATTTGCTAAGAGGTGTCTGAATGTCAGGGATCGTATCAAATCAAACCACTCCTCAGACATATTTAAGTAGCTTGATTTAATTACAGGAATATTAAAATACCATATTCGGGGGTCCAAAATGAACTTTAGGTTCCACATGCCCCTCAAACCTTTCTGATAAGAGAGGATCTATCTATATATAACTTATTTATTCAATATTCCCATCAATAATTTAGATTAATGCATATTTCTCCATTTAACATCTAATCATTCTGGCATTTTACCCATAACCTGAAAGTTATCTTAGTAGCTTCACCTGAGCAAATCTTATTTGTTTGAATATTCTGTTTTATCTTGCTTATAGTAACAGAATGGGGAATAAAAGATGAAGTAGAAAATAAAATGGGAAACCCTACCATCACAATAAGTAAGCTAGTAAAAAATCTTTTCTGGTAATAAGGACTTACTTATTGACCTTGATAATGCAGAATAGTCTCCAGCTGGGCCCAGATACAGGGTAAGGTAACTTTAATATATTGCATATAAGATTATTGTGCTTTTGATTGATGTGTTAGATCAAGAGAAAGAATGTTTCTTTGACTGCTAATTCTGCAGACAGTGAGAAGAATTTTCTAAATTTTTTAGGGGCCCCGCGGGCCGCATAAAATGGCTTGATGGGCCGCATCCGGCCCCCAGGGGCAGCTTGTCCACCCCTGTCCTAGCATCATACCTGCGTGCATTTTGTCCACCCCTGTCCTAGCATCATACCTGCAGAAGAACCTGGAACATCAGTCTTCTGCAATTATTTCAAATGTGCCTGTTTGGTAAGGATGGAAATTAAATTCAAGCACAGCTGAAAACAGCCTTTCTTAGAGCCATGTGGACTAGCAGCTTCACAGGTTTGGAAGAGGGATTGTCCAATAAAAATGAAGCTGTTTAACCTAAAAGTTCAAGAACATGTTTGCTGCTTGGGCAGGGAGATTTTGAACTGGATTCAAGGAATAATCTTGTGGCATGGAAAAGGGCTCCTTTTCTTCCCATAAAATGTTCTTCCTTAAAACCTCTTAAAGAGAGGGCTGACTCATGTTAGAAATAACTGTTTCTCACTGATTACTTGGTAAACCAATGGAATAGTTTGATCAGCTCTTGTCTGTACTTTAGTATTCCTTGGAGAGAGTGCTTATTCTTCCAGATGGGTCCAACAATCTCCCAGTTTAGTGTATGTGGAAGCAGTCAGTTTACTTGTGATGTTTGCATCATGGTCTAAGTGTTCTCTCAAGTGTGAAAAACTTCCTAAACATAACAACATATTTGCTTGCATTCTGTAGTAAAATCTAAGAGAACAACGTACTTGACCCTAAAGGAGCCCTTCGGGACAAAGACAACAAAGACAAAGGGAGCAGCTCCCTCTTTCTCGTCAAAGTTCAGGATGCCGCTGTTTTAGGTTTCCACAGTCTAACTCCTAATCAGTGTTTTCTCATATGCAATTCTTAGGTTGGCCATTGGGCAGTCATGACTTTGTACCTTGACAAGAACCTACCATTTTCCTCTGTCACCATTTTTTATCTTAGCAGCAATTCATACAGTTGCCCCCAATTAGAAGATCTGGCATATGACTCATCCAGTAAAAAGCCTTCTGTGAAGAGGAAAAAGTTAGGAGTTATCAGGGTGGCTCAGGGTGATGAACCATTTGTATTGCTTTTTTCAGATATTCTTGTAGTAATACTGAGATTTTGAATCTGTTCTTACTGAAGCAGCTAGTAGAGCTTGGGCTTTTCTAAACTGCTTTATAAACTGCATGTGTGTTATCCTTTAAGATACTGCAAATTTTTCCAGAATTACTTATAACACCTTGAGGCAACAAGGTCTTTATTCTGCCACCATACTAGTCACAGTTCCACTTAAGCACTGGTGCTTCCTAGGCATGAAATCCCTTGATGCATATAGGACTTAGCGGGCACATCTACATGGGCTATTACTGGTCATGAATCAAATCCGGATCTTATTGCTTCAGAGTTTATTGCCACCAGGTGTGCTGTTTGAACATTTGAACAGAAGCAATTAACTCTGGAGCAATAAGCTGTGGAGTTTATTTATGTGCAGCACGTGGAGCCGGGTCAGAGCAGCCCTGGCTGGCAGGGGGCCTGGAGGGTCAGCCTGCCACCTGGGGCTGCTCCCCCTGGCTCAATGTAATGCAGAGGTTTTGGCTGGGGCATGAGGGAACTTCAGTGTGGGGCTAGCTGGTAGGCAGCCCCCCACTGAAGCAACCAATGCCCCCAGCCAGCCCCTCCAGCAACTACACATGCACTGCTGCAGAATTATTTACAAGTACTATCCTGCTACAGAGTAAATTAATTTACTCCAGCTTAATAGGGGTGCACGCGTAGATACTGAGACATTCACTGCACAGCTAATTAGTCAACTGTGCAGTAAACAGCTCATGTAGACATGCGCAGTGTCAGGGCCTTTGTGAGCTGGAGCAGAGACTGAATGGCTGTACCCATCTTCCAAAATCACAATTTCTGCAGTGTTTGGGGGAAAATAGATTCAATCCATTAGTATTCCTTCCAGAATTTCCTTTTGGAAAGGTAGCTAAGGGAGTACTAGAAGAGGATATGTAAGAACCATGTTGTTCAACTTTTTTGTTCAGCGGGCTGGATGGGCAATGCCCTATCCCTTCATGGTCTGGATCCAACCCATGAACCAAATCCAGTGCCTGAAGCAGGTGTAGTGGTGATGCAGCATTGACCTGTGAAGGAAGGGGGATGCTTTGGGTAAATATGTCACAGCCCCAACCCGTGAAGGGTGTGGACGCTACAGTTTTTCCTTCCCCAAGGAAATGCTGCTTCCTGCCTAATTTCTTGCCTGCCACAACTTTGATGTACAAAAATAGGAGAATTGGTTCTGTCAGGAGGCAATACTTTGCTTGGGGAAAAATGTTTGTCCTGCCAGCTTCTACTAGCCACCAAAAGAAATGCCCATTGGCTTGACCCCTAGGGGTACATATTTGGAACTCCTCTACCCCTACACTCCTTCCTTGGGCTTCCGTAAGTCTATCCATATCAAATGCTGGCTGTGGCTGTGGCATCAGCTAGGCATTGGATTACTAAATTTTGCCTGTGCACACTCCCTAGCTGAGGACCCCTGTTTCATGCCAGGAATCCCTGGCAGCCCATTTTTTATGAAAATCAAAAAGTAGGGGCAGGCTTGGCTGCCTCTCACTCATTTCTAGTTTGAGTACTGGCATTTGTCATCTGGCAGCCCCACTCTTCAGTTTTGGTGTCTTCTAGTATCTTCCTGCTGGGGCTTCCAGCCTATCAGGGACAGCATCCTATGTCCAGCTGGTGCTTGGCGTCCCTGCTGATGAACCCACATGTTGCCTATTTGTGCAGTAGGGATTCCAGCTACCCAGGGCTGGGAATTCCTCCAGGCCTGGTTTCCAGAAGGAAGAACTTCCCTCTCCTACCAGGGCTTCTCCTGCTGTGTGCCATGCCCATTTGGTCTGGCAGATCCCATGTAGACTAGGGACAGACATTCAAAAAGCTGGAGCCTGAATTGATTCAACCTCTGTGGGTTAGTCTAATCTGCCTAGCCAGTTTGGGAAAGGACAAGCATTCTCTCTGGACTGAGGAACTGAGAGCACATTCCTGCAGTTGATCAGGCCAGGTGCTGGGGGGCGCTAGACCATGCCCTCAGTTGCAGGGAAGCTATGCTGGGGAGGGTGGGGGGCCGTGGCCAGTCCCCAGCTGAAGTGGCCAGAGAGGGGTTTAATTCCCCCTCTCTATCCCACTAGCAGGGATCTGAGCCAGGTCTGCCAGGTGCTCCATCCTCACTCCTGCACCAGTGGTGCATCATGGCCCCTGAAGCAGAGGGGGCAGGGAGGAGGGTTAGTCTCCCCTCTACCCTTACTGGCAGCCGGGTTTGCCCACCATCGTTACCACACTCGCTCCCTGCAGCAAAATTGGTCCCCTGCTGTCCCCTCTACAAGCGGGGGCACTGCACTGCAGGATGGGCAGAGCTGCCGTGGGTCTGCATGTGGCAGCACTGGTGTCGAGAGTGGGCCAGAGCCCTCCAAGCCCCCCGCGGTGCCTCTACACTCCACAGCAGCTCTGCTGGAAGAGGCTCATGCTTAGGGAAACAGCGACAGGGGCTACTGCCCCCATCACAGTTGCTCCCCACTCACTGCTTGAGCTGCCAGGCAGGGCCGGGGCCAGATACTGCCTGCAGGGCCTTGAGTGGGGGGAGGGGTGTCCCCACTCTGTCCCCAGGCCACTGCAGCTAGGTCTGCCTGGCCTGGCCACAGCAGTCACTTGGTCTGCACTTGGGACAGCGTCCAGCAGAACAAGCTCCCTCTTACTGGGAGGGAGCTGGCCCCAAGCACAGACTGAGTGGCAGCTGTGGACTGAGTCTGCCCGCTGCTCAGTCTGCAGGGCTGGAGTTCCCTCCCCATCCTCTTCACAGTCTCTGGGCCAGCTGAGGGAGGTGGGAGGTGTGGAGGGCAGAAGCCCACAGCGGGGCTTAGCTCTGCCCCAGAGCTGGGAACCATGCCCCCCTCTCAGCTGGCCCACAAGATGAGAAGGGGATGTAGGAAGGGACTTCAGCTTCTCCTCTCCCTCCTTCCCCGCATCCTCTCAGCTGGCCCAGAGACAGAAGGGGATATGGCAATGGACTTCAGCTCTGCTTCAAGCTCTGGAGGGGTGGAGCCAAGCACCAGTACAGGCTCCTCGATCCTCCCAGCTAGTCCCATGGCTGAGAAGGGGAACTCTCTCCCCTCCTTTACTGAGAAGTCAGGCTGCTGCCTTGGTACCGGGAGCTGCCACTCAGTCTGTGCTCAGAGCCAGCCCCTGCTCAGCAGGAGGGGGCTTACTCCTCTGGACGCTGCTCCAAGTACTGCCTAGGGGAACATGGTACCCTGCTGCTGCTGCAGCAGCAAGGGGGGAGTGCCCAGCAGACCTGGTTCAGGTCCCTGCCAGTGGGATAGAGAGGGGGAATTAAACCCCTCTCTGGCCAGACCCCTGCCCCTGCTTGTCCCTGCTCTGGCTGGGGAGCAAAGTGGTGGGGACAGCCTGGCTGGGCTGGAGCAGAGAACCAGCCCAGAGAGCATGCTGGGATACTGGGGGAGTCTGGTTTAGCTTAAACCAGGAAGGGGTCTGGGACAGACATTGCATAAACTGATTTGAGCCAAATCAGTTAAGTCTGATACTACATTCAACCAGGTTTATCTCAAACCGGTTTTAGCCATTTTGAAACTGGTTTATGTGTGCTGAATGTCTGTTCTGTTACAGGTTTCAACCAGTTTCTGATCACTTAAACTGGTTTATGTGTAATGTCTGTCCGTAGCCCTGGTCAGCTGGAAGCACAGGTCCAGCGCCATGGCACTTGCCACTCTGACCATCTTTGCAGCTGCCCAGGGGGAGCATCTGCCACCACGTTGGTAAGGGGAAGGGCATGAGCGGGGCTTTATTTTCTCCTGCCTCACCCGCTCTGCCACAAATCAGTTCCCATGTGGCTGTGTAGAGGGGGGTAGGGGGCAGCCCAGCCTCAAACCAGCCCTGCCAGGGAAGGGTGGGGATATGGAGAGGGCATAGCTTTGCCTTGATCCAGCCCTAAGGGAGAGGGCATGGCCTAACCCCATGGGAGGAAGGGACATGGCGTGGCCCCAACCTTGCTGGGTAGAAGGAAAAGGATGTTGCCTGGACCCATGGGTGTGGGGAGAAAGGGACAACATGGGTTGGCCCTGAATCAGCTGCACAGAGGGAGAGGACATGGTCTGTCTCCAATCCATCATATGGGGCTTGGGGTTTTGGCAGCAGGGAAGGGTGGTGGAATTAATTGCCACTGCTCCCACACCACCAACTTTCTCAACCCTTGGAGAGCCCCATGGGCCAGATTCCAAGGCTCCATGGGCCATATTTGGCCCACAGGCCAGAGGTTGAGCACTCCCACTGGCATAGCGTTCATCATAGGCCCTAGCCTGGACTTTTCTTGGCCTCATTTCAAAAAATGTTTAAGGAACCTTATTAAAACACTATGTTCTGAAATCTCCCTTTTCAAAAGATCCATGTCATACTGTCATTTCTTTTTTACTGTTTTTTGGGGTCAGTTTGTTTGTGTGGACTCATGGTCTCAGTTCAGCTTCCAAGACTTGAATTATGGCTTTGTAGGAATTTTTCCTGATATTTCTTTATATTTTCAAAAAGCTGAATCCTCTCTCTTTCTACCTTCTGCTCTTTCCCAGGTAGAAGGGATGCCTAGATTTCTTCCAATTATGTCAGGGATATATTTTATAGGACTGTCTGTTGTTGGAGAGCTTCTAATTGTCCATTCTCTACTAGCTATGTGCGGCTTGTATAATTAATGTGACTGATAGGGGTGTGTGAAGCAGGTCCTATTCAATTTAGATTCGGATTCGGCCTGAATCGGGGACAGTGATTTGATTTGTTGATTCGGATCACTGTCCCTGATTTGATTTGGCTGAATCTGAATCTGAAGATTCAACGCTGGTTCGGAGAATCAGCGATTCAGGCATAGGCACAGCTTTAAATGTTTTTTCTACATACCTTGAGGTAGCAACACGGCTTGTGAATGCTGCAATGCTGGGCACATGGAGCATCTCCCAAGAGCACGGGGGGGGGGGGGGGCGGGGAGCACGCTGGGGGGCCCCCCTGCACCTTCCAGCTCAGCGATTGGTCACGGGGGGACCCCCCCAGACCCAAGAGGCACCAGTTGCCAAGCTGGGGCAGGCATGGAGGACCCCCCTGTGTGTGCCCCAGTGGACCCAGAAGTGCTTCTGGTCCACTTCTGTCTGTTGCTGACCACTTTGGGGACCCCCTCGCACTCCTGTGGGACGCTGCAGCATCGCAGCATTCACGAGCCGCCTGCTACCTAGAGGTATGTAGAAAAAACATTTAAAGCTGTGTCTATGTCCAAATCTCTGAATATTTCTGAATCTCTCTGAATCGATTCGGAGGGTTCTGATTTGATTCGGAGAGATTAAAGGGTTTTCTGATTCATTTTGGATTCAGAGATTTGGCCACCGAATCAGGTCAAATCTCCGCTGAATTGAATCAGGGACCGAAGCTTTGCACAGCCTTAGTGACTGATTCTTTCTTTGAATCTCTCCTTGAATCCATATTTTATTCCAGTTCTTTGGTCTCATTTCCTAGCATTGGAAATTCCTTCCTTCTGCTAGTGTATATGTCAGTGATTTCTCTTAAGGCTTAATTAGTTCAATTTCAGGCCTCAGTCCTGTAGAACTGACCTGTAGCCCTGGAGTTCATTTGGGTTTTTTACTCTGCCTCCTCTATTGTAGAAGAACTAACTGAGTTTATTAGACCAGCTTAGCCATATTAGGTAATGGTAGAAAGAAACAGAGGTGAAACATGGTTGGCTTGATGGTTTCATTTTTTGGTATTAGTCCTTCAATTCTTGAATCCAACTCCTTTTCCAAGGATCCTAACTCTACCTATAACTCTTAGTTGATAAGGTACCACTTGCCCTGCCTTCTGTCTATACAGTACAGTCAACTTAACTATGGTTGGCAACAGTGCCTGGAAGTATGCAGCACTGCTCAGTGTGATCTGCCTCCATAACAAAAGCAGTATTGTTCCAGGCAGGTTAATTAGCATAGGAAACAGCTAATTAGCTATGTCCTGCTAATGCTATGTCCTGTGTAGCCTACAGCCTACTATCCTTTTAAGCCTTCTACCTGATCCTTTTGTGTCTCTTCCTTAGCTCACTGTTTTTCTCATTGAAACAATCCAGTTTAGCGGCATGGGATTTATTTATCCCAAAATCTCAGAGTAGAAAAATAAGCACACAATTTCTTTAGCTAGAGGCTAGAGCAACTTTATTTATTTTGTCTTTTAACCCTTATAGCCATTGTGAGATTTAACTTGGGGTCAGAGAATATATGCTACTTTCTTTAATTCAAGTATTTTTGTTTGGGATTACTTTCTTGATTTTCAAGAATTATATCCAGAATACCTACTTTGATTTTTGCTTAGACTTTCCATTCTAATGTAACAACATTTTTCTAAAATGCAATAGCTTTCTTACAGTGCAACTTATCACCCTGTTAATAACCAAATACCGTGTCAAATATGAATAATATTCCTTATACACAAAGTGCTATACTCGCACAGCTTTCTTCTTCACTGAAAAGAGGGATACATTCCCATTCTAGAAAATCTTCTAATAGTATTTCACTTTTTATGTTACTTGGTAAAGAGACTATTAATGCTTCTTCTTGCTTTGCTCCAATGAGGATGATGGTTCAAATATATACAATTGACAAGTGTAGAAAATGGAAAGTAAAAATATATGAGTGCATATGAATGTTAAGGATAGTGGCTTTAATCATGAGTTTAACTATAGTTTGAAGTCACAGGCTGGACACCTAAAGTGATTTTTTTCTCAGAATAAGTTTAAATTTTGAGAGAGCAGAAACAGTGAGCATGGGTGCAGGTCATACATTGGCTCCTAAGCACAAAAAAGTTCAAGCCAGGCAGCAGAATCTCCACTCACCTCTACCCTCCAAAAATGGTTTTGAATGACAATGCATTAAACTAGGCAAATTCTTGTTATTCTGCATGCTTGTCTCACCTTTCTACATTGATGTTGAACAACTTCATATCATTTTTACACACATTGTGGTACCACCAAAAAGGACAATCCTGCTTTCTAGAGCATCTTTGAACTGCTGTTGGTTTTGTCTAACTCTAAGCCAACTATACACTTGGTCCGAGAAAAGATACTACCCTAATACATTCTTTGCACATAACTGTTGCGCCTAGAATTCCTTTAACCCCAAGGATTGACGTGGTCCCTTGTCCAATTTGGTATCAAATATTAAGCCCTATGCTTTATTATAAGTTTCCTCACCATAATACGACCTGGCAAATGGTTCCTTCAGACATTACAGCAGTGACCTTCGGTAGTACCGGCCTCAGATCCTCTGCTGGATGTGCGGGATGTTAGTTTCTGGAATCCCCATTGTTCAACCAAGAATTCCAAGGTTTCTTTTGTCTCCCCAGGGTGGCAACACAAAACACACAGCTATTCCTTTCTTGACTACTACTTTTGTAACTTTCTCACCTCAAATTGTCCAATCCTCAAGTTTCTTATCTCATTGTTTTAGATAAGGTACTCCAATCCTATTCTGTTTTTGGTTTCCTTTCCTTCTAGGGAAAGTACTGTACCTGGTTAGCCCACTGTACCAATCACAGCACTCACTTTTCCCAGGGCCTTATAAGGCACACTGTACAATTTAATTGCTTAGTTCTGGGAAGGCCTAAACTATGGTCAAGAGCCTTAGCATAACTCAGTTTGCCTGCTACAATTAGCTTTACCAATATCTTAAGATATTGAAAGTGTGGTGTTTGCATTATTTTCTTCTCTATCCATCAGGTTGTATTGTTAAATGTGTTTTACCTTTAATAATCTTTTGAGGGGGCAGGGTGCCACCTTATAGACTGACTCATTCAGAGAGGCATGAGTTTTACAATTCATAGGTTGTAGCCTATGAGGTTGTAACCTCTCTGAGGTGGGGGGGCTCCAATCCACCTGCCCCACCCTCCAGCACAGTCTGGGCAAACCCCAGATGGAGCTCCCTCCCCTGCCTTCTCCCCTCCCATTCTGAAGACAGCACTGGGGTTGTGGCTGAGCTGTATCAGCCCCGCCCTTCTCCAGGCATGCACTGGCAGATGTTAATGAAGGTGCTCCGCTTTGGAGCACCATCATGTGATCCCTCATATAACGAGAGTCCAGATTGTCTCAGGATTGGACACTTTTAAAGTGCTCTTCAGCCATGCTTTTCTAAGGGCAGGGCCGTAGAGTGCTTTCAAGGGGCCAATTGTGCGACAAATGTAACTTTTGTCTGTGTCCTGTGCCTGATTTCAACTGCATTTTCCACACTGTTTGAATGAACCATTTTAACATCATTCAGAATCTTAAACACTTTTTTATTAACTTCACATAAAACTACAGATATCCCTATCCACTCTGTATTGCTATTGTAGTAATCCTATTATGGGGCTACTATAATAATCATCAACTGGACATGTGTATGTTAACAGGACAGCTCTGAGCTGGAATTGTCACAGGATTATGATTTTTTTCTCATTGAATTTCTCTATGCTTGATCTTAAAAATACTATTTATTTTAAGACAATATTAAAAGGAATCACTAGTTTGCTTTACTAATATTTGTTCAAGCTGACACTGCTTTATGTATTCTATTAAATTTACCAGTTTATATTTTGATCTTTTTTTCTAGCTTAAGACATTTTTAAATTGTAGTACAGTGTCAAAGATACACTTTACATTAATTTAATTTACATTTGACTATATGTACTATTTACATTTATACTATTCCTTTAACAATGGTTACTGAATGATGTTACTGATACTTCTCTTAGCATACCTTAACTAATGATAATACACAATTCTTTCAATGTGCTTTTTATTAGTATGTCTCAAAAATGCTTTTACAAAAAAGATCAACATCAGTATTTCCATTTTTACAAATGGAGAAACTGAGGTATAAGGTCCCTTTTGAAACTATTAGTATTCTAAGTAATTGATTTAAATGTCATTATTTGTCTGTGATGTCAAGTTTGTACTCGCTCCCATGACAGCAGTCCTTTAGAGAAAGGTTATCAAATTTCATTTCTTTTAATTTTCTTTTACATTCTACTTTTTACTTTATTAGTGTGTAACCATTCAAGCATCAATACATCACATCCCTCTTATTTTTCTCTTTATACTATATAATTTATTTGCATATGCTCAATTGGTTATTAGTTTTCTTCTGCTATTTTTAGTTACTTTACTATATGTTTTCTTTATTTCAAAATCTGGTTGCTTTTATTAATTCTGTTTGGTATCCTTTCATGCATGGGAAAAGAGCCCTGGGTGATATGATGTGAGACCGTAGCTCTTGAATAGGCTTCCACATACTTACAATTTTTTGTTTTTCCTTGACTACTGGTATTTAGTTAATTATTCCATCTAATGGATTGCTTTTTCCTACAGTTTTACATATTGATCATTTGGCTTGTTGCCCACCTTGGTCATGTTAAATTAAAATAACTTTCCATTCAACACCATGAAGAAGGGAGGTAAAGGGACCTACCTAAGGTCACAAGGCTTGCTACTGACTGAACTGGATTGGAGCTCAGATCTGCTGCTCTCAGTCTGGTCTGTCATACCCTGAAGCATACTTCATTTCAGACTGAAGGCTGTCAGCATGAGGGCACAGAAAAAAGGAGAATAATGTGTAGCCTGTGGACATAGTCATGGGCAGATCTGGAATGTTGAAAAAGGGGGTGCAGATGATGTAGTGCATCATCACATATAAAAACAACACACATTTTAACCTAGTTAAAAATAAACTAGACGTTTCCCTAATATGCTAGGGGCCTAGGGATGCATAATTCTGTTTCAGATTGTTTTTAACTTATTCCAATGAAGTTATATTTGTTTTTGCTTCAATCTGCAGGGCTGTGAAATAGGAGTTTCATTACCAGGAGTAGCTAATAGACATCAGAATTGCAGAACAAAGGATAGCTTGATTGGTGGAATATCAAGGCCATTAAAAAGGAGAGGGTTATTCACACCTATGGAATGAAGAGTTTAGAAGGGATCAGATAGATTATAAAGAGCCATGAAGTCAATTCAGAGCCCAAAGTTTAAAACCAACTACCTGAGTAGAAATGCTGCTGCCACTGCCAGGCAGTTGGTTTTAAACTTTGGGTGGACCAGGAATCAAAGTGGGGTGCAAGTGTAACAGTGTTCTCCACCTCTTCCCCGCCCTGGACCTGTCCCTGGATGTAGTGGCCAACTTCTGCCTCTTTTAGGTGCCTGCACTCATCAGATCTCAGCATGAGTGAGTCACGCAAATTAAGCACTTGAGTCTTGGGTGGAATTATATAGCTCAGGCTAAAGCCCAGACCCCACAAGTTTACATAGTGATGGCAGGAATGTACCTGAGCATGTCTCACCTTCCCCTTTGTGTTCACACACACAGAACTCAGAAACAGGACAAGTGAAGACAGTCTAGGATATTTCTCTGTGGCCACTCTTAAATGCTTCGTCTCCAACATAACATGTTGATTTTAATTTCAAACAGCTACCAAGAGTCAAATGATTAACATATATATGATAATATATAATGTGATTATATATTATCCTATATAATTTCAAAAGTGCCAATATAGATAAGAACATGACGGCTAACTAACAATATCTCCTAATGTAACATTCATAATCGTGGGGTTAGACACACAACACTTACACTAATGTTATCAGGCAGAAGGTAAGGCAGGATGGTACCTTCAGTCTAACTAGTTCAGAGAGGCATGAGCTTTCATATGCAATGATCTATTTCATCAGGTGCTAGGAATGGACTGGTAAAAAGAAAAACTTTTATGTAGGAGGGGAAGGGAAGGAGAGGAGGATACACCTTTTTGTTCTGCCAGGCCAGTCATTTGTAGTATCCAGTGAAGTGGGTTGTTGCCTATGGAAGCTCATGCTGCTGAATCAGTTAGTCTCAAAGGTACCACCTGCCCTACCTTGCCCCTGAGTGGGTCAGTTTCATTGGCTATGCTTTGCCGAGATCATTTGGTTGTGATGCATAATATATAAGGCTTTGCAGTTACTGTTTTCCAGCATTAGCTGCATAATGGATAGGAAATATTAATGACATTTTTGTTATAATTAAGCTTTAATGATCACCATGACCTATGAGTGCGGATTGTTTTACATAAAGCTACTGAGTAAGTGAAGTAGCTACGCATAAGTGATTCCCTGACCAATCCAGAGGAACTACACTCTCCAGCTGTCAGATTACCCATATGCTAACAGAGGAATGTATTGTAGTAGTTATGTTACTCCACAACAGATGGCCTGTACAAGCTATTTGTAGTGCGACAAAAGCCCTAGGGCATACCATATTGTTCTCTTTTATTCTGCAGCGTCATTAAAAGCAAAATGTTGAAAAGAAGTTACGTAAAGCTAAATACCAAAATCCATATTTAGATTCCTATAAATAGATACCAGAGCCTAATGTTAAACATCTACATTTGGGAAAGATTGGTCAAGACATGGAATGGTGTGATTGGGCCTAAATTTGTTTAAATTACTTTTAACTGTGTTTTGATTAAATTTAAATCCTTTCAGATATCCACAATGACAGCTGTAATATGAGTGATTAGTCTTATATCAAAATTAACTGTTCTAATATATTCATAATGTGACAAGTTAGTCCTGTAGCATTTGACTTATAATTTTAAGATAAACATTACCTTTGGTTTTACTGTTCAGAATTAGTCACAGCCAGTGTTTCGTGTCATTTCCCTTGCAGAATTCCATATAGTATAGTCAGCAGTCCATTGCACAGCTGCTCAGTCTAGACCTGAATTTAAGAAGATCTTTTATGGTAACACTGTCAAATAACAGTGTGGCCCCATGCTCTCTCCAGGTCTAAAGCTTCCATCCTAGGGAAAATCCTAGAAAAGTTAATCAAAAGGAGTCTATTTGCAATAAGCTTGCAGAAGGTAAGATTCCGAATGGCTTCATCGCAGGCAGGTCTTGCCTTACCAACCTCATCTCCTTCTATGACCAGGTAACTTGCCACCTTGACATGAGAGAGCAGGCTGACTTTGTATACCTAGACTTCCAAAAGGCCTTTGATTTAGTATCACACAATGTCCTTGTGAGAAAATTGGAGGATTGTGGGCTTAACTCTGAGACAGGTGGGTGAGAAAACTGGCTGCAGGATAGGACCCAGAGAGTTGTAGTGAATGGATCTGTGTCATCCTGGTGAGAAGTGGGCAGCGGTGTCCCACAGGGCTCGGTGCTTGGTCCAGTACTTTTCAACATCTTTATTAACTATTTGGATGTGGAGGTGAAGAGCTCACTGGCCAAGTTCACGGACAACACCAAGTTATGGGGAAGTGTAGTCATGCTTGAAGATAGGCTACAGATACAAGTGGACCCAGACAGGCTAGCAAGTTGGGTGGATCAGAAACTGATGAAGTTCAATGTTGAGAAATGTAAAGTACTCCATCTCGGGATGAGCAACCCCCAACACACCTACAGGCTTGGTGGCACCAAACTGACTAGCACCACGAGTGAAAGGGACCAAGGAAGTGATTCTTCTGCTCTACTCAGCACTGGTGTGACTGCAGCTGGAGTACTGCATCCAGTTCTGGTCGCCACACTTTAATAAGGATGTGGACAAGCTTGAGAGAGTCCAAAGAAGAGCCACCCATATGATCAGAGTCTTACACGGCAAGCCATACAAGGAAAGGCTGAGAGATCTGGGACTCTTCAGCCTGAAGAAAAGAAGGCTGAGAGGGGACCTGATAGAAGCTTACTGCTACACTAGGGGAGTACATCAAGGGCTTGGTGAGCAACTGTTCACCAGGGCACCCGAGGGGAAAACTAGGAGTAATGGCCACAAAACTCCTGGAAGACCAATTCAGGCTCAACATTAGGAAAAACTTCTTCACAGTCAGGGTGTCCAGACTGTGGAATAAGCTCCCTCCAGAGGTGGTGTAATCACCTACCCTGGAAATCTTCAAAAGGAGAGTAAACAGTCACCTTGCTGGGGTCACCTGACCCCCAGTTATCTTTCCTGTTCCAGTACGTGGAACCCGATGATCTTCCAAGGTCCCTTCTGGCCTTACAATCTATGAATTTATATGGTAACTGGCACTGCTGGGGAGTTGCACTTGAGTGGCCCTCTATATAGCAGCTTTGTTAAAGTTCAGCAAAAGTCCAGTGCAACTTTGTTAAAGTCCAGTGCAAAATTTCCTACTTCCAGTTGCTCCTGATATTAGGACACGGGGGCATAGGCAGGGCAGAAAGCCCAGACAAAACATAAATATTACAGTATTTGAGCAAACAGTGTCAGCATCCTGAAATGCTGAAAAAGAGGACCCTCCCTGTAGCAAAACCCCCAGTTTTGTTTTTGTATTTGTTTTTTTTTAATTGCATTCCCTCCCCTTCCCCAACCATTTCTGACTTTTTCTTTCCCTCTCTATCCCCTATAGATAAGTATAAGTGAGCTCAGACTTAGGATAAGCTTTAAACATTTTTATTTTGGTAGCAAGTTTTTGGTTTTGGATATCCACCATTTAATATTGCATTATTATTAGGTTTGTATTGATTCCTACTGTTGTATATTGTATTATTATCATTTTCGTATTGATTTTTATTGTTTCATATGGATATTGTATGGTTTAGGCCTGTGTTTGTAAGTGAACCAAAGTCATGTCAAGTTTCCATTTTTTTATGTCAAGCCTCCATCTTCTGTCCTCTGCCTGGGCATCCCATGTTGCAACTGTATGAGTCACGTACCCCTCCCATGTAAACTGGTTCCCTGATGAATGAGT
>NW_005841837.1:3355240-3366964 GCF_000455745.1 Alligator sinensis
GGACAACACCTACTGGACAAGGACCCCTTCCAGCCTGCATAGGTAGATATTACTTGCATACCTCCTCCTAGAATTTGGACTCTCTCTCTGTCTGTCTCTCCTTCTGGACTTCAGTGGACTTCAGCCCCTGCACCAAGCCTCTTTAACCCCTGCTGCCATTGTGTGTGTGTGGGTGCAAGGGAACCAATTTGGCATTGTGTCACCATCTCCCTTGTTCAATAAAACCACTGTCATTTGCAACCCCAAGTTGGGTCATGTTTTACTGAATCCCAGTCCCTTCCCTATCTTAAATTCCAGCCTCATTCTCTCTCTCTCAGCTCCAGTTCCCACCCTCTCTGCTAGTTTCCCGATCTCCTCCCAATTCCATCTTCCCTTTTCTGCCACCTCTCAGCCTCTCCTTGCTTTCCTGCTGTCCCTGCTGCCTGCTGCTTTTCTGCTGTCCGTCTCTCTGTTTTCAGGCTTCCTCTGCACCTTCTGTAATCTCCACCCCCGCTGTAGCTTCCCAGCTCCTATTAGCTCTCTCCAGCTTCCAGCACCTACTGCTGCTCCCTGCAACTTCTCTAGCTGCCCCGGAGCCATCCTCTGGCTCCCTTTGGACATTGTCTTTTAATCAATTAAGATCAATTAACCTAAAGTTACCCCCCAGCCTCAGTTCTTCAGCCCAGCCCCCTCTAGTCTACCAGTTCTAATCCCGGTCCTGGTAACTTTCACTCCCTACACTTCTACTTTCTTATCTTAACCTTTCCCCAGGTATCCCAAGTACACCAAGCATATACATACATACACATCACAACACCCAACTTAGGAACTCACCTGTGTGTATGTGTAGGTGGGTGGTATGTGTGTGAATTAGTGAATACACATATATATACATATATAGATATCATTGTGTGTGTGTGTGTGTGTGTGTGTAGTATATGAATTAGTAATCCATGTATGTGTATTGGATGTGGAGGTGTTGGTAACTGGTAACTGATTCTGTCTAAATGTGGTGTGTGTAGCGTGTATGGGCTTAAACTGGTGATAGGTGCGCATGAACCTAGACTGGTTATTTTGAACGTGTGTGTATCTGAGTTGCTAGTGTGTGTGTGTGTATGTATATATGTATGTATATATATATGTATGTGTGCATGTGATATATATGGCATTGTGTGCATGATATATGAATTAGTGATCTGTGTCTAACTTTTGGGGTGTATAGTTTATGTGCTTGAATTGGTGATAAGTATGCATGTGCCTAGGCTGGTTTGGATGTGTATGTGCCTGAGCTGGTAGTGTGTGTGCATTTGTGTATGCACCTAATTGATTTGTGTGTGTTTTGTATATGTGCGTGTGCATTTGTGTATGCACCTAATTGATTTGTGTGTGTTTTGTATATGTGCAATTGTGTCACATCGTCCTGTCTAACAGTGCAATATTGAGATCCTGAGTGTTGGCCTGATCCCCCAGGCCAACATCTCCCCCCACCACACATACACACAAAACAACTATATTTGGGGCATTTTGTTGACAATTACCTAACCCAAATCCCAACACACATTTTGCATCTTTCCTTTGCAATAATTTCTGTAGAAACCCTATGATTACCGAATTGGATTTTCTTCTGTAGTTATACCTGTGTAATACAGAAATCAGTATTTTCTGGATTATTTATTTTGCTATAAATAGACTCCTCCCCTAACACTGTATAATGCTCCTTTTAATGATAACTAATTTTTATGAGCACAGAGAGTTGCAGAGATTAATTCCAATCTCCAATCAGTAGTTTCTACTAGGCAGTCATACTGATGGGCTCAGCTTCTAGAATTGCCAGTCATGGTTGTTACAGGCTGGGAAAGTGATCTTTGCCTTAAAATGCTTTGGGAATGATGCAGCATGGCATTCAGTTACAAACTCTCAGATGTCTTTTCTTGGCGAGTCTCATCTCCAGAAGTAGCAATGACACTGATATGACTGGAAGGGAGACTGTACACAAACTATACAAACAAACAAGGGCTAGATTCCAACTGCAGACATAGCATTGATGCAAAGGAAGATGTGTAGGCTGCAAGCTCCCTAGCAGCCTGCTTCAAAGACATGCCCTCTGCTACACAGGAAGGAAGAACTGGAAGCGGTCTTTTAGACCATCCATTGGAGCTCTCTGCATTTGCAGGCAACTGTTAACTTGAGGAATTCCCCAACCTGCCACCTCAATCCCTCATACACAACTTCAAGGCACAATAAACAAAACACCTATGGGCGAACTATAACATGCTGAAGACATTCCTCCCCAGGCTACTCCATGAAGAAATTGGGCTCCAATTCAGAAAGCACTTAAACGTGTTATTTGAAAGTTTCAGTGTTTGCTTAAGACCAGATGAAGTCATGGGGGAATACTGCGACTTAAGCATGTGCTTAAATGCTTGCTAGATGGCAGCATGAGGTGACCATAGTATTAAAGGGTTTCACTGCCTTTTATGGCCACAATTCTGCTATCTTTATTCAGGCAGAACTCCCCTTGTATGAACACTGCAGGCTTCTAGGCCTCTCCATACTGCAGTGCACAGCAAAGCTGAAATGTTTACAATAAGCTTGAAGTAGCCAAGGATAATGATTTGGTCATATGATGCTGTCTAAAAAATGGATAACCATGATGAGCTAACATGCTTTGGAACTTGATGGACCTTGTGTACACTACGGGCTATTTTATGCATCCTCCCTCTGCTGGACACATACCAGGTACCTGTAATCGAACCCACTGGTGTAAGTATGTTTCTGAGCTCTGCTGCATCTGCACAGGTAATGTCTCCAGCCCTTCAGCTCAGTCCAAAGGCAGGTGTGGGAGAGTATGGAGAGTTGGATAATGTTTGTTTATGGAGCCAAGAATCAGGATCTTACCATGCAAACTACTCAAAGCAAACTTTGCCCTTTTATACTGTCCAGATCCCTCTCATCAGGTGACCTCCCTGGTTATCCTCACACTCTCATCCAATGGTCAAACTCTCGCATTTTATGATCTGTTGTTTGATAAGGAGAACAGGTTTCCCAGGTGAGTACCCGGTTCTTTAAGGATGCTTTGCTTGCAGTGGGGAATTATTCCAGGTTGAACCACAGTCCAGTGTTAGACCTCTGCTTGGTGCTCCTGAAGCCTTGTGTATTTCAGCTCAATATGGAGTCTACAGGGCCAAGATAAGGACACAGAACAGTTCTACACTCAAAATGGCCTTCACACAACTAAAATGACTTCGCTGATTAGTACAGATATATAGACTTTTGCTAATGTCACAGTGGTACTTAAAAACATGCTAATGAAAATGTGTTAATATCTTTTAAAACTTCATTCATTTGCCTGGTGTAGATACATGTGCTGCCTACTTTACTTTTCCTATCTTTTCCCCTTTCCACCTGACCAGCCAACTCTTCAAGGACTACCAGGAGCCCCTGATCCACTGCTTGGGAGCTTTGCCAACAGAAGCTGGTGTTTCATTGACTTCAATAGAGGTATTTCTGAGCTGAATCACTCCCACAGTCAGTAATTTTATGCCACCAGAGGAGAGTTGAGTGGGAATTTCCTTGTTTTTGAATGCAATGTCAATAAAGTTTAATGCAAATAACACAGGTGTTTTCATTGGGTCTTCTCAATGTGAATAAAGAGTCATGAACCAGTGGCCCACCAGTTTTAACCAATCACCCTTATCTAGACTTCCTTTCACTTCTCTTCTCAAGCACATCAGGACAAAGACAGCTTGTCTTCACTGTCAAAGCTGTTGACACACCATCCCCACCATAGAGATCATCTTTCATTTAGTTTTGAAAGGTTGAGTCTGGCTCCAAACATCTCATGATACCAGCTACCATTGTGAGACCTGAAAGATCCCTTTCTTTTTTCCTTTATGCTACTCTTCCCACTTGGGAGGAGCTTTCCATTAGGATCAGCAAAACTACTTCATTATCTTCCTTCAGTTCCCTTATGAGAACTCTTCTTTGTCGTGGGATCTAATCCATGCCCTCCCCCCCCCCCCCCCCCCAAAAAAAAAACAAAAAACAAACCCAAAACAAAAAAAAAAACCCAAACCCAACAGGCTGGAATTAACAATTTCATTGTGTAATGTTACAGAAATGAAAATATATACCTCTGTTTGTCTGAGATGATTTTGAGCTAAGGAAGGTCAGCTTACTTACTGGAGAATCCTGGATAATAGCAAAAAATGTGTGGGACAGTGTGATGGTGACATTAAATTGGATTAATTGTATTGCTGTTATCAAATTATCTTGGAAAAAAAAGATCAGCAGTTTAAACTATATGAAAAAGTTGCCATGTTCATATAGTTGGCCATTCAGACCTCTTTTTAACTTGAAAAATTCAAACTCTTAGTTCAGTTTAGTGCTACATAAATCAATGGAGGGTTTACCATTAACTTTGAAAGGAAGTGGGGGTTTTGCTTTTGCAGAAACAGCACAAAATGTTTGCTTTCAAAGCTTACAGTTGAGAGTCTTGTGTTGCCTCCAAACTAATAACTGCTTAATAATTGTAGACTTAAAGGAAACAAATACCAAATTCTGTTAGCTGTAGGGACTAGGTTGAACCAGGACCAAGCTGCTGCAGAAGGTATTACATCTCCAGAAGCCAAACCTATAGATGATGCAGGAGGTATTACATCTCCAGAAGCCAAACCTATAGGGACCTGCTTTATACAAGCAATGAGGTTGTAAGCCAGGAGTGTGGCACAGGCATGTCCACTGGGTTTATGTTCCATACTGGTCAGTAGGTCCCAAACCCTGCATTGGAGGGAGCAGATGGTGGAGTTGCCTGGATCTTAGTCCTAGAGGAAAAGAATGCCTTGTCCATGTAAACAGGCTTTGAGAATGTCATTCTAAGTAATTAAAAGTCTTTGGTATTGATTCTCATTTTACACTGAAGCCAATTTTAAGGCACCTATATGCTTTCAGAGTGAAGCAAATCAGCCTTGGTGTCAACTTGCGAGGAGTGGTTTGCAATGTATAAATAGTAACCATCCACAAATTATCAAATAGAACCAAAAATATAAACTGTCTGACCTCATTGGCAAAAGGGAGTGAAACTGATGCAAACTAAACTATTCACTACAGCCCATCTATATTTACACATGAAAATGAGTATTTAGGAAATTTTGATCATTTTTAACTTGAATCCATCTGAATGAAATGATAAATCTAATGACAGGCTTTATCTGAAAAGCATAAAATTAGACATTGTACCAGATAGCAGGAAAAGAGGGTACATAATATGCTTTAATTTGTAAACACCGATGCAAAAATAGCAAGTGATATCTGCTTGGCTATCAGCGATGATATCTGCTTGGCTATCAGTTTCTTTTTGAATGGTGCTTAATGCAACACAACCAAATTATTCTCTGCTGCCAAGACTGCTGGATTCCTATTGGTAAGAGTCAGCAGTTTTTTATTGGTTATGAAAGCTGTCTGAGGCTTTGGCTGTCTGACATGGTCGTGTTCCAGAGCCTCAGGTGCAGTGGATGATGATGACAGCATCTTATTCTCTCTCTCTCATGCACACACTCTTTTTCTCACTGAGGGGTGCTTTCTAACTCGTCTCTGGACTACAAAGAAATTCACTGATTTCTGATCCTCTGTTCTGCAATAGGAAGTTGCAAGAGTAACTTGAGGTCCCTTCCAGCCCTAATGTCTATGAAATCTATGAATATTTACCAGCCTGAGTATAAAGTCAACTCAGCCAAACTTTCCATGATAGTGACGATGAACCTGATCAAAATATTTTACCTGTCCATTCCAAAAAAATATGCTTATGCAGTCAGTAAAGAGAATTTTTTCAGATATCCCAGGGGAAAAAGTATGCGGGAGGGATATTCTTTATATCACAGGAACAACCATGATACCAACTAAGACTAGGATCCCATTGTGCCAGAGAGAGAGAATCCTTGCAACAAAGAATATACAATGTAAACAGATGTGGGGCGGGGGGGAGGGGCGGGGAGGCAGAGGAGAAGACATTGTAGAGTTTAAGTAAAGTCACACAGATGGTGTTACCAGATTTGCCCATCACTTTGGGGTGTGCTCATTTATTAGGGATATATTTCTAGGGTCTTGGTAATTCTGTCAATGTGCTGCTTGTGTTACTATACAGAGCTGTATCTCTCCCTTCTGCAAGCCCTCACCTCCCAATGGAGCTATCTTGCAGGACTCAGTCTCAATGGGGCTGGGTTTCTCCAGTCACCAAATCAGTCATACACACAAACACACACAAATTAACATGACACGCCTGACCTGGCCGGGTTGATCAGCATGGACAGGCTGACACCCTCATATGCCAAGAATCAGTTCATCAGAGCAACAATAAACTGCAGTCAGACACAAGCGGTGTCCAGCTGACACCCTCATGGGCCAGCATTCAGTTCATAAGGGCACGTCTGAGTCAAACTGGGTCAATCAGCCTGTACAAGCTGATCCCTTTATGTGTTTCAACTCAGCACGTCCCAATCTTTGGCCTCTTGATGAGCAGACCCCACAGTATTTTTGGGCTTCACAGGGATCTTTAGCTTAGGTAAAAGAAGCGTTGCTGCAGAGCACGGGAGGAAAGAGAAGCAGAGAAGGAAAAATGTACCCA
Organism: Alligator sinensis; assembly: GCF_000455745.1. Lineage (NCBI taxonomy): Eukaryota > Metazoa > Chordata > Crocodylia > Alligatoridae > Alligator > Alligator sinensis. Next base: position 3,361,842 of record NW_005841837.1, read on the forward strand.
GTTACTACCAGTTTGACTAAAAGTTAAGTTCAGGTTCAGAAGTTTATGCCTAGAAAGAAGACAGAGAACGCTGGGATCTCACCTAGTCCACGGTACTCAGGCTGCAAAGCTGACAGGCACAGTCTGTAGCACAGTCCTTGAAGGGAGAGATGATCTGTTCTTCCAGCGTCCCAAGAACGACAGGGGATGGTGTCAGCACAGGGGTTTTCTTCTTCTCCTTCTTTCCTCCTGCTTCTACTTCTTTTCCTTCCTTTTCCTCTTCTAGCAGCACACACACTTACAGATTTTTATACCCTCAGTTCAGCTGCTCCGTAGCACCCTCAGTAGTGTAAATCATTGTCTTTTCTATTGACAAGGGGTTATCTGGTTTGGACCATCTCAGGAAACTGATTGATAATCAGGAAACACTTAAGATTAGGGAGTAACCCAAATACTTGGGAGCCAGCTTGAGATTCCTATGGGTGGCAGATATACTGATGGGATATCTCATGGTTTCTTCAGGAACAATAGATAGCTTGCAGCATCAGGATTTTGGATTTTTACTTGTTGTGCACAAGCCTCAGCTTAGCATGACTTTTCCAGATTTCACTATAGTCTTTTAACAGACTTAAGACAATTATTGGGGTGCTCATAACCTTTTGTGGAGAGGACTCCCACCAGTCGTCTCGGGAAAAGTATGGCAACACCTGTGATTAGGGCTCCAACGGGTTGGACGCTGTGATGAACCTTTTACCATTGTTCAAATGTTGCCCATACCCCTTCTGACTCGGTCTCTTGCCTCAGCATTCCCTAACCCGGCAACCGAGTTTTAGTCTATGTAGTTTAAATAGGCCTCCCATAGTGGGACCGGGGAATGTACGGCCCGAGATGCCTATTAAACTTAGAGGTGTGTGTGTGTCTGGGGGGTGGGAAAGTCCTTAGTAAATCCAGATTAGAACTGGTCTGATAAATTCTGAGCTGGGTGTGTGTGAACATGGGTTGATTAACATTTGGAGCACAGATTCCCCATCATGCAGTGCTCCCCTGCTTCTCTGGTCCCAGAATTCACTGCAGTCTCTGCTTCAGGCTTTCTGTTCTCCATCTCTCATGTAAATGAATGGTCATGTGGTTCCATCTCGGATGCAAATGAGACCTAGGGCAGTTGTTTCACTCTTGTCACCCTTATCTGGAGGGTCTTAGGTGTGTCTCTCACTGCATCTTAATCAGTTTCATTTATGTAGAGGAGCAGAGGGAGGAGGGGGTGAGGCAGACAGACTGCATCCTGTGCCAGGGTTCCCAAGAACACACAGCTGAGATGGAACAACGGCCAGTGGCAGAGATGGGTCTGCCTTCTTCCGAGTCACACTACAGTAATGCAACATCCATCAGGCCATAGACTTTCCTTTTTGAGTCAAGAATGTGCCTGGATTCTTTTTTCTAAGTACTGGTCAAATGAAAATGTTGAAAGGGGTTGCAACTTCAAAAAAGTATTAAAAACCATATCAAATGTGTTATATATATATACATATATATTATATATATACAAATGTGTATAATTAATACATTCATCAATTATAAAGCCAGAAGGGGTCACAATGATTTGTCTCATCAGACCTCCAGCATAACAGACTTTCCAAATTAATCCTTGTTTGAACTACGGCACAAATTTTAGAAAGACTCTTGCTTTTAAAAATATGTCATGTGGGTAAAAATGTAGCTGTATTGTTACCAAAAACAAGGTACCATTCGGTCTCCAGAGAGACAAGACTACAGCCTAAGATGAGAATTCTTTTGCAAGTTTAGACACAAGTTAAGGGTCAGTTACACGTTCCTTAATGATTACTTTTTTTGAACATCAAATAAGATACAATCACATTTCCCATTGATCCTCCATTCCCTCTTAGCAGATAAGATATTACTACCACCCGAGTCAGATAAAAAGGCAAGAGACAGGTCTAGAGCCCAACACCAAAGCACAATAATAAGCATTTGTCTCTAGCTAGGGCTGGGTATTCAGAATTGCCAACTCTCATTTTTGGCATTGTTTTTAAAGTCTCTGCTTCAGGAATGTGAAAACCTTAGCTCTTTCTTTTATCTATATTTAGATTACATCTATATTTATATATAGATTATATACCTATATATAATCTATATTTATATATAGAAATAAAAGAAAGAGCTAAGTTTTTCACATTCCTGAAGTGTAGATTTTAAGAACAATGCCAAAAATCATGAGAGTTGGCAACACTGGGTATTTGACCAGGCAAATAAAGTTCAGTCAGTTGACGGGTCAAATGGCAGTCAAAAACTGTAAAAATTTGCCAATAGGTCTAATAATATACAGAAAAAGCACAACATTTTCCATTAAGGAATGTGTCAAAAAGCAATAAAAAATCATATGTCTGTCAAAAAAACTACAATAAATGTAGCTTAAAAAAATATAAAATTGCTATAATTTTTGACCAGTCAAAAAATATGCAGTTAATGGACCAGTCAGTTGATAATACTGGACCGGTCAATTGACTGGCTTGACAACCCTATCTCAAGTTACCTGCAAGAGCACAACACAGTTTCTCAGCTATACCAACTGTGGGGGAGGGGGGGAGATGCAGAAGGCAGGAGGAAGGTAGCATGCAGGCTAGCATCAGGCATCTTGAATTTGTTGAGGCCTTTCCCAAATCCCCAATATTTATATGTGGCTTATTTTAATATTCTGATTGGTGTTATTCAAATTTCTTTGTTTCACTGAGATTTTAGGAACTGGACTATCCCAGCTTTTCTGTAGAAGCCATTTAGCTGAGGTCTATGTCCTTGTGAAAAATACAACTCTGGGAGAGCGAGAGGACCTCTTATCTCTCTCTCTCCCTCACCCTCTGGGAATGCGATTTGCCATGTTCTGTTGCTTTAACTTTGCTGACTAAGCCAGTTGTAATACATTTACAAAAGTTCATGCTTTAACCACCCTGCTGCTACTTGGCATAAGTCCCTTGAAAGGGGCCAAGGCTGACAACAAGTTAAACAAGACCCATTATTCCTCCAATAACATTCTAGCTGACTACATACAACTTAATTCTTAAAACATCAGTTGTTACTTTTAGCTTCTATAAAACACTGTCCACAAAGCAGTTATTCATTCTTGGCCTAATCTAATACTAGTGGCCTTGATAAACAGATTCTTATTCTGTTTACCCAGGCTATTGCTTATGACTTAAATGCAAGCTTGTTGATTATTGGTTGTATATCATTTTAAGCACATCATATTCATAACTCAGGCTTCTGCTAGGTCTGTAGCCGGCACTGGTCAGCGTGGTCCATCAGTAATTGACTGTGTCTACAGTTTACAGTATGTATTTCTTGTAGAAATATAGCAATGCCAATGGGATTTTCTTTAAGTAACATTAAGACCTCCTTCTTGTTGTGTCCACTACCATCTGACTTAATTCAGTAATTGGGCACCAATGGTTAAACTAAAAATAAGATGGGACAGTAGGACATGAATGTTCTTTCCCAGGTGCCCACACATTTCAAAAGGGTAGTTTGTATCCAGTACTATTATGGGAAAAGGAGATCACTCACTGAGATGTCTGAATGCTACTGTCTTCTTTCAGCAAAGTATGTGTTTTACTGAAACTGGAGTCCTAAACCGTTGCAAGCCTTCTGGCTTGAAAGACTCTCTCTCCTCATCACTTACTGCAGTGGCCAGCAAAAGCTCTTGAGGAGAAACTTTTTATATAAAAAAGATGGTGCTGCTCACAGGATGTTCTTCATGAGGGCTTTTCCCCATGATCTAAATACTCTGAACGCAATGACTTGGGGACAGTGCAAAAGCCATTTATTTTATAAGGTCTAATGAGAAAGGCATGACCCTGAGGAGGGTTGTAAGGGGTTGTTTCCTCTGCACTGGTATATTTTCTGGTGGTTATTTCATTATTTGCACACGATACACTATTGGAAAATTACCATTTAGGACTCAAACCCTACAAGATTGTTAGCGGTTCCTGGACATGTTGGTATAGGCGGTTTTTTTTAAAACACTATTTAAATCTGCATGAATAATTCTTAAATTTTACTCATCCTTTGAAACATCACGTTTGAGCTCTGCCAGCGGCCTGGAGTATTAGGACCAGTCATTTATGAACAGAACACACGTTTGCCCCCGGGGGGGGAATCCTAGACTGGGTTCCACCATTTTTAAACCAGTCTGTGCTGAAATTCTGCTCTGTTACGAGCATAGACCAGTTTTGTGTGCTGAATGTGTTTTATTACAGGTATAGACTGGTTTCCAATCACTTATACCAGTACAAGTGTAATGTCTGTCCCTGGCCTTAAAGACTGGCTTCCTCTTCTCCTCCCAGGGGAATGAGGTGCCACTTTCAGTTAAAACAAGACCTACCCTCTCTCCCTACTCCTGCTACCCAAGGCATCGGGGGTGCTCAGCTAGGGTGCTGTGACATCCCTTTGAAGAGCGCTATACAATATTAGCGCGGCGAGGCATGCAAACCCCTGCGCGTGATTTCAGATAGGAATCCACACTGTCAAAACCCCATTGCTGCCCTCTGGCTGCCTTCCTGGGTTCTTCTGGGACGAGACTTGCTCTCATCTTGTTGGTCTAGTAGCCTCCGCTCCTCCAAAATATCCCACCCAGGCATTGGCAGCTAAGGTCTGGGTGGCCCTCATGCATACACCGTGCTCCAGGAGGGTCGCCGGTTGCCGCATGGTGGTCTAATAAAAGATATCGTCTCTACTGCAAGTCCTGATTGCCTTGTCCTCTAGACCAATGCAGCTGCAACCTGGATACCCGACATCTCTCGCTTCCCGGCAGTTGAGGAAGAGCGAGAGGCGGCACGAGGCCGTCTGCACTGCAGTCCAAATGAAGCCAAGAGCCGCTGGTCTGAAGCCAGGAACAGACGTGAGATGCAGCGTCTGTCCCGGAGCAGAACAGTCCAGGGCCTGGCGTACTCGCCCAGACCGGGTCTGAACATATCCTTATCCCGGGATAACCACTCACGCTGGGCCCAGCCCGTGCGTTTGTCTCAGGTTCACCCCCCCGCGCTGAGGCTTTTATTTATTTTTAAGGGCATTTGAACTTGACGGGGTGGGGGAGGGAGAATCATGCGGCCCCGCCCCTCGGGCCCCGCTCCCCG
>NW_005841837.1:3367435-3374952 GCF_000455745.1 Alligator sinensis
ATGGGCCCCAGAGGCCTGCCCCCAGCCTCTCCATTGAATCCTGGGGCTGGACGTGAGCAAAGACCTGGCCCCAGGGGCGCTGCTGTGGCTTCCCTCAAGCTGTGGGCTGGTCTGGATTTAGGGGCAGAACAGGCAGGGATGGTTCCCTGCTCTCCTTAACTCCAGAGCAGCCGTCAGGGTGCTGTGAAATCCCCTCAGAGGGCTGGTCAAAATTCAGGAGAAACTTGTCTGGAAAAGCGGGCCCAGGCGGGGAGGGTTGGTGGTAGGGCTGTACTGCCAGCTCGTGCTCCAGAGCCTCATGGTAAAAACCGGAGCCTGTTTAAACCGCCAAATCTTTTCAGGCACCTGGTTAGTCACACTTTCGCTAGTTGAGCGTCCCCTCGGCCTCCTTTTTTAAATATTTCTTGAGACTGAAGTGTGCCACTGCCTGAGATTAAGTTGGAGGCTTGCGCAGAGTCAGGTTGTGTTTGCTCCGGAGAGTCCCTGGAGCATTACACTTCGTGTGCTGTTTTCATGTGCTCCGTGCTAGAGGTAGGCTTATTTACTTGGATCACTGCCTTGTGCTGTGACTGGCCAAAACGGTCTGGTTATGATAGGCCCAGGAAACTTGTTGCTTTTAAACCTGCTGCTTTTTCTAGCATTTTCTGTCTTTTACTTTCCCCCTACAAATCAAACTTAAAACAAGCCTGAGGTTGAGCAGCAATGTGAGGCCATCCTGAAACAGCAGCTCTAGGTTCAGCACTAGAAGTATGCAGTTATCAGAAATCATGATAGTATTTATACATACCACTGAAAATATCATTAACTACTTTTTGTCATTAAACCAGGCATGTCGAACATACAGCCTGTAGGCCAAATTTGACCCATGGGTCTCTTTGCAGTGTTAATTGGTGGCAGCAGAAGAGAGGATTTATGGCAGCCACAAGATTAATGGTGGTCGCCCCTGATGTTCTTGGGTCATCTGGCCCATGGGGAGCCTTGTGGTCTGGATTTGGCTCACAAGGCCAAACAACTTTGACATCCCTGTCATAAGCTGTATTGTAACGACTTGAACACTTGGCATTGAACCACTACTTTTTTCCTGTTTGACAAAGGAAAAAGCTCAGTGCAATGAGTATATTTTGTAGCTCAGAGCTAGTTTTAAATATTAGTGCTACATTGATTTTAAAAGATGTGACCAGAATTTGCATTTTCTGAATGCTGGACCTGAAACATGAGCTGTTCTATATTTGTCAAAGCACTATTTTTGAAATAACTGAGTGGAGATGATAGATTGTCCCACCTGATATAAAACCATATTTAAGAAAATTGTGGCTGGCTAAAGGCTTCATGGTTTGAAAAGTGCTGTAATGTATGAAATGAGGGAAAATACTACTCAAAGTCCAGGAGATATGTTCAACTTTTGTGGAATGAATTTTGGAGCAAGCATGCAGGGGTCATAGGTGCACCCCTGATATTGTATACAGAAAACTGTTGCCAGTTGAGCAGGCTTAGTGCTATGGCCATTGTCAGTTAAACATTTGTCATGATGATGGACCAAATCACTTGTTCCTGTACTGCTGTGTGGGCACTCTTTGTTTACTAACATCCCCGAATTGAAATTAAATGATTCCCACTACTTGAAGTGGATGCAGTACTATCTAGCTGACACATTCTTGACTGATGGGCGAAAAGCAATTATGACAGTCTGGAGTTATAGACTTGTAAAGCTACTGGTAAAATGAATGCTGTTTAGGATTTAGAGCTGCAAATGTATTTAGCATGATCTGGGAGAGTAAACCATTTTAGGTAAAAGTAGCATAGTTGGGTAAAAAATTCTTCAGCTTCAATACAGTGTTAAATATCACCTTAGACAAAAGTATGTTTATGTTCTAATTACATTTTGCTATGCTGGTATTTGTTCAAACTGGAAAAAATGCCAGGAGCAAGAGGAATGGCAGAGTGAGTGGCAGTTGTCTTTACGCAGCTTTTTCGTTAACAGAGCATGTATTTTCATGTGTTAGCATTCTGCCACAGTATTTGAACATTTGTATGGAAAGCTTGCTTCAAGAAAGTGTCAACAGGAAACTCTTGAAGTTAGGGTAGCTTATTTTTCAAGCCAATGACTAAATTTAATGCATTCTGTTTAACACAGGACTGTCCAGATTGTAAGCGGTTGTGGTTCACAGACCATACCAATGGGGCTGCATTCTCCAGGGGCCACACTTCTACAAGCCACAGCTCCTGTACTACATGAACGATTAACCCCCCACACACACTGCCACACCACTGTGCGCCATGTAGTGTGGCACTTTGTCCCTTGGGACAGGAGCAAAAAAGGAAAAGTTGTGGGAAGGAGGGGTACCTTAGAGACCTCGGCTGCAGTAGCAGCTGGAGCAGTAAGGGGAGCAGCAGCCAGGTAGGAGCTTGAGGGCTGTTTATTAACCTGTTGTGGGACAGCCCTGCTTAAACGTGTAGATATTTTGGTTCATTCCTAACATCCTTGTCATTCTGCAATATATATTTTAGAGAAATTTAAGGTAGGTACTAATTTCAACCCTACTGAATGTACCTTGGAGTGTGTTCTAGCAAAGCAGTAGCCTTGGGCATGGAGGAGATCCAGCAGAGCTGTCATCTGAGATTAAAGTGGGAAAGGTGCACAGAATGGAGTTTTGGGTCTAAAGTTATGTAGTAATCCAGGAAAGATTATCAAGAGTTGTTGGTGGATGCTGGGAAAAAGATACTCAAATAGGAATATACAAAGGATTTTGGTGGATTGGCAAAATGTCTGTCTAGCAATTAATCATAGGGGTAAAAAAACTATTGTCAGTTACAGGGGCACAGAACATGGTTAAAATCCATCAAGGCTCTTCTGGTGAAGTACTCACTAATAGCTTTAGGGAAAGTATCTTAAAATAATTTGTAGCTCTAGTTCTGTTTTGAGTTTTTTTTCTAGTCACAATGATAAATCTGTGAATTACATCATGCACTGCACTAAAATAATCCATTGGGTGATTGAAATGGTAGCTACATATGCAAATTTGATTCCAGATGACCATGGCTTCCTCAATTCTGCTTAGTTGTGTTATAGACCGTCTGATTAAGAGCAGTCAGTGGTGTACAAAAGCTATACAATTTCAAACCATGCTTGCAGGGTTGATTTTGTGCTAGCTGGGAAAAGATGCTTAGAAACAAATGGAGTTGGGTTAGTATCTGACTAGTGATCATGTGAATTTATCAGGGCTGAACCAAATCTTGCAAGGTGAGCTTTTGGGGTTGAGTTGGGAATACAGCTATAGTTTTAGTAGCATTTGTGTGAAGCCTGAGATTGGTGTATACCATAGTATACAGATGGGAAGAAGGTGGAAGATCTTCCTTTAAACTAGTGGTTCTTAACCTTATTAGCATCAAGACACACCGTGGAAAATGCCAACTCCTAGCTTTCACTCTTTTTCACAAAAAATAATACATTAATTCTTCTATTGCAAAGAACTCAGGAAGCCCCCAACAGGGCAGAATGTTTTTAACCCTGTGGATTCCTTTTGGAAATCTCTGGGTTTATCTTGTGAATTGTGTTTGCCCATCTAACAGTGCTAAAATTATGTAACACTGTATAGTACCCTTCAAAGGATTCCAAGGCACCTAAAGCCCTCTGGTAGAGAATCACTGATTTAAACGTATCAAACTACCAGTCCCTTAAAAGGCACAAAAACAATAATGCTGGAAGATCTCTAAGGTAGAGTTCACATCTCTTAAACTGTAAAAGCTAGAACAGACATTTTGAAGGTGGTGTCAGAAGGCTTAATTTGTAAGACAACTTTACACAATAGCAAAAGAAGATCAATTGGTTCACAAGCAGACAGATCTAAAATGGAACTTCCGTTACTATGAGGTACACTTGAAAGACACCCTTTCTATTTTCTACTTATTTTCTTTATTTTTGTCCTTTTTTTCCCCTAAGTCCCTTTGTGGCTGTCTCCATCCCAAATGTGCTTGTGCAGCTCATTCAGATACAACTCTGCGGCAGTGTTAGCAAAAACACAAGACTGATTAGCTTATAGGAGAACTAATATTAAGAATGGTGGGTTGGAGGATGAAATATTCTCATGATCTTGTACAGAATTCATATTTCCACTTCAAGGCAGGAGGTGTGCTGCCATGTCCCACATCCTTAAAATTTGTTCCCCTAGAACAGGGGTGACCAAGATGAAACTCATGGTCCAGATCTGGACTGTGGAGCCTTGCATTCAGCTTGTAGGTCTCCCCATACGTCCAGTAATTTGGTGGGGTGGTGAGTAGTGACAGTGTTTATTGTTGCTGCTTGTCCTGCTGCCAAATTTCTGGACTTGGGGGCCCCATGGGCTGAATCACAGTGTAGAGCTGCATCATCTGGCTCATGAGGCTACCCACGGGGCCAGAAATTTGGTGCAAGGAGAGCAGTGACTGGTGGGGCTCTGGGAGCCACAGCAATTAACACTGCTGCTGCCAAATGTCAGCCCCCCAGGATAGGTGACACAGTTCTGCATCCTTGATCTGGCACCTGAATTGTGCCGGCACTACTCATCTGGCCTTATGAGTTAGTTGAGTTGGGCATGTCTGTTCTAGACCCTTTTTGACTGCCATGAGACATCTCAGTTTCCACCTGAAAGATAGCTGAATTGTTCCTTAAAGTTCCCAAGTGCGCACAGTTGGGGAAACTGTTAATTTAAAGGCCCTGTGCTTAACTTTTTGAGACTTGATATGTGACAGTCACTGGTAGTTTAGAAAAGACTAAACTTTCAGAATATGTAGCATTTACACATCTTTTTTTTTCTTCATTATTTGTTACGCCTTTTTTATGTTTTGTGGGAAAATGTATATTTGCTTGTAGCTATTTTGAGACGTTAAATGTTCTTTATGGAAAGCACCAAGTTCAGCTTTACTTTTTAAACTAGTTTGTTCACCTCTATTGCAGCCAGGGTTGAGTTTTTATGCCAGGGAAAGGTGAGTTTCTTCTGGACTGCTGAAAATTCAGGCTTTCATCTCAGAGATCCTATTGAATGTGTGAATCTGAGGTGCTTTTGGTTCTCATTGTCTCCAAGATCCTGTGGCATTTTTCAGTACCAGCATTATTTTGTATTCCATGCAATTTCTTTAAGGAAATGTTAACGTTGCATGAAATAACTGAATATGCACTCAAGTTTTGTTCATAATGTAGAGTGGTCTTGTGTGTTATTTCTTGCACACAGTGAAGTATCAGATATTTTACCATTGTACGTGTTTAGAGTTTCTCTATTTTGTTGTTTACTCAAGGTAATTGTTACAGTGCATAGCTTAAACTCTATGCACTTCTAGTGATTTGTCAGCATTGTGAACCATTCCATTCAGCTATTGCTCGTTTCCTTGGATTAAGTTCAGAAAAAGGGCAGCAAGCTACAAAGTTAACTACAAACTTGTGTGTTTTGTGTGCTGAGAAGTGGTGCTGTAGGTCAGGAGTCACTGCTTTGCAGCAGGGAGCCACTTCAGTGGAGCTTAGTTCTAAGCACAGACTACTTGCAGCTCAGCCTGAGCAATTGCAGTTGCAATGGCCACTCCACCCCGCAGCGCTCTGTCACCACTGCTTCTGCCTGCCACATGAGGAAAGGCACAGAACTCCTTTGGCTCTGCAGGCAGGATCCAGCCCATATGGGGCTGTAGGTTGCCTTCCGCTGCAATATTTTACTCCTAGCTCATTTTAAGCCTAATGTGTGGTTCTTCAACTTTGCATGCTGGTAATTGCTCAGCTATATTATCTGTATAACAAATAGATGCTACCTTTGTAACTTGCAGGGGGAAACATGCATATTATTTATGAATAACACAACCATGTAATTAAAAGCTGTAGCGTAATGCTTGCAACCAGAGGAAGTGAAGAGATCTTGGAGGTAACTATACTTTTCTGTGCACTCTGCATTCAGTATTTTTAAAGAGATTCTCCAGAGTTCTTTAGGAAGATTAAAAGTGCTTCCCAAGAAGCAGTATGGCTATGCCCACTGCCAGTCTCAGGGCATGTGGTTGTGTTTACAGCCAAGACAGGATGTTTGGATCACTCATCTCATCCAATATGAAAATGCCTCTAAGTATGTTTACCTTCAGAAGATGCACTGCAGATGGTATACAGAATACTCAGATTTCTATCCTGAGGTCTTATTCAGTCAGAGCTGTTTTGAATCGAATAACAAAACTGTTTTATAGTGGCAAAGTTATGTTGTTGTTTTCATACTTAAAACTGCTTTTGCTTCTTTAAAAAAAAACAAACCAAAAAACATGTTTTCCAAACTATCTTGTGGGACAGGCAGGATATTGGAAGCTTTCCAGGATCAGATAATATTTCAGCTGAGGCTAGCAAGTGTCCTCACTTTCTTCTGAATTTAACTGCATTTTTGAGAGGCTGGTCCTTACCGTTTCAAAGAGAACCTTTAAAACATCCAAAGCTAAACTCATGTTGTGCTGTCATCTGAAATGTGCAAGAAATTCAGTGTCTCTTTAGAGCGCTTATTTTTCTAAAACAAGTTTATTTATCCATTTCCAAATTAATTAAACACTTCAGACTGGTTTCTTAGAATATGTTCTGCTGTTGTTTGATTTCATACTTTTATCCCTGCTATATAATTCCTTATATACATTTACAAGATATCTACTTGGAGAGTCAGGGATAGGTAAAGTGTGAGTTAGGATGGTAATCTCTACTGTATTCATTGTGATTCCATTAGTCTCATATGTGTTGAGGACACTGGGCACTCCTGTAATCCAAATAAGGTATCCATTACTTTAGGTGATGTAAATGTTTAGTAACAGCAGGACAAGTGATGGAAAGGGAAAGGAAAAATAGAGGCAAAGTGAATTTTCCAAGGATGAGTAGTGGCAGAGTACTGGTCCATGCCTCTTGAGACTAGGCAATGAATGTCAATCTAAGTCTTTATAAAAAAAAAAAAAAAATCAAACAAAAAACCCATCAGAGCAAGACTGGTAAACTGTAAGCAAGTAACTCTCACCAAGAATGATACTGCTTAATTTAGTAACTGCTTTTGTATTAATTGTATCACTTGTGATACCTCTAAGATTTCTCATCTGGTTCTATAGACTAGTACTTGAGGGAGATTTTGCAAGTCTGCTTGCCCAGGGGTTAAACTGATTATCCAGTGATCTTAAGTTTTGGTATTAGGAAATCCGGTTGCATTTCTCTTCTTACCTCCTATATCTTTACATGTCCCCACATATTTCACATGATGGAAAATTAAATAAAGATTCCAACTAGAATTCTGTCTCTAAACCTTGACTGACAGTCTCCTTTATCATCTTCTGCCGAGCAGATGTCCAAAATCTCAAGTCTAGCCCTACTTCTTCCTGTCACAAACCCATCCACAGGCAACCTCAAAGCCTCAAGATTCTTCCCGCTGTCCCACAGACATTCGATAGAGACAAACAAGAAAAGGAATTATTATGTTGGAGAAAAGCTACCCTGTCACCTGTCTACTTGCTAGTCCTGCCATTGTTTTTAGAGATCAGCTTTCCTGCTG
>NW_005841837.1:3374962-3379408 GCF_000455745.1 Alligator sinensis
TGGGGGCCTGGATACTTGGACTCCCCAAAGCCTGGGATACAAAGACCATACATATTGCAGAGAAAGCCTCCTAAATAAATCCAATAATCCCTTCCCCACCTCCCCTTCTCCCCATCAGCCTTGTCCCAGTTCTTTATGGGTCTCAGAATTCTCCAGAAATTTCTGTCTCTGGGACATGTGGCATTCCTCTGGCAGATTGCCCACTTCTGTCAATTGCCTGTGCAGTTATTTTCCCTATAAACAAGAACTTGGGTGCCCATCCCACCAGTGGGCCCTTCTGATTGGGAGTACTAGTTGTCCGAAAAGAAGGCAGTTCTGAAAGGGAGCATCTGTGGTGCGAGGCAGTAGTGTGCCAAGAGACCATGTGTTCACTTCGTGTCCAGAAGCAATATAGCCATATTAATATGGCCTTGCTTATGGACTAGTAAATTCTGCTTTTGAGCAGCTCTAATGCACCTGTACCACCCCTAACTTGGGAACTGGCCTTGGTGGAGCTAGTGTGATGCATCTAAGCATTGCTTGCCTTGTTGCAAGATAGACACGCTGCTCATTCTGGATATATCTGATCAGGGCTAATCGCATCCCGTTACTGCTATGGAAATTTGCAGGTTGAAGTCAGGATTGCATTGGCTTTTGCGTGGTAATTGTTGGTCACCAAAAATAATCTGAGGACAAAGGGAAGTTTGAGGCACCTGTCCCAAAGAAGCCAGATCCTTCAAAGTAGTGGTGCTCAACTGTCTAGCCCTGTGGGCTTGATGTGTGCCATAGGCCAGTCTGTGGAGTGACCTTGAGCATGCTGGATCTGGCCCCATGTACGCTGTGGTAGAGCTGTGGAAATTAATTGAGGGGGATGCAGCCCCTGCTGACAGATTTCCAGACCTGTGAGGAGTCTCCCATGCTAAATTTGAGGTTGAGCACTGCTGCTTTGAAGGAGTGAGTTTAGCGAAATGTTAATGGAGATCTTAACAATGAATAGGGATCTACCAAATACACAGTTTTATGATTTACATAAAAATTGCAAATTTGGTAGGTCTCCCACAGAAAAGCGCAGGGACAGGGAAAAAGCAGGAAAACTGTGGTGGGGAGGGGGGTGAAAGTCAGCTGCAAACAGAGATGGGAAGTCCTGGCATCCTGAAGCATCTGTGGGGGGTTGCGGGGGGGAGATTTTTGTAGTGGGGTGGGGGGCATGCCTGTAACTGGCCAAGGGGCCCCAGAAATCACACCCCTCCTTGAAGATTGATAGGTAGCAATCTGTCAGTCTCTGGGGAGGGGCAGGACTTCTGGGGCCTCTGGGCCAATCAGAAGCATGGTGGGGGCCCACTATGCTCTGCTGCAAAAATGTGCTGGGGCCACAAAGTGTTGAGGCTACAAAGTTTGGAGGCAGCCTCTGTGAATTAGGTAGGTCGCTAACAATGAAGTAGTGCAGGCAAATAAAGAAGAATGCAGTCCAGATAATGTGAAACACAAACATATATGAAATACTTATAGATAAATGTAACAGACATAAACTTAAGCTCTAAAATTGCTAAGTCTTAAAATCCTAGGAAAAACTAACAACATGCAAAAGTGTATCTTTACAGTCTGAAGCTTTTAAAAATAGCTTTGATTCTGAGGTGAATGTCTTGGCCAACCTCCCACTGTCGCACACATCAGGCATGGTATGATGTTTGCTACAACTAAATGCATTTAAGGAAGTTAAGTTGGGATTTAAGTTCTTCAGTGAGATGAGTCTGTGCATTATGATGTTTATGTCACTAACTAAACCAGTGGTTCCCAAACTCTGACAGTTTATGCACGACCAATTTAGAATGATACAACCTTAAGTATCACCAGCAAAATTTTCAGTTCAACCTTGAGTACCACCAGCAAATTTTTGTCATATAAAGTAATTATACTAAATCTGTTAATGCATACCATTGACAGGTTGTCTGCATATCACTGGTGGTACCCATACCACAGATTGGGACCTGCTGAAGTAAATTAATAGGCCAAGTTGACGTAACAATTCTTGTTTTCTGCTGTCCCGCTACGCTGCCATGTCTGTTAATGCAATTGTCAGGGCAGGTTGCTATTCTGTTCCTGGTTCAGAGGCATAATGTAAACTCAAGGATACTTTGCATTATGTAAGAAGTCAGTAAAAAGCATTGCTGTAAAAGCAGGCTCTGATCAACTGAGACTACCAGTGCTTGTTAATAGCTAGAGCTAGGCATGCCTTTATTGGTGAGATTATTGTAAAGTCTTTAATTAGATGAAGTGAAGCTGTTTTATGCTGATGCGCTCACCATTTTAGTAATGAGCATAATATGTCCCTAGTGTAGGAGTATTCACGGAGGTGGGTGGAGTAAAAAAACCTGTTGTGCTGGTCAGTTTGCCCTTTTAGTCTTATCACCCAGATTGTTTCCTAATCTTGGGATCCAAAGAATGAGATGCTTACCTGCGCTCACAGTAAAATACGGAAAGAGAAATGGCATAATACGAAGTACTTCAATTCTGAAAACAACATGCATAGCCTGACCGGTAAGGATTCCATAGACTTTCATGCATGTTCTCATGCTGTATGTAACAATATGTATATACATTTGATCAATAGTTGACTTACTAAACTGTTAAATAAATAGCAAAGATTAGTCTGTACAATATTTTAAGCAGGTTGCATGCACACAAGTCTGAACCATGCTAACTGCCTCAGTATATACTAGTTTTTAAATTGGAACATGATATTCTCTACCAGCCCAGAAATAACTTTATTTTTTACAAAGAATCAACTAAGATTTACATAAGCCAATTAACATAATTGATTATGGGATTTATGAATAATTTGAAGTTGTATCAGTAAAATTTCAACAGAAGTCTGGAAATGTTGACCATTCACTTTGCCAATACTACAAAAAAAGGAAAAAGTGTGTTAGGAAGCTTGATTTCAGGCTTCTAAAACAGAACTTCAGAGAGGGTAGAGTACAGAAATCTATGAAATATTATGTATAGCTTGCAAACTAAAGTACACACAGTAGCTTTGTGACTAGGCATTGTGACTTGCTCATAACTTAGGAACCCTTTTTATTTAAAGACTGCTTGCTGCACTTCAGCCAAATATTATTTTTTTCAAAGGTCAGAAAAATGTTCTCACTCCTTTTTAACTTTCCCAGCTCTAGTGCTGCTGTCACACAACTTGAATAAGTAGCTGAACTTTGAAACCTAGCTGGTGAATAGTGCTGGTTTGGAGTGGTATGCATGGCTAGTTTAGAAATCCTGTCTTTCATTTCAAAATCAGTACTAACCATGCTTATCATCGTTATCAGACATCACGTGAAGTAATGCTTTCATTTGCTGCCCAGGTTTAGAGTCAAACCATGGCTATACTTAGGTACCTGCTGAGACAGTTTGTACTTTGCATCTTCATGTGTCTTGCTGAAACACAGCATTTGTTTAGGATGGGTTTTTTTGGCCATAAACATTGTGAATTTGGGGGTTTAGAATTTACTAAACTTCTGCTTACTGGAATAGTCTATACCAGTGTTTCTCAACCTTTTAAGTAACAAGTACCCCCTAACTTCTGAAAAATTTGATAAGTACCCCAACACTCAATTTTCCAGGGGGATTTTATATTTACAGACAGACTAATGTGTGCCATACGTTGACAGAAGGGCTGTGTATATAAGGCCGTGATGTGATAGATGTCTGCTCTGGTGTGGGTAGGGTTGTCACCTTTTACACCAGGGGTACACAACTCAAATATGTACCTGGGCTAGAAATGATGCTGGCCAAAGCTAGGAGGGCTGAATGCCAAATTATTACTGGGGAATTTAAAGCGCTGCGCAATGTGCAGCTCACCAAATTTCTTGCCATAGTTTTGAGAGGAAAAGAGGGTGAGAGAGAGAGACGGACAAGGAGGCAGCTGCTGCTAGCCATGGAGCCCGGGCTGCTCCCAGCAGATGGCTGGGAGGCTGCAAGCCCTGAGACTGCAAGCCCCCGCTCTGTGGTTGGCAGCAGCTACTCAGAGCCTGGGCTCCAGCCAGGAGGCTGCAAAGAGCTGCTTTGGACTCTGGCATTATTTCTGTACTGGTGGGTGCATGCTTGCCTTGGAGCCGATGGTGTGGGGGGCCCTGAGGCAGTGCAGCCTGGAAAAGCCCGGTGCCGCTGCCGGCCCCCGCCTGTAGCTAACCTGGGCTCTGGGCAGCTGCAGGAGGCAGTGGGCAGGCTGCAAACAGCTGCACTGGGCTCTTCAGCCCCAGCATCCGCTCCATACCGGCAACTGCATGTGCGCCTCAGAGCAGAGAATGGGTTTATCTCTGCTGTCCACTCTGAGGCACGCATGCAGTCACCGCCAGCATGGAGCTGATGCTGGGGCTTTGCAGCCCAGTACAGCTTATAGATTCATAGATGTTAGGGTTGGAAGGGACCTCAATAGATCATTGAGTCCGACCCCCTGCATAGGCAGGAAAGAGT
>NW_005841837.1:3379528-3385308 GCF_000455745.1 Alligator sinensis
AATCTGCTCTCTGCTAGCTTGTGGCCATTATTTCTTGTAACCCCCGGGGGTGCCTTGGTGAATAAAACCTCACCAATTCCCTTCTGTGCCCCCGTGATGAACTTGCAGGCAGCCACAAGGTCGCCCCTCAACCTTCTCTTGCGGAGGCTGAAAAGGTCCAGGTTCTTTAGTCTCTCCTCATAGGGCTTGGTCTGCAGGCCCGTAACCATACGAGTGGCCCTTCTCTGGACCCTCTCCAGGTTATCCGCATCTCTCTTGAAGTGCAGTGCCCAGAATTGCACGCAGTACTCCAACTGCGGTCTGACCAGTGCCCGATAGAGGGGAAGCATCACCTCTTTGGATCTATTTGTCATGCATCTGCTGATGCATGATAAAGTGCCATTAGCTTTTCTGATGGCTTCGTCACACTGCCGACTCATGTTCATCTTGGAGTCCACATGTTCATCTTGGAACTGTTCGTAGCCTGCCTACTGCACCTGCCCAGAGCCCAGGCTGGCTACAGGCGGGGGCCGGCAGCGACGCTGGGTTGGGGGGGCAGGTTGGCAAGGGCTATGGTGAATATTGGTGTGGCAGCAGCTCCTCTCTCATCACCGCAGCCTGCCCCGAGTGCCAGGAAGAACCCGGTGCCACCGCCAGCCCGTTCATCTTGGAACTGTTCGTAGCCTGCCTACTGCACCTGCCCAGAGCCCAGGCTGGCTACAGGCGGGGGCCGGCAGCGACGCTGGGTTGGGGGGGCAGGTTGGCAAGGGCTATGGTGAATATTGGTGTGGCAGCAGCTCCTCTCTCATCACCGCAGCCTGCCCCGAGTGCCAGGAAGAACCCGGTGCCACCGCCAGCCCCAGCCTGGAGTGACAGCCCGTTCCCTCCCATGCACAGTGAATGGGGCCCTGGGGGGCCAGGTCGTGGGGCAATCCCCACAGTGCAGGAGGGAGCGGGGCAGCACCCTGCCCCTACTGCACTCCCTTCTGCACTGTGAGGGTCTCGGTCCGAAGCCCAGGCAGGATAACGAAAGAAATTTACCTGCCTGTGACTGTGTCGGTGGGGAGTGCACAGGTATCTGTGTGCCCGCCCTCCCCCTTGTGCAACAGCCTGGGGGGGGGGGGGGGGGGGGGGGGCGCATGCGGGACGCGCCAACGGCTGAATGCGAACCCGGCAGCGCTGGGGGGAGCGGTGATGCCCCCTTGCTACCAGGGTTTTCGGCTCTCGCGTAGCCCCAGGGGTATGCATATTATGGGTTGAGAAACTATGGTCTATACAATAGAAGTTTTCAGTTGGTGAAAATAGCCTGCGAGTGTCAAAAGCCATGACACCATACTAGATGCCTTGCTATATTCAGAGACATGGGGGTGAATTTTGCCTCATCATTTCATTTGGCTTAATATAGTGAGAATGGCATAATGATTGTCTCTTACATGTGAAGTTTATTGAACTTCAACATGTTTTGAAATAAATAAAAAAAAAAAAAAAGACATGGAGGAAAATGGGAGAAAGGGAAAAATATTTTATGAGTCACTAAAGGTTGATCATGCTAAATCAGCCTTTTTCTTACACCAGACTTCTGTGTTTATGTAGATGCAGTACATTTAATCCTTTTGGTCTTCAGTAAAGCATGTTGCGCAAAGGTTTTTTTTTTTATTGAAACTGAGGCTTAGTCCAAAAATTCTAAGTTAAGGCACAATCTAAAGGCAAGATGATTATAACTTCTGAAAGGGGAACTACTGGAGTAGGCAGTATAGAGTAGGGGTGTTCCAATAAAGATTTATTTTCTTGGCCGATACCGGTTATTAACCAGCCACATCAGTTGACACCGATCTGATAGCTGATGTGCAGCTTGGCAGCTTGCAGAGCAGTGTCCAGCTGATAAGTCTGGGAGGCAGATTGAGGCCCCCATGGTGAGGGAGGGAGTGGGACAGGGGCTCCCCAGTTGGGACGGTGAATATAACCGGGGGGGGGCTTCCCGCCACTGTGTGTATCCATAGGGAAGGCATGGGGGGCATGTGCCCACGCCCCCCTCTGGATTTGTGTGCAGGGCAAGGCTGGGCTTCCTGCTGTGGGCTTGGGGCCATGGGCTGCACTAGCCTCTTCCCGGCCAGGGCTGTGCTTAGAGCAGGCAGGGGCGAGACAGTAGGCAGTGGCGCTGGGAGGGGCGTGGCTACGGGGAACTTTGGGGTGACCATAGCCCACTCTGTAGCCACCGTTCCTAATGCTGCTGCCACCTGCCCCGAACGAAGCCCTGGCCCAGCCTCCACTGGAAAAAGTATGGAGCAGCCCCTGGCCCTGAGCCCACAGTGAGCAGTCTGCCCTTGCCTCGTGCACAGATCTGGGGGCACGTGCTCCCCATGCAATGTTCCCTCTAAGGAGTAGAGGTCCATGAGCGCGCTGCTTTGGTTTGTGAGCACGCCGCTTCGGTCCCAGAGTTCCCCAGAGCTGGCAGAGCCCGCGGAGCACTTCCCCTATGCTTGCCCATACATACACCCCTCCCCCCATCTCCGTGCCCCCCAAATGAGCTGCTCATGGCTCCATCCCACACCCTGCACTGGCTGGGCAGTGCCTATTAGCGCCCCTTTGCTTCAGTACCCAGGGCAGTTGTCCTGCTCGCCCTTACCTTGCTATGGCACTGTCTTCCTTCCCTCTCCTCCCCCAACCCCCAAGGCTTTTCTCAAGAAAAGTTACCTTAATGTTTAAAAAACTGCATGTGAGTGTCATACCTACAGAGAACAAACCAGGATATTCCTTCCGCTGCAGAGCCAAGAGAGACTGTCTCTGCTGGAAGCAGAGCAGAACAAGACTTTCTTGATCTTGTGAATCAGTAATGATCTGTTTTTATTTTTATTTTACATTTCCCCTTACTGAGATATGCCCCCAAATGAAAATGTTGACGCATGGGTTGGTTCTTGGGAGATAATGTTATATCACCAGACAATCAGCACAGGGTTTGAAATGTCTAATTCTGGCTGCTTGGCACACAGCAAACAGAAAATTCCGTGAGTCGGATAACAGGTAAGCTCCTCACTCCTCACGTGGGGCAGGCAGTGGCTTCTCCCCAAGGTGAGGCAAGGCAGCGCTGGGGGCTGGCACGGACTCTGCTGGCTCCAGGGAACTGCTCCACAGGCTCTGCCAGCTCCGGGGAACTGCTCCACTCCCCAGCCCTGACACCATGTGCCTCCTCGCTCCTTAAGGCGATGCAGAGGTGCGGAGCAGTTCTCCGGAGCCAGCAGAGCAGTTCTCTGGAGCTGGCAGAGCCAGCCCCTGTCCCTGTGTCCGCCTTGCCTCACAGAGGAGCCGCTGCCTTACCCTGCGTGAGGAGTGAGGAGCTTACCTTCAGTAAGTGTCCCATGCCAGCCCCAGTGCCTCCACTGTGCTCTGCACCCAGCTCCTCTCTGGGCAGGTGTGCGGCATTAAAAAGTTTGTGCGCGGCAAGATTTTTAATTGTGTGCGGCTGCGCACACGGGCAACTTAAAGGGAACGCTGCCCCCATGCTTCCCCTGTTGGGGTGCATACAGCAGTGGGGAGTTGGCCCTCTGCATCCCCTGGATGACTTCCCGTGGCTCTGCCCTGTGCCCCTCCCTGGTGCTGTATTCACCACCCTAGCTGGGCAGCCCCATCCCCTCTGTCACTGTGGGGGACTCAGTCTGCCCCCTCCCCCATGCCCCTTCTCTCTACCAGCCCAATGCTGCTCTTCAAGCTTCTGGGCTGCATTCCTGGCCTTGTGCATGCTGCGGCACATGGCATTTATCGGTGACATCATCGGCTACACTGGCCAAAAATAGCCAGTTGCCAATAATGTTAATTTTCTTTTTATCAGTGCTGATCCGGTATGTTACTGATTATATCGATGCACCTCTAATGTAGAGTGCTTGTGGAGGTCTTCAAGAATTGCTCTGGGGATTTGTCTTAACCAATATTTTCATTAATGACCTTGGCACAAAAAGTAGCATTGTGCTAAGAAGGTCTATGACCCAAAGTTGGAAGGCATGCCAATGCAGAGGAGAGCCACAGTTTTATACAGGAAGAGCTAGATAACGTTGAGGAGTGGACAGATAGAGGTAGAATGAAATGTTACAAAAATGAAGGCGAAGTCATGCACTTCGGGACTAATAAGACACATTCCTGCTCTAAGCTTATCAGTAGAAAGCACAGGAGGGAGAGGCTGACTTGGGGTACTGGTTGATCACCAGGGCTCGTTAGAAAAAACAAACAAACAAACACACTGGCTCTTAACTTTAAATTCTGCGTGCTCCCATGCCAAGCCCAGCTCATGCCCAGAAGAGGCAGTGTGTTAGTTGGACCTGGCTTGCCTGATGTCTGTATAGATTGGACACTTCACTGGGGCTTTTTTTTGGCACTTTTATCTAATAGCTGATTGAATCAGCTTTAGCCAAAAGTGTCAAAGATTCCAACTGAAGTGCCCGATCTATACAGGTGTTGTGGAGCTGGGTCAAAAAGTAACATGCTGCTGCTTCTGGTAGAGCATGTTTTGTTTTGTTTTGTTTTTTTGAACATCTGCAAGCAGTCAAGATGTCTGAGCTATATGAAAATAATGCAGCTGCAAAAAAGTCCAATACCACTGAAGGATGCACTGGATGATATTATATTCCTGGTAGAAACAAGGGATCACTAATTCTGTTGTACAAGACACTGGTGAAATCTTATCTGGAATACTGTTCTAATTACCCACGTGTGAGCTAACTGGAAGGGGTACAAAGAAGGGCTACTCTGATCAGGGGCTTGGGGAGGCTGAAGGAACTTGGCTTGTTTAACCTAGCAAAAGGAAGCTTTAGAGGGGTATATGATTGCTGTCTATAAATACATCAGGGAGGGGAAAGAGCTATTTAAACTGGATGACAAAGTTAGCACAAGAACAAATGGCTATAAATTGACCATGAATAAATTTACACAGGAAATCTGAAGCAAGCTTCTAATGATCAGAAGCAATAGTGGTGGGGGCAAGAATTTAACTCATTTTTGAGGTGGAGTTTAAGTTTTTAAAAGGGATTGTAAACTGGTTTGCTTCTGTAGCAAGGGATTGGGTTAGTTTATCCAGGAGGTTTGTTTTAATCTTATATCCTGTGTTTCTGTGGAAACTAAGGAATTTAGAGACAAAGTTTGTTACCATCTTGGTCATGTGGCACTGCCTGTATATTCGTGTTAAATTAAAACAAATTTTTTTGCATACATGGCAGTTACTATAGTGTTGGTTTAGGAGCCTTAAATCTTGCATGTCTTGATTTTGAACAGTGTTGATTTGCATTAATAGCAGTTTTATCAAAGTGGCTTTTTTTTATATAAACGTAACACGAGTAAATGAGCATCTGTGTGGGAGATGTAGGGCAGGGTGCTGAGGGATGAAATTAGTACCCTTGGTTTACTCCAGGGGTCGGCAACCCCCGGCTTGTGTGTTGAACATGGGCCAGCCTCGGCTCTGGGTAGCTGCTGCCAGCGACGGAGCCTGGGCTGCTCCCAGCAGGGCTTGCAGCATCCCAGTTGCTTGCTGGCAGCAACCCGGGCTCTGTGGCTGGCAGTAGCTACCGAGAGCCAGGGCAGGCTGCAGCTGGGAGGCTCCAAACAGCTGCTCAGGGCTCCGGCATCAGCTCCGCACTGGTGCGTGCATCCGTTTGTTGGAGTGGGCGGTGGGGGAGGGGCCCGAGACAATGCAGCCCCGGTCTCTCCCCCGCTCCTGGCACAGAGGTAATAGCGGGGTTCTGGAGTCCGGCGCAGCTGTTTGTAGCCAGCCTGGGCTCTGGGCAGCGGCAGCAAGTGGGCAGGCTGCTAACAGCTGC
>NW_005841837.1:3385719-3397178 GCF_000455745.1 Alligator sinensis
CACAGAGCCCGGGCTGGGTGGCAGGGGCTTTGGCTGGGGGGCAGGGGCTTTGGGAGGGGGGCAAGGGGCACAAGCAGGGCATCCTGCCATGTACCCTTTGCCCTCATTTTGTTTTTCTGGTATGCTGGCTCTCTGGTACCTTCCAAGGTAGGCATTGTGGTGTTGTTCGGCACTCCGGCCAAAAAACGTTGCCTACCCCTGGTTTACTCTTTGGTAGGCCCGATAAAGCACAGAAAAGAGCACAGCAGTATAAGAACTAAACTGGTTGCAAGCTGTTAACTGCTGGTGAGCAGGGGGGAAGTTCATAAGAAGACTTACAAAATCAGCGAAGCTAGATTTTGGGACTCGCATAAATTCTTTCATTTGGCCTTCTCTTACCCTAACTGTGGGTTTGAGGGTTTCCAGGATGCTTACATGCCACAGATATTTCCTCTCTTCAGTAACATGAGAGGCTTTCTGACTACTCTGTGGAAGAGGCCAATAACACCTTGCTACAGCCCCTTTAAATTTCATTCTACAAGACAAGAAATTAGTCGTAAGATAACTTGACTAAGTATTAAATCAATGATATTTTTTAAGCAGGAGTCTTAACTTTTCTCTATTTTTAAGAGCTTGGTGGCCACATATTGCTGCTAGGTTGAGTGAGATCAAGCTTTACTTTCTGGAAGCACGTTATTCTGGATGCTTACTCATTGGGTGAAGGTTTGGTTTAAGCATACAGGATTTAAGGGTACCTCTTGTACCACTGAATCCCTTGCATTCACAAACAACCATTAATCCTCTGAGAGCTGCTCTAATTAAAACGCCAAAAGCATCACATGTATCAGCATCCCTGCGCTGAAAAATGACAGCAGGGGCACTTTAATTAAAGCTCTTTGAACAAGTTTATTTAAAGTGCTCCTGCCACCATTTTTCCCACCAGGGACACTGATGTCTTGACGCCCATCTTGCTGGGGTCATCCAATCCCAGCAGTCTTTGCTGCCTAATGCAGGGGGGCTGGACCTGATGATCTGTAAGGTCTCTTCCAGCTCCTAATAACTATGAAACTATGATGCACGATGTGTTGCTGGAGTCTGCTGGAGCACAGTAATTACTGCGCTCCAGTGGACTCGATTAATGTAGTCTGCTCTGACGCATTGTAATTCCAGCACGTCGGAGCGGCCTCGATGCATGTGTATAGGTGCCCTAAATGTGCAGTTTAGAGTAAAACGGCCTGATGTGGGTATTCTTGTTTCCCTTTGCCTGTCTTGCACCACTTTCCAAAATCACCAGTCAGCTTCTGGGTACAGTGGACCCTTGTGATCTGAAAAACTAGATTTTAACTTTGTCACCATAATGTAGTCTATCTTCATGTATGCAAAGGTTTATGCTTTAGGCCTTGGTGAAACGCTGATTAGTAATTTGTTTATCGAGGGGCTTGCTGTGAAGTCAGTTCCTAAGTAATTTAACACATTTACAGAATGTGACACAAGTTTACATTTATTAAAGTTCTCTGTGCAAGGGAAAATAGTCTGGTTTCCACGGCTAGATAGGCCAGCAGGCTAGAGGAGTTTATAGAAGAGGGAAATAGCTGTAATGCGTCTTGAACCTTGTTCACTATTTCTAGTAGCGAAACTATACTGACATGTAGCAGCATTCACTTTGAAAATTCAGTCTCTAAGAGAGAAGACATGACAATAGCTGAACTTTTATATTTTCACTGGTTAGAAATGACTGGTTAAATTAGTGTTCCAAAGTGTGTTTGGGATCCTCTCAATCATCCAAATGCTTTTTTTCATTCAAGTATAGCCACATGTTTTATGTAGAAAATGCTGTTTTGAGTTTCTTGTGAAAATGGCAACGAACTCAGCTGGTCTGTACAATTTCCCTGGATTTATAATGAAATTGGACTTTGATGTAGATGTGGACAACCACCCTGTTAGATGCAAAATTGAAGGCAGGACTTTGCTCACAATGTCTGCAATATTTTACTATTTATTTTACTTTGTGTGTTAAACTATTTATGACAGGGTGGATTTTATTTAAATCAAATCAATTTAAATTACTGGTCAGGAAGCCTCAATTTACTCATTGTTTTTTACAAAAGGGGCACATCTACATGTGCCAATTTAAGGCACATTAGCCATTTTTTAAGGTGCATTAAGGCATGGGTCTACACGTGCATGCCATTAATGTGCCTCAAAAATGGCCATTTTAGGCTATTCGTGCTTAAATTTGATACCCCACTAAAGCAGGTATCAAATTTAGACACAAATAGCTAAAGCACCTTAATGCACGTGTAGATGCGCTAAGTTGCATTAATGCTGTGCATATTGACTGTCTTGGGACTGACTTGGGACTAAAATAAACACCGTGTTAATGCACCTAAATTGCCTTAATGAGCATTAGGCAAATGTGCGTTAAATTTTGGTGTGCTTAAAAGCATGTGTAGATACGCCCAAAGTGCATTCTTGTTGTTTGATTATTCATTTGACTTCTTGAAACTTTGGACTTTTAGAAAATGGTAAGGGTTTATCTGTACACAAACTTTTGGAGGGACAGTAGGGCTGATGGGTAGGTAATCAGGTCTGTTCTCTCTCATCTCCATATACTGCTGTTAACAAGGGTGTTATCTCTAAAGACACAAATCTACAGTTTGAGAACTAAAACTTAGCATCACAGAGATACTTAATGGGATCATCTAGACTAAGCACTGAGTCCCACTGGGTAGAGTGGTTTTCTTTAATCTTTACTAATCTGTAGAGGAGCCTCTGGGAACCCCATCAGATTGGGTCCCTTATATAGTCCATGGCCTGTTGTAACCTATTTATAAAACTTTTCTAAAAAGGTTACGTGAATATATTGTCTTGAATAGTATATAATTAGAAGTTATACTCCCTGTTCCATAATGATATCTTTGAGCTTTAACAGATCTTAAACTGAAATTAGCTTTATATAGGTTTACTTTTTTATAAAAGCTTCTTAAAGAATAAAAATATGATTAAATAAAAACATCTGATCTAAATTTTAAAAAAATTAAATAATTAATTTTTATCCACCCCGTTATATGGACAAGTTTCATACATCTGAAAGTGACAATAATGACACCCTGGAAGATGGTAATTTATTATTTCTAGTAGCTTTTTCAATTATTTTCAAGTTTCCTGGTACAAACCATGTGTGCCTCTCATTTGGGCATTTTTGGCTTTTTCAGATTAATGAGTGTGTTGCATCTCTGGTATGGAAGACTGAGCATTGTCTGTATGTTATATATTTCTATATTATACATTTAACTAGGGGGGAGTATATATTTATTTAAGGGAATTGTTTTTAATCCAGTATCCTTGAACTCTAATCCAGTACCCCAATCCATGGGACTATTTTTTTAGCTAAAACATCATCTGTCTTCTGTTAGTGAGAATACTTAGCGTATAGGTTTAGTCTGGCAAAGGAAGAGTATGGTCTACAGCAGTGGTTTTCAAACTTCCTAAAGTCATACAGCCCTTTTGTATCACTTCTTCTGTCATGAAAGCCCTACCCCTATCCTGTGAGCTGATGTGGAGCCAGGGGACCTGACCTAGCTAGGGTGATGGCACACTGCCTCCCACCCTGCTCTGCCATTACCCTCCAGTCTTTTTGTGGAAGCCCTGATGACCCATTGTGGAACCCACACAGTTTAGAAACTAAGGGTCTACAGCAGTGATGCCCAACCTTTTTTGCCCTGTGAGCTGGATGGGAGAAGTCTGGTCTGTCTGTCAGCTGGATTCAATGTGTGGGGCAGGCATGGTGGGGCCAGATTTGGCATGGGCACAAGGGGCTTGGGAATTTGGAAGTGAGAGGGGAGTTGCAGGTTCCCCACTACCAAATTTCTTGACCCATGGACAGCCTTGTGGCCTGGATGCCATGGCTGCATGGGTCAGATTTGGCCCGTGGTCTGCGAATTGAGCGCCCCTGATCTACAGCAAAGATCCAAAATGGATAATAAAATGTGAGTAAAAGGGCAAAGGTCACGTTCAGAGCAGTATGAGTTGAGGGTGGTGGTGGTAATGATGGTGGACCAAACTCTTAACTTCTGTTAACGTTTGTTAACATGCCTATAATGTATGTAGGCTAAGTGCACTTCTCAAGGGCAGGGTGCGTGACCTTCAACCCTTGGGTGGTTTTCATATAAGCAGTTATAGCTGTTCAGATGACAAGACCCAATGTAAACATAAACAGCATCCGCTTATCCATTGTCTTTAAACATACAGATGATACAGTTTGATAGCAAATTGTAGCACAGAAAAAAATTAACAGCAAGTAAGGAACTCTGTATTGTAACACTCCCAAAATCAATCCTGTATTCAGGTTGATTTAGGGATGTGAAAGGGTAAATGGATTAATCGATTAACTGATAAGCCCTAGTGATAACTGGTTAGTTTACTAGTTATTGTTTTGTGCAGGGCAGTGCACAGTTGGGCAGGGAAGTGGGGGAAAGGAAGCTAGGTGGTGCCCCAGCAGAAACTGGAAGGCTGCTGGATAGGCAGGGGGCGGGAGGTGGGGACTAGGGACAAGGGAAGGACTAGTATGTCTCTTGCCTGTGAGGTTAAAGAAGAAAACAGTGGGTAGCCTAATGACTTGTCAGTTAAGCAGTTAGCTGCTTGTTCACAGGTGCTCCCTCCCTGGGCTTCTGGTGAGTTGCATTTTCTGGCTGGGCTTGCCTCCGCCACCGCCTCCTTACCCGCCTCCCTCCCCATCAAAGGGTCTTGGGAGTGGCTCTAAGCAGCAGCCACTTCTGAGCTGCTGTGTTATTGACTAACTATTTAACCAATGTAATTAAAGTAGGTTAAATGGATACTTTAAAAAAACGTTTTTACATCCCTTAGGCTGATTATAAAAGCTTCTGACAGGTCCCGGGGCAGCATGCCCTGTGGGAATGCTCAAAAGCTCCCCTTGCCAGCTGCAAGAATAAAAGGAAGGCTTGTCATCTTGGGTATGCCACAGACCATAAGCCCAAACTTGAGTGCCTGTTAAAATTTCCAGCCTCCATGTAGAGGTGAATAAAGGAAGCATAATTTAAAAGTACCAAGTGTAAAGTGAGATGAAGAAGAGGAAAGGGACATTGAAGAGTAGAGAAAAACTGACAGAAGAGTGAAATGAAGCCAGGAGGACTGTCTGACATGCTGGATTAGGTTGCATGTGGCCCACCTGTTCCTGTGCAGCCACCACTGGCTGGAGCCGGAGCCCGCGTCTCCCCACCCCCCCTTCCCCCCCCCCCTGGGCTGCGGCCCCAGCCAGTGTCTCCAGACTCCCCTTCCCTCTCCAGTCCTTGCTCCCTGCCCCTGAGGGCAGAGCAGTATGTCATGGTGAACCCAAATGTCTCCAGGGTTGGGGCTGTGCTTTATGCATAGTAGCTGGTGGGGAGGGACCATGGTGCCCTGCCTGCAAGTTTGCTGAGTGCAGCAGGGAAGAGTGGGGATCTGGGCTTTGTGGGAAGGTGGGGCAGACAGCTGAGCTCCCCCTGCCATATGCAGGCAGTGGGCATTGGGTGTTGGGGGGGGGGAGGAAAGTTGCAGGGCAGCCAGCTTGCTTTGCCTGTGCATTGTGTGCAATGGAGGGGGAGCTAGGCTGTGTGCATGGTGGGGAGGAGGGATAGACTGTCTACTTTGCCTGAGTAGACAAGTTAGACCTGATAAAAAGTACTGCATGGCAATAAATGACAGATTCACAACTGGTAATTGAAATGACTTGTCTTTTTTTGTAATAATCAACACACATAACTAGTCAGACTAGTAAATGTTGGAGCATAATTCCATCATTTAACTAGCCCGAATAGCAAGTTGCTTTTAAACATTAAAAAATACTAGTACACACAGCACACAGTAGTCCTTCTACCAGGGTTATCCAGTTATAAGTGGTTTCCCCTGGTTAGTAGGCTTAGTCTTTTGGTTTGGTCTGTAGAACAAGAGTACTCTGTAACTGAATGTGCACAAGTTTGGGCTGTGCCAAAGACAGGCAAGGAAATCTTCTATAGTAGGGGTGTCGGACTCAACCCTGGGCAGGATCTGGACTGCATTGGGGCCAGATCTGCGGGGCCAGCAACAACTATAGAAGGCCTAGGGCTGGGCAGCAGTTTGTGTCTGTGGGTGTGCAGCAGCGCTGAACAGGGCTGGGCAGCAGCTGTGTCCATGGATGTGCAGCAGCACTGAGCTGTCCCTGGTCATGTCAGTGGCCACTTCTGAACTGCTAACAGGGTGGAAGGAATAATTCTGCAGGCTGAATTTCACCCCTTCCTTAGAAGATGAGCTGGTTTCTGGATGAATGGATGGATGACTTTCAGTTGTCTTATATTTATTTGAAAGAATTCTCAGTTCTTGTCAACTCACAGAAAGTAGAACAAATCTGAAATGTTTCTGCATACACTCAATCAGTTTAGATATAAGTACAGTAAAATCTCTTATGTGGCATTTAACTAACCAGAATACTTAATTAACCAGAATTTTAGCTATGGGATACACATGGCACCATGCCCCTTAGCTGCCTCCTGCACCGCTCTTGCGCAGGGTATCTGCAGCAAGCTTACGGCTGGGCTGCCGTGGCGTTTTGGGTGGTATACTATTATGGCATTTTTATCTGTATACTATTTTATTCTTTATACAGTAAGTTATGCTGTAATGTATTGTACATTAGTTCTTTGAGAATTTGCACCACAAGTATGGCACCATCTTCCTTGAGCATAACTTTCAGATAACTGGAATATTTAGTTAACCTGCACCCCCCATTCCCCACTCATGCTGGATAACAGATTTTAAGTGCTTTAGTGTAAAAGCATTCCTTCAGTGATACAGTCTGGACAGTCTTTAGTAATCCTGTTTGAGTGTTGCTGGAATATAGTCCCTATGGGTATTTGTTACTAAACTTCAACAAAACTAGGACAGATTGCCTGGTATGGTTATAGAATCATAGAAAATTAGGGTTGGAAGGCACCTCATGAGGTCGTCTAATCCAGGGGCAGGCAATTATTTTTGGCAGAGGGCTGCTTACTGAGTTTCGGCAAGCCATTGAAGGCCACATGACAGGCAGCCCAGGACAGATGAATATTAATTTTCTAAATTTTTTAGGGGCCCCGCAGGCCAGATAGAATGGCCTGGCGGTCCACATCCAGCCCTTGGGCTGCATTTTGCCCACCTGTGGTCTAATCCAACCCCTTGCTCAAACAAGGACCATCTCCAACTGTATGATAGTTTAGCAGGTCTTCTGTGTAGTGGTTCTCAACCTTTTTTGTATCAGGACCCATTTGTAAACATTGATGGCCAGTCTCAACCCTGTGCCCCTTGCTTCCAACCTGCTGACCCCTGCCCCCCAGTGTGTGGGGCAGCAGGTGGATCTGTGTGGGGCACTGGGGGGCCCAAACAGCCTCTTGCAGGCTAGAACGCTGCCAGCCTGCAAGGGAAAAGCCACAGTTTCCCATGTTTTTCTCCTTTAAAGGTGAATCCATTTTTAAAGTTTATTGATCCATTTTTTAGTTTGTTCACAACCCTTTCATATATTTTTGTGACACTTTTGGGTTGTGACTCACAGGTTGAGAAATGCTATTCTAGTGGCTTTAATGATTAAGTTAGAGTGCATCTAAGATGGCGCACAGATTTGTAGACAATAAGATTTGTTCTGTTGAAAAGCATTGGAGGGTGGTGAAACACTGGAACAGGTTACCTAGAGAGGTTGTGGAATCTCCATCCTTGGAGATTTTTAAGGGCTGGCTTGATGAAGCCCTGGCTGGAATGATCTAGTTGGGGACGGTCCTGCTTTGAGCAGGGGATTGGACTACATGACTTCCTGAGGTCTCTTTCAGCCCTAATTTTCTATGATTTTTCTACCTTTCTTCACTCACTGCCTGTTTTCCCTAGTATTTAAGGCAAATGCTGTAGGCCAGGGGTGCTCAACCCCCAGCTTATAGGCCAAATCTGGCCTGCGGAGCCATGACATCTGGCCCACTGGGCTTCACATGGGTTGAAAAATTTGGCAGCTCCCCCACTGCCAAATTGCCAAGTCCATGCTGGCCAATTGGGCCGGGCCTGGCCTGGCCTGTTGCCACATTGCTAAATTGCTGGGCCGCTCCCTGGTGCTTGATTGGGCCTAGCTGGGCCCCCACTGCACCCATCTGGCATGCTAGATCCAGCCCACTGGCGAAATCTGGCCCATGGATGGGCTTGGCACCACCCATCCATTCCGTGGGGTGAAAAGATTGGGCACCACTCATCTAGGCAAATAGGTCACTAAGTAGAATGTCTGTTTTCTTCTTTAAAATGTATCTTTGCTTTTTCCTAATTCTGATTCCTCTATTTAATGCAGGTTTGGGGAGTAAATGTAATGTGACATTGGATTATAACTTGATTAAGCAGAAAAAGTTTGTTGTACTGTTGCTTCAGGAGGAGGCTGGGAAGAAAGCTCTTTGGCAGTCTGACATATGTGACATCGTGCTCAAAATGTGATTGAAATTCTTTCAGTTTCCGTTTGCTATAGTTAACATGCTGCTTGGAGTATGAAGTTATTTTCCTTTAACAAGGACAATTTGTATGTTCTAGGTGAAAGCGCTGAAAGAGAAAATTGAATTGGAGAAGGGGAAAGATGCTTTTCCAGTGGCTGGTCAAAAACTAATTTATGCAGGTAATGCATCTCAAATAGATAATGCATGTAGAACAGAAAATAACTGTTTTATTGATTATTTCTTAATTTCAGTATTATTTTACTCTGAGTGTTAAAGCTTTTGATATTTCTGTGAGTTGAACAAAAAACTAAACAGGCTATTGTAACAGCAGGGGATCAGCTCTCAGTAGTATTTTTCCAAGCTGCAGTCTTAAAAAGAAAAAAGTTAGCTTTGTTTTATGCCCACTGATCTTCCATGAGACCCATACCTGGCTAGCACATATCAGGTTGAAGTGGGACTTGTTCTTCTGTTTGGTGTCATAGTGCCTTACTAGACGGATCAAATCATGCCTTTTGTTGTAGTGGTTGTTGACTCTTGTCCTTTATTCCATTTGTCCTGTATTCGTCTAGTGTCTCTTTCCTTTTAACTCTACTAGAGAATTAAAACTAAGCTGGTCTGATACATTATTTAGTCTTCAGTCAGTGGCAAAACAGCCTGTTAAACAAAAGGACCTGTAACACCTTTAAGCTCTGATACGTTGCAGAGTCAGGTAGAAACATAGAATATGTATCAATGAAAAGCTGCCTGTGGCAGTTAGATATTGGGGTTTTAATTATATTCTTGGTACAGGAATTACTTGGGGTTTGACAATCCAATCTGAACACCTGCCTAATTGGTCTCTTTTGGCCTTAATACACGAATCCACTGCTTCATGTTTGAGTTTAGCCAAAATTAGCCCTACAAGGTTGTTTCTTTTTTCCCCCTAAAAGGCTTTTCAGGCAGGCTTTTGGAAGCAGCTGGTTTTATCTCTCCCTACCATTCCTTAATTCTGCTACTCCTTAAGTTGCGTCTTTCCTGTAGTTTTAAGAGACTGAAGATACCTTCTCAAGTCTGGAGTCTCCCTTTTCACATGGAAAGCTCTCAGTTCATTTCTTTTTAACCAAAGGCCTGCAAAACAGCTCCCTTTAAAATGGGGTTATGGTTGAGTGCCTGCCAATGTGACAAGGACGAAAAAACAAGCACGCTTAATTTCAAAACCCCACAGAAAACTCAGATTGAACTTGGAAATCAGCATTCAGTTTTTAAAGTGTTTCATGGATGTACTTTTAAATTGTATGAAATCTCAGACTCTCTGTTTAAAATAAAAATTATGGCATATGGGAAGAAGAATTTAACTCAGCTCTACATATCTTCTTTCTTGCTTCTACTTAAAGCACTAGTGTGTACGCAGTCTAACAAAGTGGTGGGGGTGGGGAATAGGAAACAAGAGTTGGACTAAGCAGTCATGACTCATACTTCCATAGTCTTAGTGTATACTGTTTCTGTTTAAAAAAATAATGTATCCTTTTCCTAATATTTTAGGAAAGCATTGCAGGAACCTGTTAGAATTGTTCTCAAGCAGATTTTATATTTTGTTTGAGTGAGTCCTGGCTTTGGCTTTCTGATTCTCTGCCTTTAAGAGAACCACGTTCTGGTGAAATGTGCTGTTTGCTTTAAATTGAAGGTGTCAGACATTCAATTTGTGGATCCCTGTCATCCGACCCAGTCCTGCTTATAGGTCTTTGACTGGTATGCCACCTGTTGGATGCACTAGCCCCAGAACTGTGTGCTGCATGTGGCACATGGAGGCTGTCTGGAGCAGGCTACACATGGTGCGGGGCTGTCTGGGGCTGCATTGCATGTGATGCCTGTGCCAGACTGTCTTGGTGCTCTGGATCTGGGCTGATAGACAAGCCTTATGTGCCAGACCTAGTGGGCAGAGCTATACTGTCATGGGTACCATGTGCCATGCAGGGCCGGGGCCAGTCTGTGCTGCATCTGGCTCACAAAGTAGGAGATGGCATGCACTCTGCAGGCAACACACAGCTGGTCCAGGGCTTGTGCTTCCTGGGACTCCTGCACTGGACCAGGCCTGTGGGCTGGATCTAGCTCATGGGCCCTATCTGGCCCTCCCACAGATAGGCTGCATGCCCTTCAGGTAGCCTGTGGGACTAGATTAAGTTGACACCCCTGCTTTAATTCAGTAGTTTTCAGTCTTTCTAGACTTGAGACATTCCTTGGAAAATGCCAGTTCTTAGGTTTTACACTCTCTTGTTTGTTTTTTTTCCACTACAGAAAAATAATAGAGCAATTCTTCTGTTACAAAGAATTTAGAAAGACCACAGCAGGTCAGAACAATTTTGATGCTGTGGATTCTGATTTGAAATTTCTGCATTTATCTTGTGAATCAAATGCAGATGCTTCAACTTGGTTGAATATCACTGTTTTAAATTGAGGATTAATTGAGGAAGTGAGGATTATCTGTAGACACATATTTGTATGAGGTAGTACCTAGACTGCAACATTGCATGTGGTGGAGGGCGGGTCTTGTTCATATGCATGGTAGGAGTCATTTCCTTGGTTAGTTTACAAATTAAATTGTGGATCCTCTGTGGTTAAATAGACTAGTGCAACTCTGAGGAGTTGGGTGTTATTTCTTGGCTCTATCTGAGTTTGTTCATTTTTGAACAAACCATTTAAGGTTTAAGGCTAGGTACAGACATTCAAGAAGCCTGAGTCAGAAGCGCTTTAAGTGTAGCACTTTAGTCGGTTCAAAACCAAACGCACATGCTATTCAATGTAGGGGGGGAAAGGGGGCTTGGAGCCTGCCTGCACAGGCTGTGACCAGCAGCCTGGGGGCACTCCTGCACGCCTCTTGGGAGAGGCCAGCAGGACCATCTCCCCAACCCTGTCCCCCTGGAGCATCTCTGCCCTGTGGACACAGCCCAGCCCCCAACCAAGACCCATGCCTGCAAGCTTGGGGGAGATCTGCATGGCAGAGCGGCTCCATTTCCCCAGCTGCAGCCAGGAGCC
>NW_005841837.1:3397236-3411310 GCF_000455745.1 Alligator sinensis
TCTTTCCCCTACAGCCCCCCTGGCTGGGAAGTGGTGCTTCTTTGGGCTGAGGCAGCTGCAGGGACAGGAGCCCTCCCAGCCCCTGCCAGGTAGCATGCAGGGCTGGGATCAGTTGTCAGGAACGCTGCTGGAGATTAGAGCGCAGCCTTGCGCAGAACCATATGGGATGTCAGTGATTGCACTTTAAGTTAATCCTCAATGGGATCTGGCACAGACATTCAATAAAATGCTGTAACAGAAAGTGCTTTAATCTGATGCCTTATCCATCGAGGGTTAACTTAGAGCATGATCTGCTATTTTTAAGGTGTTCTAAGAGCCATAAATGTCTGTTCAGTTAAGGCTTTAGAGCTCTTTCTGCTTGTTTAAAGAGTGATAGGTACGTCTGTACCTAGTCTAAGTCTCTTAGCAAGGCCATGATGAAAAGATAGACTGTTCTGTTTCATTCATGTTTACCCACACCTGTTAGCTGTAGTTTAGTGGTACATTATTTTGAATCCCATTTATGAAGGGAGTCAGTTTTAAAAGTCTGCCTCTCTTGCATGCATATGGACATACACGCACAATGTTTATCATTGAAGAAGAGGAGTACAGGCAATCTGTGTATAATATTCTGTAGTAGATAAGCTCAGTGTCACACTACCTATCTGGAAACCTACTTGCCTCTATCCTGGTCTCATTTGCTTCTTGAAGACCTTTAGTGTTGCTGTAAAAACAGATTGTTAGGTTACATAAATATTTTGTAAGTTACACAAGTTCTAAAACTGTTGTATAAATGAGCCAAGTTTTGACTTAGCACTATCTCTTGCTTCATGCCAACACACTGCCCAACAATGGATGTTTAAATTTGCAATGCAAACTAGAAAGGCAGCCCCGTTTTTGGGGGAAGGGGAGGGAGGCATCTTTTTTGTGGTGTGCTCTTAGTGCTTCTGTGAAGATCAGATTGAAGAATTGAAGCCTGAGTTCCGTGCAAGGCTAAACTTTTTGGACTTCTACATGTAAATTGGTAACATTGCAGAGTTGCAAACTTGCCCTGACATAGGGGCAATTATGCTGATGGCAGAAATTCCAGATGGGTTCCTAAGTCTGACGGGCGAGCAGGAGGGCAAGAGGGATATGAAACATGGATGGTACTGAATTTTTTTTGGTACCTCGGGCACTTTAGGCAAACTTTTAGCATTCCAGAATTAATCTACAGTAAGATTTTATTATTAGACATGACAATTCTGGAGAGTGTTTGGCATTGGTATGATGAAGTGAGCATCAGTTTATGAAAACTTAACAAGATCCTGGGCCCGGAGCAGCTCCCCATCCAACTGCGTGCTCTGCCAGCATGGCTGGGACTGCTTTCCATGGAAACCCTGGGCCACACGCTGTCATGGCCCCACTGTTCCTGGGGACTCCATGGAAACTGCAGCAACACAGGCAGGGGCTGCTAGGAAATGGAGTCTGCTGTGGGGTTAATCTGACCCATGGGCCAGAATTTGCCCAACCCTGATTAATACCACCCCTGCCCCCCGCTTCAAATTCCCACACCCCTTGTCTCTCTTATTTCTACACAGACAGATTGGGGCTGGACCAGGGCCCCTTTTTCCCATGTAGCTGAATGAGGCTGGAGTCGTATGCCCTTCCCACCCCCTGTGTGGCAGGGTTGGGGCAGGGCCACACTCTCCCCACATGGCTGAATTGGGGCCAAACTGTGGGGCCCCACCCTCATTTGTGTGGCTGCGTGAGACCTCACTGCACTCAATCTGGGTGCCAGATTTGGGCCACTGGCCAGATCTGACCCACAGAGGAACCAGGCAATGCTGGGGAAAAGGTTGAGCACCATTGCAATTGATGGAATGAGCTTCAGAAAACTTGTGCCATGGAAGATACAGTAGGCAAGTTATTTGAGAGCTCTGCCCCCAAGTTTAATGTGAAAACGGTTTTTGACTTGTGAATTTTGTCTGTATGAAGCTAGACTTGAGGCATTTGGAAATCTGAGATCAAGTAGCACGTTAAATGATTTGTCATTAACTTCTATCTTTAATTTGCTAGGAAAAATCCTTAATGATGATACTGCTCTTAAAGAATACAAAATTGATGAGAAGAACTTTGTAGTGGTTATGGTGACAAAGGTAAGATGTGCTTGTCTGTCTCAAAGCTATATACTTGTGTCAAATCTTTATCATGTTTTTCAGAATTGTATGTGTAAGCACACCCTGAATCACTAAAAATTTATTACCTGAAGGTTGTGGCTAGCCATGAAAAGCATTCACTTGAAGTCTTGTATTTAGCTACCACCTGTGCTTGTGCTATGCAGCACATAGCTGAGATGGTGAACATTTGTGCAAGAGTACAAAAAAACCCAGCTACATTTGGACTTACGGGTGATAAGCGGAATCTGTTTTACTGTCTGCTCTTTCTTATGACCTTCTCATGTTCCATTCTGCCTGCAACTCTCTTCCTTTATGATTTTATTCAGTAAAGAAGGAAGAAATTGGAATCTCAGTGGTTCCATAATGATTTGTCTGGCATAGGATTTCCCAGAGCGACTACTGCCTTTCAGAGCTCATGTCTCTGTAGTGCCAGTTTCAATGGTTTAGGCTGGGAAAGGAAAAAAATGTGCAGAGCAGCAGACCTGCAAGCTTTTAATTTGCCACAGCTGTCATTTAGAGGGTGTTCTTGTGACAGATCCTGGCTACTCACCAGTTTGCCACCCAAGTGTACTTAACCTTTGGAATTTGAATAGAAACAGTGGCTGAACTCATATTTAGGCTTCTCATCTGTGGTGTGAGCCCTCTGTTTAGAGCCTCCTGGGAGCTGGAGCATGTGGTCCAGCTGTCTGGTCCCAGAGACCTGCACCAACTCCTTATGCTTCCTACATATTTTGAGCCCCTCCTTTCCCAGAGTCATGCTGGGAGCGCGGAGCATTCTGGTTTACAGTTTAACTCTTCCGGGGACATGAATTTAAAGAAACGGCCACAAATACCTTTATGCAAGACGCATTTTATCTGTTACATAAAGACATGAACTAGACATGAATATTAAGAACAAAATTGCACGAGTTAGGGATGATGAGGTACGGTTGTCCATCTCTGTTTAGGAAGACTTGATTCTTCCTGTATCCATAAGGGTCCTATGCGGTAAAGAAGCTTAGCTCTTTTTTTAGGATGAGTTCTGTCC
Organism: Alligator sinensis; assembly: GCF_000455745.1. Taxonomy (NCBI): domain Eukaryota; kingdom Metazoa; phylum Chordata; order Crocodylia; family Alligatoridae; genus Alligator; species Alligator sinensis. The sequence goes on from NW_005841837.1 coordinate 3,400,402, forward strand.
TTCGTGGTGATCCAGACGTACGCTGTTACAGTTAGTGGTTTGCCTGCTTCATCATAGAGTCTTTCAGCTTAATTTGCCCTTCCCCAACTTCTGTCTTCTTGCTTAAAACATGCTGTCGCACTGCTACAAAAGAGCATATCCAAACATCTCCCTTATTGACAATAGCTCCTGTGCCTCTGAAGGCTTCTATGTAAGTCGTTTTCAAAAGCTCCTTTTGTCGTCTGTTTTCCAGCAACCAGAAATTTTTCATTGTCTCCACTTTCCCTTCTGATGAAATAGAATTATAGAAAATTAGGGTTGGAAGGGACATCAGGAGGTCATCTCGTCCATCCCCTGCTCAAACAAAACAGGACTCCCAAACTATATCAACCCAGACAAGGCTTTGTCTAGTCAGGTCTTAAAGATCTCCAAGGATGGAGATTTCACAGCCTGTCTAGGTAACCTTTTCCAATGCTTTACTACCCTCCTAGTGAGAGAGTTTTTCCTAATATCTAACCTAAACTTCCCTTGCTGGAACCTGAAACCATTGCTCCTTGTTCTGTCATCTGCCATCACTGAGAACAATCTAGCTCCAATCCTATTTGTAACTGCCCTTCGGGTAGCTGAAGGCTGCTGTTAAATCCCCCCATAGTCTTAGGGTCAGTACTTTCTTGTATTTGAGTAAATCAGTTTTCTTGCAGTGATTCATCTTGAATAAGCAGTTGTTGAGTTCTGATGACCTGGTATTGTCCCTGCTCAGCCAGGAATATGACTCAACCTTGCTAGCCTGTGACAAGTAGATGTGGACACAGGCATTCAGCAATGTAACTTGCACAGTGTAGATCCCATATTATCAACCAGGCCAAAGGCAGGGCAAGGTGGCACCTTAAAAACTAACTGGTTCAGAGAGGCATGAGCTTTTGTCTGCTTTGTCAGATTCTATGAGTGGACTTGCAGAAAGAAAGGGTATAAAATAGGAAATATGAATATAAATATGATGGAAAAAGGTAGGGGAGGGGCATGGCAGAGAGGCAGAAGGTAGGTTGACAAGGTCAGTAGAAATAAACAAGGCAGTTGACACACTGAGGGGCATGGGAATAAGTAGCTGGAGTTTAAAAGCTAGTCCAGGTAATGTTTAACGCAATCCAGTGTCTGTATGATTTCTTATTCCAGTGTCAGGAGCTGTTGACTTTATGCAAGGATTTTCCTGTCTAGCCAATGCATGCAGCAGAAAGGCTGTGTAAGCTGTTGATTGTCTATAAGACATTGGTAAAGAAATAAGTGAATTAACTCCAAATGTTATATTAAATGTAGCTTGGTGATCTGTGTTAACGAAGGGTCACAGCTGGCATCTGCATCTGTAGCAAGAGCTGGAGCTTGGCAAGAATAGGATTTAGGTAGTCTGCTGGAGAGAGATTGTTTGAGGTTGGGGGGCTATCTGTAAGCCTGGATTTGCTCCCCCCCCCCCCCAAAAAAAAAAAAAAAAAAAGACTGCCTTGAGATGGTCTTCATTTTCCAGGAGGAGCTGGAGTCATTAATGATGTGCCCACTTCATGCTGGGTACTCTAGTGACAGTGACCGGAGGGAATCTGTTGCTCTTTTCATAAGGTTTTTGTTGTAACAGGTTGCAGCATGGTCTGAGCCTGGCTGTACTGATTTGAGTTGCTGTGGTTTTGGGATTGTATTGTAAATGTAGGATGCCTTGCTCCAGATTCTGATGTTGTGAATCCTGGTTGGTGGGATCAGAGCAAATACTTTTGTAACATAAGTTTGCTGATGGGTCTGGTGGTGTTCTTGGGATGAAAATTGGTGATGTGGAGGTAGCAGTTGTAGTGGTAGCAGTTGGTTGGCTTTTGGATACAATGCGATGGTAACGTGCCCTTTGCAGAGTTTCACAGTGGTGTTCAAGAAATGAATTTGTCAAGTGGACTGTTCAGGAATCAGTTTGGAGGGATGGAAATTATTAAATTATTTTATTGCTCTCTCTGCAAGCTTGTCCTTAACATCTGATAAAGTAGGCTTTAACCCACCTGCAAAAGCTTGTGCCTCTCTGAACCATTTGGTATCTAAGCTGCCACCTTGCCTTACCTTCTGCCTGATTTCAGACTAACACGGCTAACCATCTCAACTGACAATTTCAACCAGAAACCTTGAGGTCTACATATTCTTACAATTGTCACTTGCACATGGGTACATTTAATCTTGAATGTAAACAGGCTTCCTCTTCACTGTTTGCCAGTAGAAAATGAAAAATCAAAGAAATTATTATGCTTGTCCTGCTAAACCTGTGACATCTCACTGTCAGCTTTATGTGTATTCCATGACTGTGTGCTTCAGTGATAGTTGCACAGCTCAATTGTTTTTACTTGTATTTAGCAAATAGTGCTTAAGAGTACTTTGGCACAGTTGGAGTGGGTTGTGGTTTAAAGGCTTACTTTAGTAGTCACTCTGGGGATCTTGTCTTGACAGATAGTGTTCACAATTAAATGTCAATTTTCCCTTCTGTTGGTTTTTCAAATGTGTGTGGTCAGTGCCCTTTGCAGTCAGTAGATTTGTGAAATCTCTTTAACTGTCTCAAAGAACGTCCACAGCAAATACTGTCTGCTTTTTAGAACGTTAATGAAGAGTATGCCTAAGAAACATGAGTAGTCATTGTCTAAATGAGCTTATCTTGAATAGAAAGCCAAATGTAAAGACTTACAGTTTGGGATGTTTTGCTTAAGTACCTCAGTGCAGATTATAAAATGCCCTTTTTACATGTTTATATAAATCTTAAATATATACTTTCATTCTAAACAACATTGAGTAGATTTAAGTGTTGAGTTTGCAGATTACTGTTGAAATGTAGCAAGTCCTTTGCTGGATATACACTGAACAGTTGTATTAAAATGTTTGGTTTATACACCTGTGTTCCACTGTTCTCTTTGTAGCCCAAAGCAGCAGCTGCTCCAGTACAATCGCCAGCTATAACTCAGCAATCAAATGCCACCACCACCACTACAGTTAGTTCTACCACAACAGCTACTGCAGCTCCCACACCAGCTCCAGCTCCTGCCCCGGTTCCTGCTCCTGCCCCTGCCCCCACCCCTGCTCCCACCTTGGCTTCTGCCCCTGCTCCCACCCCTGCCACTCCAGCACCAGCTGCAGTTGCATGTGAATCTGTACCTGTAAGTGCCCCAAAAGAAGAGAAACCAGCAGAGAAACCACCTGAGGCACCAGCTGCTATCAGCCCTACATCAACTGACAGGTAAGAACAGCCACCTGGAAATGGCTTGTTGAAAAATTCCATGTCAAGTTGACCATTACCTTTCCTCTAGCTTTACTTGTATATTACCCTTTGTCACTAGAGTGGGATGTAGAAGGAAAAGATACTTAACCTCATGTTTGTTTTTTTTGTTATTGCACTTCATTATGTATGGGCATCTGGCTTGTGCGAGGGTTCAATACACAAGTTTTTCCTCTCCCCTCCCCCATAGTCTTGTGACAGCCTCCAGGGCTGGAAATCCAAGCAATGCTTGATCTGTTTCTGTCATCTTCTGTGACCTAGGGCATGTCACAGAATTGCTGTGAGTTACTTTTTACCTCTGAGCTGAGCGAACTTTCCTACCTCTCAAGGTATTGTTATCTTTACTGAATCAATGTTTGTAAAGCCATTAGATTTGGGGGTTACCTTCCTGAAGTGAAAAAACAAACTCAGGACTGAAGCATTTTTAATCCTCTTTGTTATATTTGTTAACGCTATATTTGATAACACTTTTGCTCCAGTCATCATCTTGGTTAATTTCTGGAAATAAATTAGTCTGTTAAGAATAATTTCTTCTTACCTTTGCTGGAGAGGCTGTGAAAGACTTTAACTTGTTTTGGGGAGAATAAAGGGGGCTAGGGTGGCATGGGTGCCCAAGGTGAATGGTTAACAGCCCAGAGGTTGTAAGTTTGAGGCCGTAGCAGAAGCTCTAAGACACAGCTCTGTGAGATTCCAGTGAACCTGCAAATTCTGCTAAAGACCTTGTCACAAGGACACAAAAAGGAAGGAAGGGAGAATAAAAACAAGGCTGCATCTTATTCTAAAGTATTCCAGAACTACTAAGCAGCCCTACTACTACTACAACTTCTTTTCATTTTGTAGAGAACTGTGGGAATTTGAGTGGGTGTGGCTTTTTCAAGCCAAACAAGCTGCATTTGGCTTTTCAGTAGTGGGAACTGAGGCTGAATCTTTAGTCTGTTCACTTTTAAGGTCTTTAACATATTCAGGAATGTTGCAAACAAACAAAAGATAGAGCTTGTGATGCAGTCAACTGTAATTTCACATCCCTGGCAGTGCTTCATACTGGACATGAACAGGCTTATACACGTATTTACATTTCATTTACTTAGGCAAGCATTTAGTGCAATATAAAACCCCATCAAGGGGTGACTTGCAGTGATGAAAGCTTACAAGATTAAGATGAGTAAGGAATTGGATGAGTGAGGGAGGAATGCCCCGTATAGGCTTCATATTAAAAAAGAGAGAGAAAGAAAGTCTAAAGAGTAACTTAATTATGTCAGTGGTCATCTCCAAAAAAACCTGGTTTGAACCCTCTTACAACAGAATGCAAGCCTTTTGATAAAATTACATCTCCTTTATGCCCATGTTTTAGCTCTTCCTTCCTTTCACTGTAGTCGAAAGAGACTGTCACCCCAGGGAGATTAATGATACCCTTCTACTCTGGGAGGAGTAAGAGTCTCAACACCATAAGGGGAAAGAGAGGAAGGGAGAGGTAAACTTTTAAGTGTTTACATGCCCTAGGTCATAGTAGGGTACAGGTCCTGTTTCTCTCTCCTTGGTGTGGTTGTGGGGATACTACAGAAAGGAGCCAACCAGAAGCTCTAGCCAGTAAGAACCGAAGTAGCCAAAGCAGGGACCGCTGATTCTAATTCTTTGCCTTGTTCACCTGTTTATTTCCAACCTTCCTCCTCTCTTCATTGAAAACTTGCCTCTTTCACTTATCCTGCTGTGCTCATCTTACTACATCCTACATTTCCCCCCCAAAATGCATGCACCTAAAGAAATTAAAGCACTAACATGACATTTGCTGCCATTGCACTGTTCACTCAGTTTGTTATGAGTGAAATAGTGATGTCTTGCCCTTTCTTTTCACCCATATTGGACTAGACTGGAAAAAGAGTGGATTAAGTATTAGTCTTGGTATAAATGCTCAACTGTGCATGGAAAACCAGAGAAATTTAGCAATGAATGGAATAACCTTTCAATACTGCTCTCCACAAACCCATTTGTTCATTGTGATATAACAGCCCTCTGCTGGATGCAGTGTATTTCCTTGTCATGGGCTAGGAAAAGCAGCTCTCTCGCTCTCTCTCTCTCGTTTTTTGGTTTTGTAAATTTTAGTGACAAATGGCCATTTAGTGCTCTTGCCAGAACACTTGTAGGAAATATTTGCATGTACGCACGCATTACCTTCTGAAAACTGATCCTGGCAGGTCCTAGCAATGAGGGGTGTCCTTCAGCAGTCAGAGTAAGCTGAAAGGGAATGAATATAAACTCTTTATCAGTTGCCCTTCCTTCAAAAACCTTACTTTAGCCTAATTGACTCTTACCAAAATCAGCAGCATTTCTCTACCATTGACTTAAATGTGAGCAATTACGTGAGTACTGGGTGTTTTAGCAAATCACATACTCTTATCTGAGCCTTAAGGACAAAGTTTAGGCCATTTCGTTATTGAAGGCAAGTAGGTGGCCAGCTGTGCAATGATGGTCAATAGTCCCAATGCCAGTATTGATGGTTTTGCCCAGTGCAAAGGTAAGAAACGATAAAATTTTGGCTGGAGCATATACATAGGTAAATTCTGGATTCACGCTACTGGGTCTTAAAAGCTTTTCACTTCAGTAGAAAATTTTGCTTGTTCATCAGAAACAAAGGGGCCCAGGTATCAAACTGCAGCTGCTTCTTCAGCTTAAGAATCACCCGTTCTAAAGTTATATATTTGAGATTTTACTTGTTCTGTCTTACAGTACAACAGGTGATACTTCTCGATCAAATCTTTTTGAGGATGCTACAAGTGCACTTGGTAAGTGTTTTAGTTTAAGTAGTTGGCACTTAGACATTGTTTCAGCATAGCTGAAACAAACAAGGGATTAGTAGACACCACAGTTGTTTGTATTCTTTTCTCTATCCAGTCATTCCTAAGATTTTAATCGAAGTACTGTTCCCCAAGAACACAAAGATTGGCACTGATTAGCAGCACTTGGAGATTTGTCCGAATTTCTTAGTCCTGCCTTTTCTAATGGATCATTTCAGTGTGGTTTGGGAAGAACATTGAACATTGTGGCCGATGCACAAATTGTGTATGTATAATTTTCCTCTCACCAGTACCTTCCAGCCCTGCAATCTATATAGAATGGTTGACTTGTAGTGTTTGTAGTTGATAGCTTATAACCTTACATGAAGAACACAGCTCAGCTTTCTTTTAAATATATTTACACTCCTGAAACAATTGGAGGTTCTAGGTTGTGCAGACTGTACAGGACAGTCAACCAAGTGAATTTAGTCAAGCCTGAATGCAGCAATAAGGTGCACCTCTACCCTGCCTTCTTCCTTCAGACCAGTACAGCTAACTGCTTTTCCCTGTACAGTAGAGTGAGCTGAAATGAATAGCTGGTTTGGTTCAGTATTTTAGCCATTGATACATAAAAAAGCAAATATTTCCTACAAAAATATTCATAGAGAAGAAATCACCAAGATTTTGTGTGTGTGTATATATATATATATATATATATATATATACTTTGTTTGGTGCACGTAAGCAACAGTGAATTTGTCCGATGCTCTTGGCCAGCTGAGGTGAAGTAAACAAATCGGGATATATGGAAATTCTTATATATGGAAACTTGCTTACAAAAGAGGTGACTTGCCCTAGATGCCTCAGGGTAGCAAATCGAGAACTACTGTATGTACTTGAATCCAAGACAAGATTTTTCCTAATCAGCATGGGGAAGGAGGGGAGCCTCCTCTTGTATTCGAATACCTGCCTGGGGTTGGCATTGGCTTAGCTCCTGGCTTTGGCTGCCGGCTTTGGCACAGGCACAGAGCTGCAGGCAATAGAGGGATGCATGGCGGGGGACAAGTGCCAGGGATTTGGCCATTCAACCTTGCAGCTTTCTCCACTTCAGCAGTGCGGGGTACAGATGGTGGGGGGAGGGGTAGACACATTTAAGATGACTTTCCACTAATTGGATTTTATACATTGAAAATGATATAGAATCTAATTATTGGAGGGGTCATCTTAAGTTGTCTTGCATTCAGGCAAATAGAGTAGCATTCCAAGCATCTTGACTCTGTTCCATCTTACCTTGTCTTCTGGGCTACGTAGTTTGAGAGGGTTTTGAAGATGGACACCTTTCCTTTCACCATAAGTCTGTCCAGTACAGTGATTACTTTTAAGAAGAGGTGTTCTGTCCAGCTGAATAAACTTCTTGCCCCACTTAGTCATGAAGGGAGCACATCATAGTGTGTATTCACTGTATAGCAGACGAGTTGCTCTTTTATTGGAGCAGTCCAAGCTTCACTGCAGGTTAAAGCACTTGCAGCCAAATAGGAATTGGGGAGTGATTGTTTTGTGAAACAGGGAAGTAGATCTTAAAGTACTAACAACAAGCCTCCTTCATCACTGCTTAAATGGGAGACTGGGGAATCAAATTTGAGTACTTGGATTGCTTGTGGGCTGCAGAGGCATAAACTACCAGTACTTAAGCTTGCCACTGAATCTTTGCCTGTACTGACTACAGCAAGGAGACTAAGGTGAAGCAGACTTCTAGATTTTATTGGACTCTTTCCACACACCCCCACTCCTCTTCCCAATCTTATCTAACATACCAAGTTACATCTGGGTTACAATGGTGTGGTACTGAAGAGCACCTCAGAAATGACATCTAATACATTTGGTGACTGGAAGTGATACTATCCCTCCCTGTCATTGCCTAGCATGTGTGCTGTACTTTCTGACAGCTTGCTGCTGAGCTGACTCTCAGCTAGCTGCTCTCTCTCCCTCCCTCTCTTCCCTTTCCCTTAAGGGTTCAGGTAGGGAGAGCAGAGCAGTATGGGATAGTGGAGGATCCAAGTAACTAGACCTTAAAATTAAGATGGGATACTTACCTTCCATGAAAAAGTTCCATTTTCAGCAAGTAAATTTTTTGAGTCCAGTTCACCATTTTATCAAGGAGTAAATTGTTTTAATGTTTGGTACATTAAATTTTGTATTTATTTATTTATTTTATTTTAATTTATTAAATGTTAATTGAATGTTTGGCACATTAAAATACAATATCTGGCAGGGGCCTAGAATCACCTCATTCAAAATGATTGCTGTGCTGGGCTTTATTGTTGCTGACTTTCAGAGATAAAATACTTGTTTAGAATACAGGTTTGCAGAACTAATATAATAAGAGATGGCACTAGTTCATATTTCAAGCTAGATCACTCTCTTCCTCTGTCTTCCTCAGCATGCTTTCTTCCTTAGAAAGGAAGCCAAATCAGTTTTGAATTTGCATTCCTAGAGGAAACCATCCTGAGTCATCCTTACATCCTCATAGGCATCATTTTTCCCTTTGCCTGAGTTTTGAGGCATTGACATAATGTATTAACTAGCTTGTCTGAACAGGGCCTTCTGTATCCTAAAAAGGAGGAAATCAGCAGATCTGGCCTTGGCTATATAATATTAAGATCACATCTGAGCTACTTAGATTGCTCTCTGTCCTTTACTCTTGATAATGACTGGAGTGATGTTGCTAAGCAACACTTCAAAAATTCTGCTTCTTTTTAGGACTTCTCTAACTTTGGACTGATCATTCTAAGTCAGAGGTTCTCAAACTCTGCAATACCATGACCCCCTGGCAGCCGATCAATAGGGGGAGAGGGGTTTCCCTGTGTGCCTGTGCACCAGAGAAATCACCGGTGGTGCGCGGGTTTGTGACAATCTTTTTAAGGTGCTGTTGACCCCCAGGGGGGCCACAACCCACTGTTTGAGAACCCCTGTTCTAAGTTATTGGTGTGGTCTAGGGGGCCTTGACTGTCTCTCATCATTGTGATAGAGCAGCACCAAATGGTCATTTGGTCCTCATTTACCTCTGGTCATCACCCTAAGAATTGTGTTAAGTTGCTTGGCTTTGCTAGATTGCTTTTAGATGCTTTAAAAACAGATTTCTGCCTTAGAGGGACTAATTTCCCACCTCGCGCTGCAGGGGCCTTTTTTTAATTAAGGCAGAAATTGACTGTTAGCTGTGAAGATGCCCTTGACCTTTGTGAAAAGAGTAAGGAGGGAGAATTATTTCAATTATTAATGTGGAGTGTTACAAACACACTTCTACTTTGATAGAAGCCTGCATTGTGCTCTGTCCCCAGGAACTCTTACCATTCTAATGAGTACTTAATACAAAAACTGAACACACCTGAAACTAAATCAACCAAAACTTGGATAACTTTAGTGCAAGTTACCCTCCATGTGAACGAATGAAAATTGGTTTAACATAATACGTTTCTAAACTATAGTCTGGATGCAACCCTTTTTTTTTTTTTTTTTTTAACTTTACACTGGTGTTTTTCCCTCTAGTGACAGGTCAGTCCTATGAGAATATGGTGACTGAGATCATGTCAATGGGCTACGAACGAGAGCAAGTAATTGCTGCACTGAGAGCCAGCTTCAACAATCCTGACAGAGCAGTGGAGTACCTTTTAATGGTGAGTATCTTCTCTTATCTACATTTTCATCTTTCTTCCCTCTCTTAACAAAAGGACTTAATCTTTGAAAAAAATAATTCTTTAAAAGTGACAAAACTTCTAAGATGAGTGAGAATCCACGTGGAAACAGCCATATTTTCATAGTGTTGGAGTGAAGTTATAGCTGTGATAGTCCAGGAATTATACAAGAGTTAAGGATTTTTGTGGGCAGTATCTTTTATTGGACCAATGTTTTTTGGCATAAAGTTAGGCAAGCTTTCAAATGCAAGATATTGCTTATTAGGCGTCTCATAATTTCTGGACCATCATGGCTACAACATTTCTCTTAGAGTACTGTAACTTGCCTTCTTGACTTAAGCTTTGTTTGCCCTTTTATGGAAACAGGATCTTGCCATCTCATTGAAGGTCATCAATGCTGACTGACTCCCTGGTTGCATAAGCAGGACATTTCCCAGACCTCCAGTGTTGGCATTCTGGATTTTCTATTTTCCTCTTCTGGAAAACAGTACCTAATGCAAGTAGAATGTATATCGGTTGCAAAAGCCAACTGATTTCTGTTTTGGCAAAAATGGCATTCCACTGCCTCAGTTTCCTCCCTACTCAGACCCCAGCCCAAAGAATCCTGTTCTTAGGAATCTTGCGCAAAGCTTCTCAAAATCTTGGAGAGCATCTTCTCTGAGCAGCTGTTTTCTTCTTCTTTCTCTCCCCCACAGGCTGGTCCTGTGCTAAACTGATTCCTGCTACTAAGAAGGTGTTGCCTCTCTTCCTCTTTCTTAAGTTTATGGTGACTGAGTTTTCCCCCCTCTCCCTAGTTCTCTTCTGAAACTAAGAATTAACCTCTTGGTTTTTTTTGTTTTTCTTCTGGGAAAATATTGTGGTTATCTACAGACAAACTTGGCTGGACAAGTTTCTGTACCTTTCAGGCAACCTGTTGTTCTAATGTGCTCTGATTCAAGTGGAAGTGGTCAAGGTTTAACCAATCTCTATTGTCCCTGGTCTCCCATAAGGTGGTCAGTTCCACATAAATTGCTACATTGCTGAATGCCTCAGTGTAAGACTAGCCAGAATTCTTAAATTCTGATTAGTGCAAGCTGATTAAATAAGTTTACAGAGCTCTCAAGTAGGTTGGTAGCAAGTCTAAGCTATGATAAACTTGTCGCTGAAGGAATGGACAATTTAACTCCCTTTAAAGGGAAAGA
>NW_005841837.1:3411320-3418655 GCF_000455745.1 Alligator sinensis
TTGGCTGTTATGATGCAACTGTTACATCTGTATACAAGTTAAATCACTGGAATTTTAACTGTGAATGAATCGGGTTTTCACTTTTACTGATAACAGGAGCAGGCTGATGTGACAGTTGCATCATAGCAGGTTATTTATTACATTGGTATCATTAGAAAGTGATACTGTTGTGAGGGCTGTCTGTACCCTTAAAAGTCCTTTTAACTTCCATGTGGGTCGGTGTCGGAGATGAATCAGCTACTTACCTCTTTAAACTTAATTCAGATGTCGGTACTGCAGAGTGGAGAAACTGGAGAATCAGCAGAAGTTTTCATTTGTACTAGAGTCCTTTTAGGCTTCTTTTTCTGTACTCTTGGTGCTGTGGACAAGGATGCACATATCCTTTGGTACTTAGCAAGAATGTCAAGACAGGACCCTTGTAACAATTATGTACAGTACTTGCCTCCTGTGTTAGACTATACTAGTGCACTCTTGATGAGAAGAGCATATACCAATGCTCTAATCTACAGTAACTGCTGATAACTTTCTCATGGAGGTCAACGTTCTAGGTTTATCAAAGCCCTAGAGTGTTTTACCTCAGTTATGTGAGTTCCCTTGCTCTCTCTTCAGAAAATCCAGTACTATACTAAGTGAATGAAGCATTTGCAGGCTTATCAATAAAATGTGGTAATTTGTAGCCCTGCTTGTTTGTTTGCAGTGAAAGCATTAAGTTTCTTTCCTAGGCCTGAGCATTTTATGCACTGAAACACACATCTTTGAGTGCAGTCTCTGCTGTCAGTGGTAACATGATCTCTGGATTTAGGGTATCCCTGGAGATAATCAAGCTGTGGCTGATCCCCCTCAAGCAGCAGGCACTGGTGCTTCTCAGTCTTCGGCAGTGGCAGCAGCAGCAACAACTACGACTACTAGCTCTTCAGGAGGTAAGATGGCCTAGTTTATAGCTATAGAGTAGACTGCCTATGCATTAGATTTTAAGTTTAACTAATCAAAGTGAGAGAGACATTAGGGAAACTGACATTTCAGCAGAAAGAAAAATCTAGTTGTCCACAGATGGATCTGCAATGTTGGAGTCACAGTGTGTCAAATCCTAAATACCACCATGGATCTTACGGCAACTCTGATCCGATATGATTTGATTAACTTTTTGCCATTATAACTATAGACAGTTCTTCATATTTCCTCAGCCCTAGTTTCTTGGTAGAAAAATTTGCTGTAGGCTAAATAACTTCAAAAAGTCTATAGTAAGATAGTGCTAGGTTTTAAAACATGGGTGGGCAATTATTTTGACTGAAAGGCCACTTAGTTAATTTTGGCAAGCTGTTGAGGGGCCACACACAATATTTCGGAAGATATCATTTTAACAAATTATAGATAAAAAAAACCAAATTGTATACTAAAAATCAAACATCCACTATAACATTTTCATTTTATTTCAAAATTATTTTTGTCCTGATTTGTGGGGTTTTTTTGAGTAACGAATATAGATGCAATTTGCATAATAGCTCAAAATAAAGTCTTACTCATATGTTGTGGGGTAGTAGGTGGAGGGGCAGGGGACTGCCTGCCACGAGCCAGCCAGACAGCAGCCAGCCAGAGGTGAAGGGGGCCGGGGGTGCCTGGAGGAGAGCTTGCCCGTGCGGTGCTGGTGTGGTTTGCAGCTGCCCGTGACACTCCAGATGGGGCCAAGCCCCGTGCGCCTGCCAGACAGCATGGCTCAGGCCCTGACCAGTGTGCCCAGCTTCCCGGTGGGGCTGCTGCCACAACCGCATGGGTACTGCTCACTGCCCTCTGCCTCCAGGGGCTTCTCCTTCTCCTCCCACCCCTGCTGTACTGCTCCAGGCAGCAGATGCCCAGCCAGGCGAGAGGGAAGCTGCAGCCCGGTGGCTTTTGCCCCAGCACACAGGGCTCAAGCTCCCAGCCGCCTTCCACCCATTCTGCCCACCTACAGGCAGTTGAGTGGGTGGAAGGCATCTGGGAGCTGGAGCTGGAGCCCTGCATGCTGGGGCAGGAGCCGCTGGCTGCAGCTTTCTCCCAACTGGCTGGGCGTGAAGTACCTGGCACGTGTCCCTGTGACTGCCATTGCTTCCTTGCACTACTTGCTGCCTGGAGCAGCACAGCAGAAGGAGGAACTGCCACTGGAGGCAGGGGGAGCTGAGCAGTACACAGGAGCAGCCTTGCTAGGAAACTGTGGTCATTGGCTGGAGCCAGTGACCTTGGTGGGTGGGGTCGGGAGTGTGGCCAGGCTGCCCCTGGCAGGAGTGGGTGGAGTTCACCCCCATGCAGAACACCACAAGGGGCAGCCATGGGCTGGATATAATCGATTGGTGGGTGCCCACCTGCGAGCCAGATCCAATCAGTTGGCAAGCCGCACTTGGCCCACAGTTCATATTTTTCCCACTCCTGTTTTAAAAAGTAATAATAGAATCATAGAAAAATAGGGGAAAATAGCCTAGGAGGCTGTTTAGTCTAGTCTCCCTGCTCAAGGCAGGATCATCCAAGACTGAACTATTGCAGATATGTATTTGTCAAACGTGCACTTTAATCAGCGATGGAGATTCCACAACTTCCGTAGATAATCTGTTCCAGTGCTGAACCACCCTTGTAGTTATGGTATTCAGTTTTGTTTTGCTTGGTTTGCTGGCACCAAAGATACAGTGTGTGAGGAAAGCCTACTTGATCAAGGGTTTAGACTAGCAGAACGTAGACCATTCTACTGACGAAATGATTTGTGCGAGGCTAAGTTTGCACCAAAGTCAATTGGTGTGTTGGTAAAAGGAATGTTGAGCAAACACAAAACATTAAATACTGTCTGATGCCATAAGTGCAGCTTATTTTTTTCCTCACTCTTTTCCTCTTTCTCTCTTTCCCCCTTTCCCCCCCCCCTTGCTTATACATCTGTTGATACTTTGTCTTGCTTTCACTGATATCTTTCTAGCTCCTGAGTCCAGTTTCTTGTCCTGTGTAATTTTAGGCCCTAATTGAGATTGACTCCTTTCTCCCAGTTTCTTTAGGCTTCCAAGCTCTCTCTCACAGCAGTTGGAAACGAGAAAGTCCGCACCATGTATCCACATCACTGGGTGGCATCAAGTGCCCTATGGTGTAGTGCAGCTTGGTCTGTGTACCAGCTGAGCAAGGGTGGCCAGCCTGCAGCTGCAAGTGGCATGGGCAGCCTCTTTGTGGCTTGTGGCAGATTGGGAGGCAGCAGGAGGTGCAGAAAGGAGAGCATCAGATCAGGCAAGGAGGAAGCACAGGGAAAGGGGTAGAAAGCTGAAGCAGATCAGGAAAGGGATTGGAGTGTCATTCAGGGAAGGGTGCAGGGCTACTTCATGGCATGTCTGCCAAAAAGGTTGGCTCCCATTGCTCTAGAGGACATGTGGGAAAAGAACCTGTTATGAGTATCACATCTCAAATATGCCACAACATGACAGGAGGCAGCTTTGTGCACTTCTTTAGCTATCAAGTTAAAGACTTAACTTGAAAGCTTAATAAAAATGATCACTTTTCTTCAGATGCAGTACAGTCTCAAAACTATACTACAGAGCACAGAAGCTGCAGATGCTTTTCAGGAGTTCCTGTATTTTCTTCTGCATAACTTTCCAAAAGCAGCATCTTGGCGGAGGGGTAGTGTGTAAATCATGCAAGATGGCAGAAGAAGCCAGCTCTATTTATATATTGGCAGTTGAATTAATTTTGGAGAGCCTAGTATGAGGAAAATGGAAAGTATCAATAAGCATGGCAGCTCTTGCTAGTTCTTCCTACTCCAGTATATACTAAAAATAACTTGTCTGCTGTATTTTTGTTAATGCAATTAAAAGCTTGCTTTAGGTTGTGCCTCTTTGGTTTACCAGAGTGTAACTACCCGTTATAAAGGTCGTAGCTGTTACTCTGCCCTTTTATATTTCTAGGGTGGCCATTGGGGTAAGGCACTGTAGTGTGTTTTGTCCAAGCCAGTTTGGAATCCTTTGGCCAGTCATGTATTCTCTTAAAATAACTTCTGCATGTTACAAATACCCATGTAAGCTACAACTACAGATAGTGGATAACAGATAGTGGATATTTTTTACTTGCCTCAGCTTGGCAAACATGTTTCTTAAAAATGTAAATGCTAAATAAAACACTGTATGTTTGTTAAAACTAACACTAGAATGAAACCATAGGAGGCTAATATTTTACAAATTTAGACCTTAAAAGCTGATGTTCTCGTAGTTCACAATTAGTTGGAAAATAATTTGCAGAAACAGTTCAGTCTCTCAACTGGAGAAAAGGACTTCTTTAAAGCTGACTTTTGGACCAGCATTTACTATTAGAAAGCATTAAATCGGGGGTAGGCAACCCCTGGTATGGGTGCCAGAGTGTGGCACGCAAAGGCATTTTGCTTGGTACGTGCACCTTGGGGCGGACAGCAGGGAAGAAGCCAGGGCTGCGCTGCCGCAACAAGGATTGGGCCCCTTGCAGCTCCCCTGCCATCTGCTCCTGACACGCCAACATCTTTCAAGCTGAGCTTGCAGGTGTTTTTGGCACTCGTTCCAAAAACGTTGCCGACCCCTGCATTAAATGCTCGCTGTCGCTTAGACCTCACAATTCAGTTGGTTGAAAAAACATAAGATTATTGATCTGAACACGATTGGTTTTTTGAGGCAGTATTGTCTAGGAATTGGTGCAGTGAAGTGGGCTTGGATTATTTCCCAACTCTGACACTGGACCTGTTGAATATTAGTTCTAAGTTGTTAAAAGTTGCTAAAAACTCGCTTCCTTTTCTTTAGTGTATTATATATATGAAGAGATAAAGTGCAACACAGTGGAAAGTTAGTCCTCAGATTGGCCTGTATTAGGCCTGACCAAAGTTGGATGTATTTTTTTAAAATCATTTTACTCGTTGTGCATGGGGAGGGGAAAGTTGCATTGCCACAGAATCAGTGTGCTGCATGAGTGCAGAACAGAATTCCTGCCCCAGGCTAAGTTGAGACCCCACTCTGATGCAGGTATGGGATTGACAAGAGAGGAAAAGGCAGTCTTTTAGAAGTGGTCTTGACGCTCTTTCTGGGCTCTTGATAGAAACCCAGTAGAGCAGAGCTCAAAAGAGGAGGATGGATTTGAAGGAGGATAATGAGGTAGCTTCATAAAAGTTTGTAGGAACCTTTCCCAGACATGAGTAGCAGCATGGTTGGAAACACAAATATATTTTGCTTTTTCAATCAAGCAGATGACATCATGGGTAGAACAGAGATGGGCCCCGAGTGAAATGATATGGAAAATTGATAGGTTGTGAAGGGCTTTGAAAGTTCATAGATTCATAGATTGTAAGGCCGGAATAGACCTCGGGTCCAGCCCCCTGCACCAAGCAGGAAAGACAACTGGGGTCAAGTGACCCCAGCAAGGTGACCGTCCGGTAGCCTGTTGAAGATTTCCAGGGTAGGTGATTGCACTACCTCTGGAGGGAGCTTATTCCACAGTCTGGACACCCTAGTTGTGAAGTAGTTTTTCCTAATGTTGAGCCTGAAACGGTCTTCCAGGAGTTTGTTCCTTGTTTTTTTCAAGGTTGTCCCAGTGAACAGTTGTTTACCGAGCCCCTGATATATGCCTCTGATGCAGCAGTAAGCTGTTACCAAGTCCCCTCTCAGCCTTCTCTTTTTCAGGCTGAAGATTCCCAGGTCCCTCAGCTTTTCCTTGTATGGCTTGCCATTCAAGTCTCTGATCATATGGGTGCCCCTTCTCTAGACTCTCAAGATTTGCCACGTCCTTGTTAAAGTGTGGTGCACAGAACTGGATGGCAGTACTCCAGCTGTGGTCTCACCAGTGCCATGTAGAGTGGGAGAAGCACTTCTTTGGTTTTGCTGGAGATGCATCAATTGATGCATGCCAGGGTATTGTTAGCCCTGCTGGCTACAACATCGCACTGCCCGCTTATGTTCATGCTGATCTATTATTACTCTCAGGTTGGCACTGCTAAGTCTGTAGGTGTGCAGGGGATTGTTTGGCCCCAGGTGGAGCACTTTACATTTCTCAACATTGAACTTCATCTGGTTCTGGTCTGCCCAAGTTAAGACAAACAAGCAGTTTGCATAGAGAAGAGTGAGCTAGTAGATGGAGAAAGTTTTCAGAGGCATAGTTCTCTTGGCTTGTTGCTTTGAAGATCTTTTCAGGGACTGCCTGGATGGCTGTTTACAAGGCAGAGCTGCTTTTATCTTGGCCAGAGATAAAGATATCAGATGTATCCATTCATAACTAAAAAACAGTAACTAAGAATCAAGTTATGCAGAGAGAATCTTCAGGACTTTGACATAACCTAAACCTAGTCAGAGTAGAAAATAATGCTGCAGTTACAGGCCTGTATGAAAGCCAAGATGATGATGATATCCACAGCAAATAAGAAATCTCCTCTTTCAAGAACTTAGAACTTGCACCTCCTAGGTATATTGAACTTTGGCTAAACAATCACATGGAGATGTCAGATCAGCAAAGATTTTAATTCAACTAGAAAAAATGGGCCTACAGTTGAGGGTAAAACAGAATCCTTGGCACAGAGAGGTGGTGGCCATCTCTGGATGATATTACTTGGAGGGGAAGGAGAGAAGGGGACCAAAGAGATCCTGAGATCCTGACAGAAAGCTGGAGTGAAGGAGGTAGGGGATCTGATAAATGAGCAGTTAGAGAAGACTGGCAGCCAAGACTTCAAGAAGACCAGGATCAATTGTTCTGAGAGCAGCTGACAGACCAGGGAGGCTGAGGATGCATTACCTGTTCTGAAATTTGCATAAAAGGTCATTAGACACATACTTTTGCAATGGTAGACTGAGGCTATTAATTTAAAGGCACAGAACTGGATTTAGCATGATTGTTGATGATGCAGCTCTGTTTCGCCAAGATGCTTTTCACAGAGAGAGAGGGGCCACTTCTGTAGGTGGGATCAGTTCAGGCACTAAGTCCACTCCTTCCCTGGCCCACTATTAAGGAGGAAATAATGAATATTGTGTACCTTAAAGACTTGGTTCACACTGGAAGGATCTTTTCAGTGAGGCAAATTGGGTAAATGTTTTGCAACGGGAGAGTGCCTTCTAGTTCTTTCAGTGGTTTGCTAGTTCTCCTGTTTACTTAAGTCTGGGTGACTTGTTTGCTTTTTTTTAAAGAATAACTTTCTGCATTTCAGGACATCCACTTGAATTTTTACGAAATCAGCCTCAATTCCAGCAAATGAGACAAATTATTCAGCAGAATCCTTCTCTGCTGCCAGCGTTGCTACAACAGATAGGACGGGAAAACCCTCAGCTACTACAGGTGACTTTTAAAGGAACATGGGTTAAGGTTGTTAGTACTGCATCATTTTCAAACAAGGGA
>NW_005841837.1:3418665-3443342 GCF_000455745.1 Alligator sinensis
TAAGTTAAAATGTCAGCAGTACAGACAGTGCTTCTTAGATGAGACATGCCACAAGCAAAGATTCTTTAATAGCGTATTGCAACTGCTGTTGTATTTTCAACAGTTCTAATTGCTGTGTGTTCAATTTGTTCCTTTATGTAGAAGTAATAGGGGAAGTTGGTGCAACTTAACTTTGAAATTGCTTCTTTTCCTGTTAGAACCTGCCAAGGATTGTTCTCAAAACTAAGCAGGTTTCTTTAGATGTTCTCACTGCAAATAGAACTGGTTAGGGTTGCATATTGGCAAAACTAAACCTGTTTTATTTCAGTGTTTGTTTTTCCTTTTTGTTTCCCCATGCACTACAGCAAATCAGTCAACATCAGGAGCATTTTATTCAGATGTTAAATGAGCCAGTCCAAGAGTCTGGTCAAGGAGGAGGTGGTGGTGGTGGGGGCACTGGAGGAGTAGCAGAAGCTGGAAGTGGTCATATGAACTACATTCAAGTAACACCTCAGGAAAAAGAAGCTATAGAGCGGGTAAGCAGTTTCCATTTTGAAATGCTAATACTACTTGGCAGTTGCCTGTGTTGTGTTGACTTCAAAGGTCAGTGCTAGTTTAAGTTGGTGCCACCTTTAAAGTGGTATGTGAAGCTGATGTTACTACTGCTAACAGGTAAATTTGCAGTGTGACATCTGAAAGCTGATGTAGTCTTGATCTTAAGCAAATGCCCTCTGTGCCCTTCCTTTAAGGAACTTGTTTTCTGCCTCTTCTGAAATCTGCCATTTTAGAAAAGGCTTTTCAAGTAGTCAATACTGTAAATACTTACAATTGAATGTGATGTCCAGGCACCCACTAAATAAAATGGAGGGAAAGTCAAAATGGACCAGTGCCTTGAATCCCACTGTTAAGTGCAGTAATGGCTGCTGTAATTCATAGCGAGTGAACCGGTTTGTTCCTTAAAACTGATACCCAGGGCCATTAGACTAGCTCTGAGCTTTCATAGTTAAGCAGATTATTTGAAGTCGCTGCTTAACCCAGTTTGAAGTTTATTCAGTCAGTTGTAGGTCACTAAAATGCAAGTAAACATGCCTATAAACTGTTGCAGCTATGTAGACCTAAAGCAGTAAGTATTATATTCCTTTTTGTGGTGGTATACAGTAACTTATTTACACGTGCAGTAATTAAAGCTTTGGAAGAAACATTTCAGTACTGTATTTACCCAAATCCAACTTGACTTTGAATTTAAGACAACCTCCCAATAATTATAAACAATACCATGACAATTATAATTTTTGTTATTATTCTCCCTGTATTTTAATCTAGTTATTGGGAGTTTATCTTAAATTTGTGTTTGCCCCTCCCATCCTGCCGCTGCAGGCGGGAAGGGCGGGGGGGAGTAGGAAGCCTGACCCATGCTGTGTCATTCCCTTCACCTGCCACCACCCCCACCTACCCCATGCCTATACCCCCATCACTTGTCTCCACCAGTGCCTGCCCCCTGGCCTCTTACCCCGGCAACTCCCACCACTGCTTACCCTATGCAGTGACTTTGGTTCCAGCTCTGCCTCTGACTTTGAGTACAAAGAACACAGTGGCCCTGGTCAGGCAGTAGTAACAGCTACAGCTCCTCTGATGCTACACAATCCCTCCCACTGTGCAATCTCGCCCCCTGCTGTGTGCTCCCACCCTGCTATATGAGCCGCCCCAGCCAAGGACAACCAGCAGCTATGGTTTCAGCCCCAGAAACACAGCTACTGCCTGCTCCAAGCCATACATAAATCCAAGATAAGTTGTTTTTCCTCTTTCCCCCAGCCCCATGTTAACTGGGGGTGTGGGGGGAAGGAGAGGAGAGGTGAATCTTATTATGGATTTCAATAAATACAGGAGTTGTTATCAAACTTCATGAATAGAATGAAGCTGCATTAGCAAAGTTGGCACCACTTCGCTTAAATAACTTTTTAATATGCAGTAATTACCACTGCCTGGCAACAGACATATTAACTGTGCTTGCCAAATGGAAATATGGCTTTGCAGTAGTTGTAGGTGGGAGCCTTAAGGTGTAAAGTATCCATCTATTTTTACATCTCTTTCGGTAACTAGCCCTAAGGAAATTATAGCAATTCTCCTTTTGTAAACATCTGATTTTTGGATTTGTTCAGCAGCAGCTGCTTCAGTGCTGTTGTTCGATTGTTTCCTAGATCTGGCTGTCAAATAACATTTCCACAATAACTGTGGAAATGTTTTGTTCCCTTTCATGAAATAACTGAACTTTCTCAACCAATAAAACTTTGTCAAAACTTCCAGATTAACCCTCTAGAAAAGCTGGGAGATTGGTTAGACTTGGCTAGTAAAGAAATTGGTGTTAGTGCGCCTTTCTCCCTTTAGGACTGCTTGGCACACCCCAGTTCTAGTGGGGCCTAAATATTGTGCTGCCACTGGTACATGCACAATAATCTGTTAACAAATGTAATGGTTGTGAGCCAGGCAGCAGCAAGATCCAGTTGCATAGGCTGAGCGGGCCCCACTTATGTGTGTGAAATAGCTGCAGGCTGTTTTTTTCTGGGGCTTTTAAGAAAATCACAGGTTAGAAAGCATATAGGTGTGTTAACCTGATCGATTTAAACTGAAATGAAGACTTCTTCATAAAGTGTAGGCTAAATCTAGAACTGAGCTTTATCATTCAAACAAATCAAATGGTCCAGAAGTTACCAGCTTTTACAGCACCAACTGTTCTTGCCAGCTTGCCAGTTAAAATGAAATGCCCCTTTCAGGCAGACTAGCTCTGGAATCTGACTGTACTTGTACAGCAGTCTGGTACCTTTATCAAACTTTCATATTTAAAATGTGCCTAATGTCAAATGAATTTCTTCCACAGCAGTGCATGTATTGCTGATAAATTCTAATGCTGTCAACACCAGCCTTAGTGCTGTATTTTCTGGCATACAACCCTTCCCTCCCCCCCCCCCCCCCAATGCACCTGGTTTTCAGGAAGAGTGGAATGAAGGGAAACATGGACTAAATGAATGTAACCACCTTGTCCTGCTAATGGTAGCATGTACTCACAAGGCTAACAGAGCAGTCACCCTCTTGTATGCCCCTACTGCAGCCACCACCTAGTTTAATTGCCAGTAGCAAGCGAAAACATTGGCAGCCACATTTGCGGGGGAGCAATCTCCCATAGTAGTGCCACTAATTCCCTAGCTGCAGCATCTGCTCCAGCAACAGCTTGAGGGTGTCTCTAAGTGAAACGGGAGAAAGGGAAGGTAAATTTGTGTATGCTGGATAGAGCAGTGCATTGAGGTTGTGGGGCTCCCTAGATGTTGGCTGCGTTTTGTCACTAAAGACACCCCAACTTCTAGCAGCTGATTTTCAGAAAAAGGTGCATGTGGTATACAAGAAAGTACAGTATGGCTTTGATTAAAGTTAAACATGCAGAGAATGATTTATTAAATAATTGAATTTCCAATTGCCTGAGGAAAACAATTCAAAATCTCTAATAAGTGAAGAATCAAAAAATGGGAAACTTAACTGCAATTCTGTTTCAGCAAGCAGGTTGCTGAAGTGGCAATATCTTAGCACATTAAACACAAAGTATTAAGATACAAACTTGGTGGTTCTAAATTCATTTCTTTTTTTTAGTTAAAGGCATTAGGATTCCCTGAAGGACTTGTGATACAGGCGTATTTTGCTTGTGAGAAGAACGAAAACTTGGCTGCCAACTTCCTTCTACAACAGAACTTTGATGAAGATTGAAAGGGAGAGACTTTTTTATCTCACACTTCACACCAGTGCATTACACTAACTTTGTTCACTGGATTGTCTGGGATACTTGGGCTCATATCCACAGTACTAGGTGTATGGTATGGGGGGAGGGAGAAGAAAATATAGGAAACAAAGCAAGGATAAATAAAAGCATGTCTGCTTTAACGTAGCAGATGCAGCAAATCACACAGTGTAAAATATTATACAACCAAAAATCAGCTTCTGCAGGTATTTAGTTCCTTCTATAAACTGTAGGTTAACTTTTTTCTAGGTTTTCACTCTTACTGTACTAGTTCCAGAAATTTAGTGTAATGCCCTGCTTCATGTTTCTTTTTACTTAACAATGGTATTGGAAATAGCCTTTGCTACCTAGAATCTACAATCTGTATTTCATGGCAACACTGGATAATGGCTTTGTGAAATCTAAAAGATTTGAGCACCTGTAAACATAAATGCCAAAATATAGATGGTTATTTTGCTGCTTCAGATGTATTAAATTAGTGCAAAAAGCCCATTATTTCATGTTTAATGCTGGATTTTAAGAAAATATCAGTTTCTTCATATGAGAACCCGTTATTATTCTGTTGAAATTTCTTGATCATTGAATGAGAAGACCCCTTCTAACATGATTTAAGAAACTGTATACATACAGGCAGACTTATTTTCCTGTTTACATCTTTTCATTTGGGGAAAAATGATAGCTATCTAATTACTGTTTACTTCAATGTTATGTTGCAGTAAAGGTTTTAAAAACAATCATTGCATGTTTGGTTTTGATGTATCCCTCTTTGTGAACTTAGCACTCTTTTTGCCAGCGAAGAATATGTAAACTTGACTTCTCTCCATCCCAGTGAAACTTTATTTATTAAGCCAGATTCCACCCTTCTGCCTTTTTTTGTTCAAATTTGATCCAACAAATACAGCTGGAAATATATCTCAAAACCAGGTGTCTAATGTTTGTAATACCTTCACTTAATTTTTGCTTCCATCGTCTTTGGGAGCATTGAACCACTGTGAGGCTACTGGCATTATATTGCTTTCAAATAGACTGTAATGTTCCAAGAGCTTCCTTTTCAGTGAGGGAGTGTGTGTTTTTATTGCTCTATTGCAGGGAGGGGAGGATTTAGACCTTGAGAAATAAATGAACAGTCAAGTTACTGCTTCCCAAAAGATTATGCACACCTACTTTTCCTTCTGCTAAAAGTAAGCTCTAATTGTAGAATTCAGAGTCTTATTTCTTTTATATGCTATATAGCTAAGTCAACAAGTTTCCATGTAAGCATGTTTGGGTTGGTTGCCACAGATTTGTTAACTCTCTAGTGCTGAAGACTAAAATGACTTTTGGTTTCTCCTGAAGCCTCTTGTGCAACACATTCTCAGCATGGCAAGAGGATATGGTCTTGGGCACGTATCATCATGCTCCAGCAACCTGTCTCCCCTAATTGAAAAAGAATGAAAACATTTTATTTTTTTGGCCATAAAGTAGTTGTAATTCATCTTTCTAAAAAGCCTGTTTAAACTTAATTGTTCACATCCTTGGGGACATGGTCCTGAATAGAGCAGGGATTTCTTTTGTATGGAATATTTAGCGTGGTGATGGATCTTACTGTGGGTCACCATCAACCTAAATTGCATACCTTGGGGGAAAAAAATAGGGTGAGTTACATTTTTTTGATACCAGGACTTTATCTATTACAGGCCCTTAGTGCAGAGCAGCAACTTTCAGTGCTGAACATAATGGATTCCAGCAAGACAAAGGAAAGAGACAGCTGTTTGCATGCCTCTAGCCTTAGAAGTTGTTGCTGGCTTTTTGTTTTGTGTGTATTATTTGTGCAGATATCACTCTTCACTCTTAGACCTGTTGCATGACTATATAATGCCCGAATGCTAAGTATTTTAACTGTTGCAACAGTGTTGTAGCTTCCAGTATGGACCAGGAAACATCTCTGAACTTCTGTAACTTTTTTAAATTTCCCAAAATTTAACACAAATACTTAACCCATATTTGTGTGAAGTGTGTTGCAAAGACTTAAACAGGAGCCTCAATATTTGTTTCTTGATGACTGACTAGTATAGCTTAACAGCCATTTCTTTGCTTTTATAAAATTAAGTTAAAGTATATAGACAGTAAATAGCTTGATAAATACGTGAAAAAATACTAGCTCTGTGATACAAAATTATGCAGGTGCCCTCTGCTACACTACTTATAACAAACCAACACACGTCAAGCTCTGTAGAAGACTCCCAGAAACAAAACATCTCCACACTGTGAAAATAGTAGTCTTCTGTTATCGATAAGATCAATTAAAAGGAAAGGGAAATAAAATAACATTGGTCATGAGTATTCATGTATTAGTCGATTCCAGTTTGATTTTGAAGCATTTTCTGTTCTCGGTGTTTTTGAAATCCTGTGTTGAACTGAGGTAGAATACTCACAGTGCCACTATATCCAGGCTTTTCTGCACATAAATAGCTGTAGCCACTTGCAGGCTTGTGCATCAGGCAGGAAGATTTTGTAGTTGTAGTCTCAAGCCTTGCCAACAGCTCAGAAAATAAAACACCTCTTTTTCCCCCTCATTAATACAGCTGTTCTGATGCTGCCATTGGTGTAGTTTTTGGTGAAGGTCAGCTATAAGCACTGGTACCACACCAAAGAACTGCAGCACAACTTTTACTAGTCACACTCTGTATGTGCATTGTATGCTTGGCAGGGTGCGAGGGAATGCGTGATGCATTTGTCAGAGGAGCGCACTGCAAAATGCTCGTATCTTCATAGCCACAGCTGAAATAACTTATGTGAGGCTACTCTCAGCTACAAAGTTTGACCAGCAGAACTGTTGCTTTATGCTTGCAGCTTCTCTTTGGCAGGTTGCTCCCCCTCCCTTTCTGCCAGTTGTGTTAAGCTACACCTACTGAATGACATTCAGCTTATGCTGGCCTAAGGCTTGTAGAGATGATCTACAAGTTACTAAGGTCCCTTCAGCAGCAGCTGTCCTCCTGGGGTACATTTTATGCTTGGTCAACTTTGTCATGCTCAGTGGAGTTGTGCAAAGCTCCACGGATGGGAGGTGGTGGGTGCTGCTTGCTGACCCCAAAAACTTGTCCTCAGATGCAAAGCACCCATTTTTATGAGTGTCAAGGCCCTGAGCACTGTGGTTGTCTGTCCTCAAGGCCTTTATTACTCATGATTTATGCTGAAATTTTCAAAGGAAAAACTATGTGTTAAAGGCTTAGCAGCTTTCCTGTTTGTGGTTTAAACTTATCCTCATGTCCTCTGTGCTGTCATCTTTTAAATACTGTGAATTGTAATTCTTGTTTTAATTCAAAATTCTCTCTGACCGCGATAGCAGCCCAGAAGTTTAGATGCATGTTTCTCTTTCCACTCGTGGGAAGAGATTATTGCTTGGAAAAGAAAGATAAAGGCATACCAGTTCAGAATATATTCACTGTGATTTTGGGCAAGTTTTAAACATCAGTATTTGGTATGCAAGTTTGAATAAGATTAGGGCCATACAACTACATCCTTAGCTCATATAGTACTTCTGTTGGCTTCACTGGATGACTGATTTTACTCTGGTTAAGGCTCTGACCCATAGTGAATTTAGTGAGAAATAGTATTATGAGTATTTCATTCTGCCCTTCCTCCCTCTGTAGGAAGAGATTTTTACTCTTCAGGTGACTCAAAACTTGTGCTTACAGACTCCTTTAAACTCAGTAGAAACTAACCTGAGGGTGAAGGAGGAGAAATAAAACCCCTTTGTTCCAGGAAACATTTTCCCCCCTCTTTGGAGGGTGCTAGCCATGTTGCTCCTAAAATTGAATTGCATTTTTAGAGACTTAATCTTGAAGCAAATGTACAGTTATGGAGCAGTAGAGTGAAAAATTGTGTACACACACTATTTTTCAGTTATGGAGTAGCAAAGTGAAAAATTGTGTGTGGTTTTTCACTAGCTTCAGTCCCAGGTTGAGAGGACACCTACAAGAAAGGTTACTGACTTGGCTGCTGCAGCCTAGCTGCTAGGACTCCATTGTTCATGCTTATGCTGCAAATAGGAGAGCTGTCAAACAAATAACAACTGGCTGAAGAAAGGTAGTGGAGGAGAGGGAGTGGAAATTGAGACCCCTTTCCCATTTGAGTCCTGTGATTATACTGGATTGACAAGATGCACGGAGAAGGAGAATCAGAGAAGTGAGACAGAAGAGCTAAGGGGAGTCTACTCATTTGGAACAATACCTGGGAAGAGCAACAGCTTTCCAGTAACATTTCTGCACACTTTCCTGACTATTCAGATGAGATGCTGTAATAGCAGCAGTTACTTAAGAATACGGTACCAACATGCTGCTGCTACATGTATTGACTCTACTTGCTAAGGTAGGTTGAGAGAGGTAAAACATAAATTAGCCGAAAGCCTACTTTGTTGGATGCTGTGTGCTCTAGGTTAGTGTTGTAGGTTTGTGCTGATATAACTAGTTTCTGATTGTGCAACATGGGTGGGTACTAGCTCAGTGAGAAACAGTGGATGGGTATATTTATTCTGACAAGTGGACTTTTACTGCAACATAAACCTGTGGTTTTATTTAGATAGCTTCTCGCTGTGCAACGAACAGTAGTTTCTCATTTTAGGGCAAAGTGCTTTAGGACTAACAACCTCGGCTTAATGCCACTTTAGAACAATGGATCTAATGCCCGGCTTAATTAGCAGCACAATCTAAATACATTATTGCTTGTCACCCTTGCTTCTCTGTTTTGTTTCTGAGGCCCCCTTGTGATTCAGAACACATCTTGTATGTTGTCGATGCCTGGACATACAGCACCCAAATGACGATAAATATTTGAAGGCGTTGTTTCCTAAACCACCTCAGCACCCAGCAGCAGCAGATTGTTAGATGACTTAATCCTCTGTAGGCTTCTTGCTGGCAGTTGTGCTAAGATGTGCGTAATAGTGTTAGTGTAAATACTGAATGCCGTAGCAGAGGGGCGTCCTTGGGATTTCTGTTGACTGAGATAACAAGGATTTCAGAGGAGATAGGCTAGGAATAATCACACATCAAATAGGTTTTATGCCAGCTACCAAGCAGATTTATTTTGACAACGTAGGGGATAGTTTCACTGCTGTCTGTGTAATTTGAAATATGTGAATCCTAAATACTACAGCAGCCAAAGCAGGGGTAGGTGGGACAGGTGAAATGACTAGTTCATACATGGGCTTATTTTTAGAACTGGCCAATATTTTCCAAGTTATCATTTTGATTTATATGAAAACAAAATTAATGACTTCCATCTTTCTCTCCCTCAACTCTTGGCTTTTTCCAACTGTGTAAAATGTCTGTGTATTATAGGAATGTAGTATCACTACCCATGGTTGGGAGCCCCTGGTGACTGCAGTATCCTGAGTTAACATTAGTGGGTATCTGGTCTTGGTTTGTGTAAAAGAGTGAGCGGGGGTGGGGGAGGAGAGGCACTGCCATGGGCTACAAGCTTTTGTAGGGTTATTTCAAATCTGTAATTTTCTAGTGAAGAAAATTTTAAGAGTGAAGTCGTACTGAAGGGTGTTGTGGCTAGGAGAGATCAATAAAAGACCCTCAGAGAGGTAGACGTCTGTCACTGTATACAAGCATTCTATTTTCAATGTCTACTCATTGCCTAAGCTGCGTCTGTCTGCCTGCTTGGCTCTGCTTTGAGGATGAAAACAGGTAAGACAGTATTTTGCCATCATTGTGCAGTGGTAGTAATCAGAAATAGTTTTAATTGTCACTGCACCTCACCCCACGCTGGTCTGGTATCTTCAATTCTTCCACCACCTTTGCTGTTTGCATTGAGTAGGGATAGAAAACCTGGGTAAGATGCTACATTTCATGAGTAATGCTTATTGCTTGTTTTATGGTGCTCCCTGCGCATTATGCACAACATACTGCATTCACCCTTGGCAATTCAAAGGGTCATGCAGACCACAGAGGGACCCATAAAGTGCAGTTCATTTGGAGAATTCTGATGGGAGGATGCAATATATCTAATGGCTGTAACGCATGACCTGCTGGCGCTTTCCTTAAAGTCCAAATTGTGCTTTCTAAGATGATGTAACAATGGTGAGGAACACTTAGTGGCAGAAGAGCTGCAGGGTTTGGATAAGAAGTGCTCAAAATGTAGGAAATGGAGCCCTAAATTGGAAACTGGTTTTTGCAATGCCCATCAGGTAACGAATGACTCATTGCTAAATGTGGGTGTGGAATTGTTGATGCACCCAAGTGTCAGAAGAGTTCTGTTTTATCAGAGGTAATGTCCCTCAGAATAGAAACCGTCTCCAAGAAGCAAGTAAAGACAAGACTCCATCCCCTCACCATGCTCCTAACTTAGTTCATTTATAGACCTATTTCATCCATAACCAGATTGGTGTTAGAAATTAGCAGCTAATTGGCATTCCCAAAAGGGCAGTACAGTAACTTAGTTGCTGCTTTATGAAGTGCAAAGTTCCACTAACTTGCTCTTCCAAGTGCCTTCTGTGCGAAAGGAAAGGGATCTCAGGTGCCTGAGAGCAACTCATAGTCTGTCATACTGACTGTCATCTAGTAGGATGGTGCAGACATATCCTACTTTGGCCCATGAGAATGGTGGTTGGAAGGGGGGGCAGTGCTTGCAAGCTCAGCAGTTCAAGTGCTAGAGATGCATTCAAAACCAAAAAGGGTCATATCTTTCTTTCCATCAAAAAGATCAACATGGAAAGAGGAGGGGTAGTTGGAAGGGAGATCCATATGGAAGAGGAAGGAATAGGAGCTTCATTGACTCCTGATTTAGTGAAAACCCTTACCCATCAGTGTGGAAGGACAGTTTTTGCAAACAGGACAGGGATGGAAGAATGCACAAGACAATGCTGAGTACACCAGCATTTGCCACAACTCCATCCTCATGGGAGGCTTCTTGTCCTACCTCACTGAGTAGAGGGTGAGCTGTTTGATGCTGTCTAGGGGAGAACAGCACATCATGCTCCTCACTAAGAAAGGGTGTGAAATAAGCAGTATCTTGGGGGTTAAAATGAAATAGGATAAGAAAAATGGGATTGGTTGCAGCATCTTCCGGGGCATAGGAAGGCTTAGTGCCATTTTCAGCATTTCAATGCTCTTGCACTGTCTTAGAGCACTTAGTGAAGGAAATACCTCATTTCAAGTGTTAATTAGCTCCTGCTCGTTTTCTGGAAGTCCACTGGGTATTTAAAATCACTTATTGGATGCAAGTGTGGAGGAAGAGAGGAGTGTTTGCATGAACATAAATATAAGGGTAGGTGATGGTATGGCAATACAACCGCTAGATCACTTAGCCCTTGCCTTCTGCCTGATTTGAAGCTAATGCAGCTAATGACCTCTGCTCATTAGAGTATTGCCCATAAGCAGAGAAGCTGCAAGTTCATTATGCAGCTCCTTCCAAATTAAATATAGGAAAAACCTTTGTATCGTATGCCTATGCCTCTTATGTTTATGTATTACAGAAAAAAGGGCTTTAGGGGAATATTTAAAGAGCTTTTTAGTGAGCCTGTTTTTATATAGTTTGTCCTGTTAGCCTAGCTGCCTTTAGTTACTGATATAAATGCATAGGGCTCACTGAGAGGGGGAAATATTGCCCATTACCAAAAATAGTGTTTCTTTGCATTAATAGTATGGCTTTAAGGTTTGATGTTTTCAGGTGCTGTGTCAGATTGAGGATCTGAGAATCATCTAGTGGTACAAAGCATATTTTCTAGCCCTGCAGAGTCCTGAGAAATGAGGCTCTAAAAACCAGTCTCTCTATGGAAAAGTTCCAAGGCTGTCTTGCTTGTTTTGGGCCATAGGCCAGGGTAGTTTGGGCAATGGAAGACAATTCCACATTTGGGGAAAGACATTCCTGTGTGATTACTAATCTGTTTTGAAAAACCTGCTCTCTGAATCTGCTGCAGAGATTGGAATGTTAAATCAAGTCCCAGAAGAGCTAAACCAGTGTACAGGTGAGGTGGTTAGTGATGGATAATAACTTATATTTAGTTTCTATCTGATACATTATCAGTTTATCACATGGAAATGACCTCAACTATGGGTTTGGGTATATAAACATTTGAAAACATCAAAATTGGACCTGCATTCCTATTTTCCATGAGGAGTGACATATGCTTGCAGTTGACATTATAGAGAAAAGAGATTTGAATGCATTTTTGGTATCTTTATGGTGTGTGCTGGTTTGTGTGTGTAATGTTATTCCAAATATGAGTGTATAAATACAAGTACAAATCTTAGCATGTGATTTCTGGGGAAGAGGGAAGGAAATGGGAACACAATATTGCACATCTGGATGAAAGTGAAACATGATTGTTTTCTCAGCTTTAAGCAAAGGAAATATGAACATGTGATTGAACAGATCTGAGCAAGTTAAATATTCCTAGAGGCTAGTAGTCCTCTTCTAATGAATTGATTCTTCTGCAGGAAGTAGTGATTGATGAAGTGTTCATGCCTGGGGGTAGGGGGCCTGTACTACCAACATTGTTTTAAGGGTAGGGAAGCCCTGTCATGTGCAGCTTGCCTGGTGAGCAGCCTCCAGCTGTGCTACAGGGAAGGGAAGAGGAAAGAGGAGAAGTTGGCACTAGCTAGAGACAAGGAGACAAGACTGGTGGACATTGGTAAGGACTGGGACAAGGCAGGAGGGGTGCTGGAAGTTGATTTGGTTTGGGAGGTAGACTGAAGATACAGCTTGGAAAAGAACTTGAGGATGAAAACAGACTGGGGATGGGGATTTATTCATGGACACTGATGCAGGGATGGGAAGTTGGATTAGTGAAGATAGGGACAGAAGTAGCATTTGGGCAGAAACAGAAGGTTCTGTCACCGTGCACTTTCTGTTCCAGAAATGGAGCCCAAAGCGTTGGTGTTTTACCATCCCTCTACTCTCAGCAAATAGCTGAGAGGCTCCCCCCCCCCCACCCCACACACACACACACACACACACACTAGTGGCTGGTCATACAGCAGCACATGCTACTACTGCTCTCTCTCAACTTAATGCAAGTAGGAGAAGCCTATGGTTGATCTAATGGTTCCAACCCCATTGGTGGACCATGTAGGGGAAGTATGAATCTGTCATGTAGTTTCTGCTTTTCAGTTTGCTATTGGAGAAATGCACCATGGAATTGTATAACTTAAGATTTTTCATAACACATATATACAGAATGCGACCAAATATATGGGCAACCTTTGTTCTGTCATTTTCTAAGTGTTTGCATATGTGACATTTTGGAGCAGACTCGAACTAAATTTCCACACTTCTTATTTTTTTTAATTGAAAGAGACTGTCCAGTGTTTGGTATGGGTCTGATTCTGCTGCCTTTATGTGCAGTAACACTGTGCCACCTTAGGAATCCTGTAGAAATTAATGAAACCTAAAGGCCTCAGTCAGTTGCCCGTTAAGATGATGTGAAGATCCCCTCACATGATATCAGTACCGGTTGTGTTCAGCCTTAATTGTAGAGAAAATTACCACTGTGAGGAAATGTAGCAGAATCAGGCACAACATGATTTAGCAATTCTTGAAGTGATGCTCCGATCACAGCTTACAAACAGCATGAGTCTCTCTACAACTTACCAGCTGCTCTCCAGGTAGTGTACTTTTTTTAAAAAACATGTGCATATGATCTGTTTTTCCCATAGTCATGAATAATTAGACTTGGCAGAATTCAATTTTAAAAATAATTAATTTCAATGGCTAAAATCAATATTTATTTTTAAGCATTTGTTTTGCTTTTTATTGATTCAAATTTTCAGGATTACACAAAGTGGTATGGGGGGCAGACAATTTAGAAATGACAGTATAGTGTCAAAGACATACAAAAACTAGAACTCTTGGTTCCAAAATGATACCTTTTATTAGACCAACTGGAAAATGGCAAGAAAATTGTCCTTTTCTGCAAGCTTTTGGGATCAAAGTCCCTTCGTCAGGCTCTGGGAAAAGTGTAGATGGTACAAGATGGTAAAACATAGGTAGGAAATAAACTTAATTTTGTATAGCGTTAAAAGTTTTATAAAATTACATGTAAATATCCATACATCGAGCAATCATGCCAGCTTTAAATCGTTCTGTTCGTTCATTAGGAAAGAGCTGGTTGGGCAGGAACCAGAAGAGGAGAGAAGTGGCACTCCCAGAGCTGTGGGAACACAGGAACAGGCAGTGGCCATCCTTGGCCTCCTTGGGCTTAGCTGGCCCAGCCTAGGCAGAGCCCTGCTGCCATTGGGAGAGACGGGAATATCCTTCCCCTTCGGGCTTTGGGTAGGGGTGTTTAAGTAGCCTGCTACCTCCCTCCAACTGGCTTCAGGAGCAGCTAATTAATTGCTTAATTAATGAGTCATTGGGCTGCCCATTGTTTTCCTCTTTAACATCTCTTCTCTCTGTCTCTTTCTCCACTGTCCAGTAAGGGTAAGGATTCCCTGTTACAGTCCCCTTTCTACACATTTTGATTATTTGATTAAAAATTGAATCCTGCCAAGCCTATGAATAATACAGTGCATGTAAGACATGATGTACTAACACTAACTTGGTGTTTCTTAACCTTTTTAGACTTGAGGTACCCCTTGGAAAAATGCTAGCTCCTAGTTTGCACTTGTTTATATGCGATACAGGAAACTAATACAGCAGTTTTTCTGTTGCAAAGAACTCAGAAAAACCACAGCAAGTCAGACCCTATTTAATGCTGTGGATACCTATTTGAAATTTCTAGGTTTATCTTGTGGAAAAGGATATTTTTGCAATTTCTCAGTTGGTTTAATAAAAGGTATCATTTGGGAACCAAGAGTTCTAGATTTTTATATTTCTATTGGGTTTATCTTGTGATTCATGTTTGTGCACACAAGAATGCTTACCTTACGTGGTAGCCCAGGGGCACCTTTTGAAAGGATCTCAAGGCACCCTGAGGTACTGCAAGCACCCAGGTTGAAAATCACTACACTAATGTAGTGTGTAGGCTTTTTTGAATTGGCGTCTTTGCCACGATCACCTTGGGTTGTGTATGGTGGTGTGGCTTTTTTATGCTGACCCATTCACATGGCTCCCAAGCCACTTAGGATGAAGTGTCACTGTTCTACAGCATAGTATACTGAAATCAGCAAACTCTTCTCTCTAGTAATGATATGGAATAACTGGAATAATTATGCTAAAATGCGACGGGGTGCTCTTATGGAACTGGAATGTCAAGGACTGTCAACTAAAATTATTTGTGTCCTTCCTAAACCAGGCCCTAAACAAATTCCCTACTCCATACATGCATTTTCAGCAGCCTTATTTCCACAGTTTTTCACTGTTCCTTTTCTCTCTTCTATCAGCACACCATTGAATATAGATCACTGACTGCTTTTTTCTTGGAGAAAGGTTTTTGTTGAAAAGCATCTTTTTTTCCTGCAATGATTTTTGGTATGGAAAATCTATGTTTACTTGATCAAACAAAAATAATTGTTTCCAGAGTTTTGGTTTCTTTACTATTTCCCTCTTCATTTATCAGTAGCAAAGGGAGGAAGAGGCAGAGACGGGGGAAGAAAGGAAAAGGGAATTAGAGAAGAAAGATGCACATGAAATAATAGTACGTACCTCAGAAAATGTCAATACATTTTAAAGATAAAGTTCTGATACACCTGAGCAGTTTATTTCTTGATGAAATGCCTCCAAACAACATTATTTGCAAAAAAAAACATTCAAATGTACTGCCAATGCCCTGTGCTCACATTCTTCCTTGGGGATTGGGTTCCCATAATGTACTGTGGCTATTTGTCTCCCAGGGGCTCAGTGGTGCACCAGCTCTTCTTACCAAGAAGACATTGTGGCTCATAAGAGATGTAATCCACCAGGAAGCATGGTCTGCAAAAAGGAAAAGGAACATGAGATTCCTGAAAAACATTTCCCATGAAGCACTGCTACCCTATTTTAGAATGGAAATGGCTTTTAGACAAAATAATGTAAATAGAAACAGTTTTCAGGGCAGGGGAAGGATGGGGCAGAGATCTAAGCCTGACCAACTCTGATAACAGCAACCTCATTTGAAGTGAAAGTCTAGAAAATAAAGCAAGATTTACTATGCCCATTCCTCATGAACACATATAACTCGAAACAAGTCCTGCTTCCTTCCATTGTCTCTCCCCTCCACAATTCCTTCTGCTAGCTTCTAATGGCCCTACTTGAGAGCCAGAGCCTCCACATTTTTTTTTTACTGCCTTCAGTGGAAACGTGAGAGCTCTGTACCTTTGAGAATCAGGCCAGTCACCCAGGATCTCTCGGGGAGATTAGCAGGCAGGAGGCCAAATGCCATCTTTCAACAGCAAGAGAAGTGTGATTGTTCTTTGGATGTGCTTTTTACTAAAGTGTGCCCTGTCACTTTAAGGTTATACTGAATTGTATTCTTTTCAACATCATTAAAACACTGGACAATTAATCTTTGTTAAATGGAAAATGACAGCATGGAAAGGAATTTTTATTTGGAATCTTCTATGAGGGTATTAAAGAAACAAGCCATTAAATGGCCATCTCCTATTAATTAAGAGCAGACTGGAAACATTTTGCACCCTGGAACTGAAGACAAAGATGAAAGGAACTAAAAACAGAGCTTAGCAGGGAAAGATTTCTGTTCAATGTGTTTGATTTCATAGTTCCTCATGGACCTAGTCCAAAAGTTACCAATACTCCACACTGACTTAGCAT
Organism: Alligator sinensis; assembly: GCF_000455745.1. Lineage (NCBI taxonomy): Eukaryota > Metazoa > Chordata > Crocodylia > Alligatoridae > Alligator > Alligator sinensis. The sequence continues at coordinate 3,435,101 of NW_005841837.1, forward strand.
CACCTCCTAGATTTGAAGGGCAGATGCCACCGTTAGCATCATTTACTGCAGTGTTCAAAATAACAGCACAATAGCTCCTTCACCACGTCCGTGCGTTCAGTTGGTGCTCACACCCACTGCTGGAATTCCTTTACATCAGAAATAATGATGATGCTGGAGTTACAGAAACATAATTTCAATGGATGGATTTCACAGCATTTTAAACTCTGAATAACCATATTGTATATTCTTTATTTTGGTTTTTGCCACACCTTGAATCCCACATTTCAGCATTAGCAGATTGAGAGGTTAGTAGTGACACAGAAACCATTCACATACCTGACAACTGGGTAAACATCAAATGCCATATTATACAGGAGTTTCTGACAGTAAACCAAACACTAATGAAATCGCTGAGGTTTCCTATGCACTTACAATGTGTTTTGTGTTGTGCAGGACTCCAAGTTACATGCAGGTGGGAAGGCAATAAAGCTGTTCATTAAACTAGTTCTAAAACTGCTTTGTAGACTGCTTGTGGTTGAAAGAAGTTTTGCCTTCCCTTTTTGTTAATACCTTTTAACAAAGAGCTAAAATATATGAGCTACTGTCTTACACAGTACAGTGCCCAGCTCTTATATAATTATCATCTTGGTCTCAGTGTTTTACAGCTATCCCCATTTTAGGGCTGGGGAAACTAGGCTGGAGTATTGCTTCTGTATAAGCAATTGCTGTCATTGCTATGTGGATGTGAAGTGACTGTGCATAGGCAGGAGATACCCATGAGAGTAATCTTTTTGTTCAGCCATGGCCTTACCCTGTGAAAGCATCTGAGATCCTCCACATTAAAAAAACAAAAAACAAAACAACAACCCAAAGAAACCAGTTGGCTGATTTGAACCTAACTCTTATTAGTTTATTTTAAAAATATTCTACATATTACAACTTACTGTAACTACTACAGTCTTCCAGATGAAGAAATTAGGGTACTATGGGATTTTTTTAAGGCTGTAGCCCTCCTATAGGAATACTTGATAGAGTTTCAATTAATCCATAATGATTAGATTAATATGATTCCTTCCTGGGCTTCTCCTGGGGCAGCTGAGTGACACACCATTTCACTATAGCTCTAAAGCAATAAGTGAGATGTTAAAAGGCACTACTGACTTAAAGCACTTGACGCCCTTCACATTGAATGGCCAACTTTTGCAAAATCTATCATTTGGGCTGTTGAAAATTCCCACTGTGCTTTCATTACCCTGTCTACGTGGCTGGGGGTACCCTTGTTGCATATTGTTATATGGTCATCATGAAGATCCAGAGTTATGCTGAATGACAAGAGCAGTCTTGGATATAATAGGAACCCAGCATCCAGACAATCTCTAACTATTATTGCTCAGGAAGAGATCAAATGCTAGGGCAGATTATTCTATGTCTGCATATGTCTGGGTTCTTATACCTTTGACACAGCTGGTCCTGGTCACTGTCTTCAACCTGATTCAATATGTCAGCACTCTTTCACAAGCCTATTTTGAAATGTCTGTAACAACAACAAAAAAACCTTTATAAAAGTGTTCCATGCAGTGTTCAAGTGCCCTCTGAGACGAAACAGAGAATGACATATGTGGTATAATTAAATTTCAGTCAGGCACATTTTCTAGCTCACCATGTTAACCATTCTGCAGCTTTTTTCAGCATATAATACCTGTGTGTTACAGATGTTTCAGTAGTCTTCACAATGGTTTGCTGGATGCGGAAAGAGGTTCACACTGAAAGAAGTTCCCGACTTTCCCCAGAACATGTCGGGGGGGGGAAGTACATACTGGAACACAAAACGACTTGTAAGATCCCATTTCTGAGGTTCCATTGACCTGCAAGCTCTGAAATAGTAACCTGAATGTAATAGCCTTGCACCAGCACTGGGAAACATGAGAATGTTAAAAGCTTCCTTAGATCAGAACAGGGCATCACAGGCCAGATTTTAAGAATTAATCATTATGTAGTTAATTTGCACATGGAATTATAGGAATTGTTCAAACAAATTGGGTAATTGTACTAATGGGCCAGTAAGCTTCCATTTGGGTCTGTAATTATGGGATTTGGATACAAAATTGTGGTAACTATGTGTTAACATTAGAGCCCTGATCCTGCAAACACTTGCACATGTGCTTAACTTGCACCTGTGAGTTGTGCTTTGGACTCCAGAGAGGTTCTCGCATATGCCGGATGCATGCTTTCTCCAGGCTAGAGTCTCAGAATGTCATTACAGGCGCCTGGTTTTGCAATCAGGTCCTTGTTCTGTGTCCTGCATGTTCCAAGTGTGATAGTATCCCCCACAAATAAATATCCCTCCTTTATTTGCAGTTAATAAGAGATTTTACTGTGCGGTGTTTTCTGGGGATTAATGAGCAGTTAAAGTTAATAGTTTTTGACTGCATCTTTGGGGCAGAATATCCTAGCCAGTCATCAACTGTAGACGTATGAAATGGAAAAAGCATGTTAGTTCATATTGGTTTTCTCTTTGCTTGTGCAGTGTAGTTCTCTACATCCTTGTGTTTTATATTGCAATTTTTAAAATCTCAGGTAATTGCATTTACCTGCTCAACTCTTCAAGTTTGTAATAACAGGCTCCAGCAGCATAATGAGTTGGGGGCAAACAGGGAACCTATCCCAGGAACCGACATAGAAAAGGCACCCTAGTGTACTTCCTGCCAGCAAGCACTTCTCATTCTCTTGAGTGCAGAGGTGTAACTAGTAAGGTTTGCACCCCAGCATTGCCATCTCAGTTTGTAATGTGCATTTTTAGTAAAATATGGGTGAAACTAGACACAAACTACATGCCAGAATAAACAATCACAGAAAAAAGAAAAGATCAAGGGCAGAGACACTAGAAGACGAGGAGGAGAACGGTTCTCATAGAAAAAAAACCCGTTCCTTTCCTGACCTCGCAGTCCCTGTGGCCCAGGAAAATTTACAGGGCACCTTCAAAAGAGAGGCTGGGGAACAAAATTTTATTAGCTTACAGGACACTAAGAATCAAGGATTTAAAACAGACCTTGATTTAATGGCCCATTGTACTCTACCTGATCCCTGCTATTCTCTCGCTTTCCACAGGTGAAAAGGACTCTCTTGAATGGTTTGCTCTTCCACTTACCAGGTTACCCATAGGTTACTACTTTTCTCTTGTCTGTTAGTGATCCGATTAATACCTCTTCTATCCTGTTTTTATTTACCTATGGTATTTGTTCTCTCTGCTTTTTTCTCAGAGATCTGAGAAGGGAACCATGGCATGAAAAAGTTTGTTTACATCCCTCCCGACTATATAGTTGGTCCAATAAAGATATCACTTGCTAAAATCCTTACTGCTTGTATTTTTAGTAATTTTTAGTATTTTTGGTAATTCATTTTAGCGGAAAGTACTATTGTCACTATTAACAGGTGGAAGACTAAGGCAGGGAAGGAAAATGGGTTGGGTTTTTAAAGGTACACAGATACTTGAAGAGATGTGCATAAATCAGATACCCCTGCTGTTGCAGTTGTAAGTCAATCCTGCATATAAATAATAGTCTTCAGCTTTCTGAAAGACTGCCATAAAGAAGAGGGAGAACAGCTTTTCCTCCTCACTGCCCATCAGGATTTAGAATCACTTTTTTCAGCACCTAAACACCTGACCCAAAGTGACTTAGTCTGAAAGTCTGGCAAAGCAGGGAGTTGAACTCATGTCTCCCAGGTCATTAACTGATAACCAGAAACCGGACCATCCTTGCTTCTCTGAGCCTTTTCACTTTCTTCATGTGCTTTTTTTTTTTTTTCCAGTCAGTGTTTCCTCACTTGAAGGCAGTATTCTAGGCCTGGTCACAAGAGCCACATGGAGACATGCTATATGACATGATGCTTTTGTTTGTATAACTGGGGATGGCCTTTGCTTTTTTAGAATGCATTGGTTAAACAGTCTTTTGTCATCTCTTTCCCCCAAATAATCCACTTCTTGTTCACCATATCACACAACTACATGTAGGTTTGGCTTCAGGATTTAAGAAAGTATTGGAAAGACTGTAATTCCACATCAAGCCCAAATTTAACTGTTTGGCAGTTTGCATAAAAAGTGTGTGTGTGTACACACGTGAGAGAGATTTCTAGGTCATTCCAAGCTACCAGTAGCAGAAGGACACCTAGCTACTTGTCCTATTCAATCCTACCTACAAAGAGATATGCATAAATCAGATACCCCTGTTGTTGCAATTATAAATCAATCCTACATATAAATCATCATAGTCTTCAGGTATCGGAAGCACTGCCATAAAGAAGAGGGAGAACAACTTTTCCTCCTTGCTGCAGAGTTTAGGATGTGTAGGAATGGCTTGAAATTGCAGCAAACTAGGTTTAGATTGGATATCAGGAAAAAAATTGTGCGCTATTACAACAGTGAGGTGGTGGAATGGGCTGCCTTGGGAGCTTATAGAATCGTCTTCACTGGAGGTGTTCAAGAAGTGATGGATTAGCATTGACAGAGGTGTTGCTGTACAGCTATGCGTCCAGGGCAGCCATGCGATGCCGGTGGCAGTGTAGTATTAACCCAATGTATTGCGTTTACCCCAATCCAAGACAACCTTGAATTTAAGACAACCCCCCAAACAATTAGATTTTCTACATAGCAAATTAAATTTGCCCTGTATAGAGTCTAATTATTGGAGGACCATCCTAAATTTCCTTCTGCCCCCCGCCATCCCTCTGTCCACCCACACTGTTGCAACAGGGAAAGCAGTGGCAAGGGAGCAGGTGGAGGGGGAACAGTGGAGGGCAGGTGGTAGTTGGGCAGTGAGGGGAGTCAAGCAGCTTGCCTTCTGTCCCCTCCCCCTGCTTGCCCACTCTGCTGCCTGCCCTTCTAGCTTCTGCACTCCCTGCAGCCCTGGCCCCCTTCCCTCCCCTCCCCTCCCCTCCCCTCCCCTCCTCTCATTCCCCCTCCCTTGCAGCCTCTGCTTCCAGATTGCAGGGCCTGGTTCTTATGAGGAACTTCAACTACCAGGACATCTGCTTGGAGAGAAACTCAGCAGTACACAAGCAATCCAACAAACTCACAGAGTGTGTTGGGAATAACTTTGATACACATGGTAGAGAGGCCAACCAAGGAAAGCTCTCCTCAACTTGCTCAGAAACAGGGGGCGATTGGTTAAGAATGTGAAGGTGGAAAGTACGTAGAGTGACAATGACCATGAAATTATAAGAATTTAAGCTCTTACAGGAAAGTGGTAGGCAGGATCCCCTGGGAGGCAAGTCTGAGGGGAAAGGGAGTCCAGGAGAGCTGACTGTATTTTAAAGCGGCTCTTTTAAGCTTGGAATCAAGCTATCCCAATGCAACAGAACAGTGGGAAGTGCAACAGAAGACCAGCCTGGCTAGACAGCAATCTCTTCAGTGAGCTGAAACTTAAAAATGAAGCCTACACAAAGAGAAAACTTTGTCAGATTACTAGAGAAGGGTATAAGAGTATTGCATGGGTGTCCAGGGAGAACATTAGAAAGGCCAAGGCATGATCTGAGATGCAACTGGCAAGGGTCATAAGAAGTCAGAAAAATGGGATTCTACACAAATGTCAAGAGGAAGAGGAAGACCAGAGAAACCATGGGTCCGTTATGGAATGCGTACGGCAATCTATTTACAAATGATGCAGAGATGTTTGAAGTATTTAATGCTTTTTTTTTTTTTACTTAAGTCTTCACAAATAGAGCAGCTATCAAATGACAAGTGCAGTTGCCATTAAAGATAGGGAAGGAGTCAAACAGCTTAGAGTAAGGGCAGAACAAGTTAGGGATTACTTAGAGAAGTCAGATGCTCTCGAGTCAACAGGTCCAGATGGAATGCTCTTTAGGGCACTGAAGGATTTGGCTGGAGTATTTTCAGAGCCACTGGCTATCGTCTTTGAGAACTTGTGGGGTAGGATGAGGTTCTGAACAATTGGAAAAGGACAAGCATAGTGCCCTTCCTTAAAAAAAGGGAAGAAAGAGGATCTGTGGAATTACAGATTGGTCAGTCTGAGTTAGATACCTAGAAAAATTATGACAGTGGTTCCCAAAGAATGTGCCTTAGCACATTAGTGTGTCCTGTGAGTGGTGGAAGTGTGTCGAGAAAAATGATACTTTATCACTATCAGATCTGGTCATGACCTTTGGCCTATGGGGTTCCCCATGGGTCTGGAAATTTGGCAGTGTGGGAGTGGTGGCAATTAAAACTGCCACTGCTCCTCTGCTACCAAATTTCTAAGCCTGGCATGGTGGGATTGGGCCCTAGCTGCACTAGCCCTGCATGGTGGGAGCAGACCCATAGACTGGATCCATGCTGGACCAACCCAGCATTGCTCATCCAACCTGTAGGACCAAAGGGTTGGGCACAATTGTGTAATTCTTACATATATACACATATTTCTTTTCAGATGTAAGAAGAAAGCATGCTGCCAATTTTAATCCAGAAAAAAAATGTGCCTCAGTTAGCAAAAGTTTGAGAAACACTAGATTATGGAACAGGTCCTCAAGGAATCTATTGTGAAGCACCTAGAGGAGAACAAGGTGATCAGAAACAGCTAGCATGGATTCACCAGGAGCAAGTCATGCCTGACCAACTTGATTTCCCTTTATGATAAAGTGACAGGCTCTGTGGATGGAAAAAGAGCAGTGGACGTGATGCACCTTGACTTTAGCAAGGGTGTAGGTTGTAGCCGTGTTGGTCTAAGGACATAGGCAGACAAGGTTCCTTGGGTGAATTTGATAGCTTTTGGTCTAATAAAAGATATCAAATTCACCCAAGGAACCTTGTTTGACTTTAGCAATGCTTTTGATACCATATCCCACAACTTTCTCATTAAGCTAAGGAAATACAGACTAGATGAGAGTACTGTAGAGTGGATACATAACTGGTTGGATTATCTTGCTCAGTGAGTAGCCATCAATGTCTGTGTCTAGCAGGGAGGTGGTATCAAGTGGGTTTCCCCAGGAGTCTGTCCTGGGTCTGGTACTGTTTAATGTTTTCATCAGTGAGTTGTATGATTGGATCAAGTGCACACTGAGAAAAGTTGCAATCAACACCAAGTTGGGTGGAGTTACAGACACTCTGGAGTGTAGGGTTTGGATCCAGAATGACCTGAATAGACTGAAAAAATGGTATACAATCAACCAGATGAAATTCAACAAGGGCAGGTGCAATGTTCTGCACTTGGGAATAATTGCATGCACACATACAGACTGAGTAATGACTGGCTAGGCAACAGTACTGCAGAGAAGGAATTGGGGGGGGGGGGGGGGGGGGGGGGGGACCATAAATTGAATATGAGCCAACAGTGTGCTCTTGTGGCAGAAAAGGCCAACAGTATACTGGGCACATCTACCTGTTCATTAATTTGCTGGAGTTACTTTGCATTACGTTTAGTACTTGATTAACCATGTACTAAATCAATGCACGGTAACTTCACACTACTGCCCAGTAGCACCAGTGCATGGGTTTTTAATGAGGCTTATGCGCAGTAGCCTAATACTACTGCACAGTAGTGTATTAGCATGGTTTTTGCCAGGCATGCTACTGAGCACTGTTATTAGGCTACTGTACAGTTAGTGTCACATATAGAAGTGTCCACTGGGTAGTATAACAAGAGTGTCACTCGCAAATCAAAGGAAGTGATCCTTCTACTTTATTCAGCATTGCTGAGGCCCCTCCTAGAGCAGCATGTCCAGTTTTGGGCCTCACACTTCCAGAAGGATGTGGACAAATTGGAAAGAGTTGAGTGAAAAGCAACAAAATGATTAGAGGCCTGGGAAGCATGACTTATGAGAAAAGGCTGAAGAACTAGGATTATTTAGTCTGGAGAAGAGAAGACTCAGGGCAGGGGGGGATAGGGATTTGATAACAGTCTTCAAATACCTGAAGGGTGAGTACAGATTGGTTGGAGATGGGCTTTTCTCTGTGACTGCAGGGGACAGGATTAGGAGCAAATGACTCAGAAAGAGGTTTAAATTGGAATGCAAGGAAGTTTTGGGAATTGTATAAAAAGATGCAAAGGAAGCTGAAGATGAGGATCTAGCTGACAGTGGTAAGAGAAGTGCCATTATATGGAGAAATCAGAAGGAAGGATGAAAGGGCACTTGAGTGACCTGAAGTGAGGTTGCTAAGGTGGATATTAGGTGTTTCACTGACAAAGGACATTAGGAAATAATTGTGTGTAAGGAATGTTCTTGAGAAAGCCGGGAAGGCCAGACTGTTATGGCTTAGGCAGATTTTTTT
>NW_005841837.1:3443373-3451563 GCF_000455745.1 Alligator sinensis
GTGGAAAGAGTTATGGAGATACAAACTGAAAGAAAAGGAAAAGGCAAATCTGAGGTGAAAGGATAGAGTTAGGAAAAACCTGAATGAATGGGAGGTAAGAAAAGAAGACACCACTGACTGGAACAACTGGAGAAAGCAGGTTTGAACAGCTGATCCTACAGGTGAGTGGACCAATTGTACTTAGATCTAACTTCAGCTTCCTGCCACTGAGTCTTGTTATGCCTTTGTAAGGATGACAGAAGGACTGAAAGCCATCAACTTTCAGACATCTTTTGCGTGTGCAAGTTCCTACATACACTTTTCAGGTCACCCATCAAATGAATACATACAAACCTTCAGCATCATCTCATAAGTCTTGTTTTCTAGGCTCTGGATTAATTTGTGACTTTCCTTCAGACTCCCTCTATTATTTCCATATCCCTCCTAAAATGTGGATGCCAGACCTGTTGCAGTATTGCTCTTCCCATTGCTGTGTACAAAAGCAAGATCACTTCCCTGCTTCTACTTGATACTTTTTATAGTTAAAAGTGTTGCCTTGGCCATTTTACCCCAGCACTGCAACTTAGAGCTCCTGGTGAGGTGGCTACCTACAATGAAATTCATTGCCACAGGAAGTGGTGGAAACAGCTAGCATAGCCAGATTCAAAAAGGGACTGATTAAATTAATAAGTGATGGATCCTGCATACCTGGATTGGGCTCTGCATGCCTGAGTTGGGCTATGTGAGTCCAGATTGGGCCCCACAGAGCCTCAGCCCTGCCCTGCATGCCTGGATTGGGCCCCATGCCCAGCCTCATACACCAGGGTTCAGTCCTGCGCCTTCCCATACTAGTGACAGGTCCACACTATCTGGCCTGTCAAGCTCCAAATTTGGCAGCAGGGGAGCAACAATTAATACTGCCATTTCTTTCCTGCTGCCATATTTCTGGATCCATGGAGGCTGGGGATTCCTGGAGTGAGCCTCTGCAAGTGGTGGAGCCCAGGCAAGGCACTCTTAGGGCTTAGGTGCCTGATCCTGAGAGTCCTGGGAATGATGGGCCTCTGAAATCCTGGGACTGCCTGCCTGTGGTGGGTGGAGAGTGTGGACTGCTCCAGGCTGCCAGGCTCTCCTGCCACAAAGCAAGCAAATATTCACCACAAAAAACAGCACATATTTATAACACCTATGTTGCAGTAAAAAATTGGGGCATTTGTGGCATGGCAAGGGGAACAGAAGTCTGTTTGTTTGGCCTTTGTGCTGCCATTAATATTTTAATAGCAGCACAAAGGCAATACCTATTTCCAGCCATAAAGGAGGGCTGGTGAGGCTGATGAGAGGACTGGCGCTATACTTTTGTTGACAGTATACCTGGTAGAATCAGGGTCCAGGGGCATTGCCCAGCAAGGTAAGCTTCAGTGGCCTGTGGTGGTAGCCAAATCACAAGCAGTGACCCACCTTTGTTAAAGGTTTGCCAACCTCTGGTCTAGTCAGTGATAAAGATGTCAATTCATGTTGACCTTGGGGGGATCCCTTGGGTTCTGTAAGGAATGTCACCAGTCATTGGTGCCTCTTCATTAAAATTGCCTGCTAGTGATCACATTTTCAACCCAACCAATTTGCATCCACTTAATTCCATATAATACAAGGTTTGAAACCCAAATATTATGTGCTACTAAGTCAAATTCAAGTTTAATGCATCAGCACAGTTGTCTTTATCACTCAGACTGTCAGTCAAGTCAAAATAACACCATGAGGCTGAGAAAACTGACTTTCTCCAAAACCATGCTTCCTGGCATTAATTATATTTTTAGCCTCTATTCCTTTTTTAATACAGACTTAAATTAACCAGTCTATAATTTTACCCAGGATTGGTAAAGGAGTCTGATGCATAAATGTACACAGATTGATGCAACACTTGATCTGCTGGCTATTTGAAAAGTCTTTCATGATCAAAGTTATTTGCAAATGCCTTGGAAGCCCAAACACTAATTCCAGGAGATCCCTTCTCTTGTGAGCCTTCTCAAGCCAGTTAGAGTGAGTGGAGTGCAGGTCTAGGGGGAAAGCAAGTCCCTCTTAATCCAGGAGCACAGCAGGTGACTCAGAGAGGGATGCATTCAGCTACAACATCAGCTGTTTCGAGGGCTTTTATCCCTTTGTTGTTGTTTCAGTGAAAAGGACTCTCTCATTTTCTTTTTAGCGATCGTCATTCAAACATTCCCCAGCTCTAAAGCACTCTGCTGTGTATATCCCAGGAATGTCTGGAGGGCATCGTTTGGGTAATTTTAGCTTGCGGTTGGAATGACAGCACATACTTACAGAGAATTGCAGTCTAGGGGTTCTCACAGTTGTGTCACTGTCTGTGCTACCCATAGGCAAGATCATTAGAAAGGTGCTAAACACTGCAGATGCTTCCATGTTTAAACCCTACAGGGGAAACACAGACTTGGCATGCATGTGGTATAAACACAAATGACTCTTGGAGAGTTATTGTCTGTTTCTTCTCAGAAGCAAGTATTTGCTTTTAGCATGGAAGAAAAAGAATGGCAATGTTGCTCATCCCCTATTGTTAGCAAAATATATATTAAAATTTTATAGAAGAATTATAAATACAAGATACATTCATTGAGACACATGCCAGAGGGAGGGTTCCATGTAATATCCTTTAATGCTGTCTATAAAATTCCTTACCACTAATAAGCAATCAGGGCTGATGGTAGAAGTGATATCTTCTATTAGACCAACAAGATTTTTTCAAAAAAATATGAACTTTCATTTCTACCCAGGAGAACTTTTACAATCTCTTCTCTGATGCTTGATGAAGGATGTTTGTGCCTGAAAGCTTGCAATTAAAGATTTTATTTTTTTTTGCAAAAATCTTGTTGGTCAAATAAAAGATATCACCTCTACCATCAGCCCTGATTGCTTTTGCCTCTAGACCAATATGACTACAACCTGGGCACCTTACCACTAATAGGCATGCCAGTCAAGGATCTATTAAGAAGGAGAGTCACATTCCTATGTAATTCACATAATTAAGGTCACGCAGGTACAGAAATCCTAAGACCAAGTACCTGATTCAGTTACACTGATGTACATTTGCTACTAACTTGTGTATTAGTCATTGTCCCATTAAGTGGCAACTATGATATGGTAAATAAGACCCAGTCCCCACCATGTCTCTCTCATCTCCAACATACATCAATAAAGAGACCATGATTATAGTGACAAAGTACAGGTAGGAATGCTCCATCCTATATAGTGTCTCCAAAACCTAAGATCTTGCCTATAGTTTAAGTAGTGTAAAAGTGATGTCGTAACTATTATGGTCCAGAAATTATGTGAGAGGCAAGGATTCCTTATGGTGACCTCTCTTATTGGGCCAATTGTATGATTGGGATGGAGTAAGGCAAGCTTGGAAATCAGAGACATTCTCCATCAAAAGGTCATCAGTTCAGCACAACTTGAATATATCATCTTGAAAGTTACTTATCCAGTGCAACACTGCAGACTTTTGTTCATGAGGTAGCCTCAGCATTGGAGTTATTTCAGAGCTAAGAACAAGGCTCTTGATAGGTGTTCAGATTAAATAAAATAATATTGCATTGATTTTTATAAAAATATGAAAAACAAATGGATGGACCCCTTTCTCTCTACTTACCAGCTGGGAGAATCTGGAGACCTGAGGGTTGGATCAGGAGTTGGAATTATTTTGACTTTGAAATCCCGAGTCTTGTGATGATTTTCTGATAGTTAGCATTACTGGAAACTATTCAAGATGCAAGATGCAGGATCACTTGCCTATAAGGGAAATGTTTTTCTAGATGCCCAGAATTATAATTGGGATGGTATTCCCCATCCAATGGATGAGTGGGATGATGGATTTATGATCGTTGATCACTCAGGGATGGATCAGGGCATGAGGGAAGGTGGGAAAGGAAGGGGTGGAGTGGTGCAGTTCCCCCCGCCCCTTTTAATTTTGCCCCACCCAAACTTTAAAACTAACTGCCTGGCAGTGGCCAGAGCTTTTCTAAATAGGCAGCAGTGAAGTCAATTGACTTCATGGCTCCTGATCACCTCCCTGACTCCTAATCTCTCACCACACCACAGGTGTTAACAATCCTCTCTCCCCTTTAATGGTCATGATGTTCCAGGAATGTATCTCTTCTATTTCACAGCCCTGCAGCCTAGCTAAAAACATTAACTGAGGTGTGGTAATATTAACTCAGGTGTACTGATGTGTTACTGATAGTGAAGTATTGGAGGCACTGAGACACTGTTAAGATGCTCAAGAAGGCTGCATTTTGTTTTACAAATCTGAATAAGAGATGTACATTTAACTATAATGACTAAAAGACTAATGAAACACTATCTTATGACTATTTTTGCTTGGTTTGTTGTGTTTCTTAAACTTAATATATAATCTAGCAAATCAGTGGACATTTAAATATTTTTTTGTTTTGTTTTTGCTTTGATCCTAGTCTGAATAATATAGTGCTGGACCCCCTAGCATATTAGTAAACTTCTACTTTATGTTTGACTAGAGAAAAATGTGTTGTTATATGTGCTGATATGCCACACCACTTGCACTCCCTCTTTTCAAAATCCTAGATCCTCCAGTGCGCAAAATGGATGGGTGTTTACCCATGATACCATTAATCCTTGCTAGTTCAATGTAGGATGTTCTCATAAGTCATGTTTATAAATGTTTTATGTTTTTAAGCTTTTAACCCAATGCACAATAGATAAGGGTCCCATTATGTCCTAGGTAATGCTTCCTGTTATACTAGCTTGAGATTTGCTTCTCTTTCCTTGATCTGTGGAAGCAAAATTAATGAAGATGGAGGAACACAGTGCCACATTGAGCTAAATGTTTTCACTCTTCTTTATGTTGCTGATCATGAAGATGATTGTGATGTTACTTTTTGGTTTGGTCTCTGTGAATTACATGAATGGCTGATCAGGCCAATTTGTGCTTTGAATGGCAGTGGTTCCCAAACCAATCTCTGACAGATTGTGTACCACCAATTTAAAATAATACAGCCTTAAGTACCACCAGCAAATTTTTCATACACATAGTTAACAAGCTATGCATTAAAACAACATCAGAACCTTTAGTAATCATAAAACATTGTTTTATCAGTTACTGTAGCCATATAAAACAGTAAAAATTTTAAAAAATGTTCATGATTAGTTGCACAATTAAAAAAATTAGTCACAATTGCGATTTTAATCACAGCTAAAAACTCAAAATTATGCACAGAAAAACTCAAAATTATGCAGGAACTTTGTATGGCTGGAGATGGGGGTGGGGTTTCTGTGTGGGTGGGAATTTGTGAAGGTGTAGGGGGCTGTGGGTGTGTGTGGAGGGGTTTGGAGCCCAGAGAGGAGGGCTCCCTGCATGCCCTGGCAGGATGCAGGGTACTGTGGGGCAGCAGGGAGGGGCAGCAGCAGGCCTGGGGGGGCTGTGGCTTGGGAGTGGCAGACAGACACACACGTACACACACATTCAGACACACAGGTGCATGCTAGCATAGACACAGTGTTACCAAATCTGCCCATTACTTTGGGGTGTGCTCATTTATTAGGGATAGTTTCTAGGGTCTTGGTGATTCTGTCAATGTGCTGCTTGTGTTACTATACGGAGCTGTATTTCTCCCTTCTGCAAGCCCTCACCCCCAGTGGAGCTATCTTGCAGGACTCAAGCTCAATGGGACTGGGTTCCTCCAGTCACCAAATCAGTCATACACACAAACACACACAAATTAACGTGACACGCCTGACCTGGCCGGGCTGATCAGCATGGACAGGCTGACACCTTCATATGCCAAGAATCAGTTCATAAGAGCAACAATAAAATGCAGTCAAACACAAGCACACAGGTAAACAGAATCCCTCTGAATCCGGCTGGGTGTCCAGCTGACACCCTCAGGGGCCAGCATTCAGTTCATAAGGGCACATCTGAGTCAAACTGGGTCAATCAGCCTGTACAAGCTGATCCCCTTATGTGTTTCAAACTCAGCACGTCCCAATCTTTGGCCTCTTGATGAGCAGACCCCACAATAATTTGGGCTTCACAGGGATCTTTAGCATAGGTAAAAGAAGCGTTGCTGCAGAGCACGGGAGGAAAGAGAAGCAGAGAAGGAAAAATATACCCAATTACTACCAGTTTGACTATAAAAGTTATTTATTGCTAAGCATATGAAATATATAATAGTACTAGTAGTAATAGACATGCAAAAGAAAAACAAACACCAACAATGACAATACTACCCTGGTTTCACTAAGTATTTGGGGAAACTTAGCTCAAGCTTAACTGATACAGTTCAGGTTCAGAAGTTTATGCCTAGAAAGAAGACAGAGAACGCTGGGATCTCACCTAGTCCACGGTACTCAGGCTGCAAAGCTGACAGGCACAGTCCGTAGCACAATCCTTGAAGAGAGAGATGATCTGTTCTTCCAGCGTCCCAAGAACGACAGGGGATGGTGTCAGCACAGGGGTTTTCTTCTTCTCCTTCTTTCCTCCTGCTTCTACTTCTTTTCCTTCCTTTTCCTCTTCTAGCAGCACACACACTTACAGATTTTTATACCCTCAGTTCAGCTGCTTCGAAGCACCCTCAGTAGTGTAAATCATTGTCTTTTCTATTGACAAGGGGTTATCTGGTTTGGACCATCTCAGGAAACTGATTGATAATCAGGAAACACTTAAGATTAGGGAGTAACCCAAATACTTGGGAGCCAGCTTGAAATTCCTATGGGTGGCAGATATACTGATGGGATATCTCATGGTTTCTTCAGGAACAATAGATAGCTTGCAGCATCAGGATTTTGGATTTTTACTTGTTGTGCACAAGCCTCAGCTTAGCATGACTTTTCCAGATCTTACTATAGTCTTTTAACAGACTTAAAACAATTATTGGGGTGCTCATAACCTTTTGTGGAGAGGACTCCCACCAGTCGTCTCGGGAAAGATATGACAACACCTGGGATTAGGGCTCCAGCAGGCTGGATGCTGTGATGAACCCTTAACCATTGTTCAAATGTTGCCCATACCCCCTCTGACTCGGTCTCTTGCCTCAGCATTCCCTAACCCGGCAACCGAGTTTTAGTCAATCAAGTTTAAATAGGCCTCCCATAGTGGGACCGGGGAATGTAATGTGGTTCCATCTCGGATGTAAATGAGACCTAGGGCAGTTGTTTCACTCTTATCACCCTTATCTGATGAGGGTCTTAGGTGTGTCTCTCACTGCATCTTAATCAGTTTCGTTTAGGTAGGGGTGGGGGTGAGTCCTTTGTGAGTCAGACAGACTGCATCCTGTGCCAGGGTTGCCCAAGAATATAGAGCTGAGACGTAACAACAGACACATGCACAGCAGGTAAGTCTGTGGAGGGGAAGGGGTTGGGGAGAGGGGAAGATTGAGGTTCCCATAGTGAAGAAGGGAGTGGGACAGGGTCAGGGCTGGGGTGAATGAGGCCGCAGGGCCAGGGTGGGTCATGGGACAGAACCATAGAAGGCTCAAGCAGGGGCATGGTGGGGAGGAGGGGGCATGGCTTCCTGCTATGAGGGAGTCATGGGAGACATGCCCCCTGGATTTGTGCATGGGGTGGAGGCAGGCTGCCCCATATACACTGGGATCTGTGCCCTACTACATCCAGTCACGCAGTATGCCATGAGCTTTCAACATTGGTTGCATTGCATCCCCTGCCTGCCCAGCGGTGGAAGGCACATGGCATCCCATGCGGCTCCAGAGGCAGTGGTTGTGGGGTGCAGAGCCCAATGTGCAGGGGGAGCCTGCCTCTTGCCCTGAGCAAAAATCGGGGGGGGGGGGGGGTTTGGCCCCCACGCCCTCCCCTGGAGTGTGCACAGTGGCAGGAGCCCCCTGCGCCCCTGGAAAGGCCCAGGCTGCCCCGGGAGGGGATGGGGCAGGCCAGCCCATGAGGAGAAAACCCCCAGGGAGCAGCGGGTTGCGTGCTGGGCTCTGTGCCCCACTGCCATTGCCTCTGGAGTCACACAGGATATCACGTGCCTTCCATGTGTTGGCTTCACTGCGTCCCCTGCCCACCTACCTGTGGAAGGCACATGGTGTCCTGGGTGGCTCTGGAGGCAGCAGCAGTGGGGTTGCTTCCACCATTGCATGCACCCCCACTGCAGGCATGAGGGCCATAGATTCATAGACGTTAGGGTCGGAAGGGACCTCAATAGATCATCGAGTC
>NW_005841837.1:3451598-3452154 GCF_000455745.1 Alligator sinensis
TCTTGAAGAACCCCAGGGTAGGGGAGAGCACCACCTCCCTTGGGAGCCCGTACCAGACCTTGGCCACTCTAACTGTGAAGAAGTTCTTCCTAATGTCCAGTCTAAATCTGCTCTCTGCTAGCTTGTGGCCATTATTTCTTGTAACCCCCGGGGGCGCCTTGGTGAATAAAACCTCACCAATTCCCTTCTGTGTCCCCGTGATGAACTTATAGGCAGCTACAAAGTCGCCTCTCAACCTTCTCTTGCGGAGGTTGAAGAGGTCCAGGTGCCCTAGTCTCTCCTCATAGGGCTTGGCCTGCAAGCCCTTAACCATACGATATGAGTGGCCCTTCTCTGGACCCTCTCCAGGTTATCCGCATCCCTCTTGAAGTGCAGCGCCCAGAATTGCACGCAGTACTCCAACTGCGGTCTGACCAGCGCCCGATAGAGGGGAAGTATCACCTCTTTGGATCTATTCCTCATGCATCTGCTGATGCACGATAAAGTGCCGTTAGCTTTTCTGATGGCTTCGTCACACTGCCGACTCATGTTCATCTTGGAGTCCACTAGGACTCCA
>NW_005841837.1:3453955-3456784 GCF_000455745.1 Alligator sinensis
GTACCTCCTGCATCAGGTGGAGGTCCTGTACACAGGATAGGAACCTGCGTGAACGGTGGGACTTTGCTGTCTGCGTCTCCCAGCAGATGTCTGGGTAGTTTAGGTCCCCCATGACTACTGCCTCTTTAGCTTTTATGGTCTCCGAGAGCTGCCTCAGGAGCCCCGAATCTAGTTCTTCCGCTTGGTGTGGGGGTCTGTAGCAGACCCCTACCACCAAATCCCTTTCTCCTTGCCCCCCATGTAACCTAACCCACAATCCTTCTACTTCCTCATCCTTCAATTCCGTATATTGCTCATTGACATAGAGCGGAACCTCTTCCCCCTCTCTTCCCCACCCTGTCCTTTCTGTACAGCCTATAACCCTCAATATGTACCGCCCAGTCGTGGGACGAATCCCACCAGGTTTCTGTTAGCCCTACTAAGTCATAGGTGTTTTCTGCAAGCAGGAGCACTAGTTCATCCTGCTTGTTCCCCATGCTCCTAGCATTAGTATATAGGCACTTGAGCCCTGTGACTGGTGCCTTTGCTGCTCCCCAGCTCCGAATCCCAAGGGGCCCCTTATTTCTTACCTGCTTATTGCTTACCTGTGCTGTACTGCTGGCTGCCCCATGGCTTGCAGGTTCCCAATGTTCTCCTTCTTCAGGCTGGGCTGTCCTTGTGGGTGCCACATGGTTTGGTGGTCCACAGCCTCCCCCGCCCTGTACCCCTCCAGATTTGTGTGGGGTGGAGGTGGGCTGTCTACTATATGCTGGGCTCTGCATCCCACTGCCACTGCCTATGGAGTCACATGGGACACCATGTACCTTCTGCTGGTAGGCAGGCAGGGGATGCAGTACAGCCGCAGCACATGTAAGGTACATGGTGCTGTGTGAGGCTCCCAAAGCATCAGGGCGTGAAGCCCAGTGCACAGTTTGCCTCTGCCCTGAGCACAGGTCCGGGGGGGCACATGCCTCCCATGCTTCCCCTGGGGTGCGTGCAATGGCAGGGAGCCCCGCCTGCCCCACATGCTTGGCCAAGCTGCCTGGGCTCTGACCATCCATGGGGCTCCATTCACCCCAGCCTCTGCCTCACTCCCTGCCTCCCTCACAGTGGGGACATTGATAAGTCCTCCCCCTTCCCTCCAACACACTTACATGCTGAGTGCTGCTCCATACATCGTGCTGCTTTCCTGGCCATGTGCAGCAGGCTGCGTCTGGGCTCTGTGTGTGTGTGGCCCCTCCTCAGAGCCTTCCGCATACCACTCACAGGTCATCTGCGTACCACTGGTAGTACGCCTACCACAGTTTGGGAAGCACTGGTCTATGGTACACTGAGCAAGAGCTGCCACTTTGGGTTGCTTGATCAACAGTGAACATGCTGCTGTTGTGATATTTCTGCTGCTTTCACTTCTGCTCTGCCTCAGCAGTTCTCTGCTCATAGATGGTAGCTTCAGTCTGGATGAGACTTCACCAGATGGAACGATTATAAGCAAGATCTTCCCAGGACTTTGGGTCAATGTTGAAATGTTTCAGGGATGACTTGAGGGAGTCCTTGTGGCATTTCTTCTGACCTCCCTGAGAGTGCTTTCCCTCCTTTAGCTACACAATAAAAGTTCTTTGGCAGTTGCTCATCTGAAATCCTGGTGACTTGGCCTGCCCATCTCAATTGTGATTTCATCAACAGTGTGTGGATGCTTGGATTGCCTGTCTGAGTAAGAACCTCAGTGTCTGGCACCTTGTCCTGCCATTTTATCCTCATCTGTTTCTTCAGACAGTCCATGAAAAAGTGGTTCAGCTTGATACACCATCCAGGTTTCTCATGCATACATCAGGATTGGCAACATGATGGTTTTGTAGACTTTCACTTTTGTTTCTTGATTGATGCCACTGCACTCCCACACATTTGCAGGTAGTTTGTTGAAAGTCACGCTTGCTTTAGCAATTCTGGCATTAGTTTCATCATTGATGTGAACTGCATGTGACAGTGTACTGTCAAGATAAGGGTGTAGGTTGTAGCCGTGTTGGTCTAAGGACATAGGCAGACAAGGTTCTTTGGGTGAATCTGATATCTTTTAAGGGAACCTAAAAGACTCTAAGATCCAACCACCAAATAGTAATAAAACCAGCAGATAAAGGAGGAGCCATAGTCATCCTAAACCGTGAAGACTATATAAAGGAAGTCAACAGACAGCTCTCTGACACCACCTACTACAAAGAACTACAAGAAGATCCTACTCCCCTTTTCACCAAGAAACTTAACAATACCATCAAATCATTTCCAACAGGACTACAAGAAAAACTACAGACCTTGATCCCCCCACTACCTAACCTAGGGACTTTTTACATGCTCCCTAAAATCCACAAACAAGGAAATCCTGGCAGACCTATCATATCCAACCCTGGGACCCTAACTGAAGAAATATCAGGTTTCGTTGAATCAATCCTAAAACCACTCGTCACCCACAGAGCAAGTTTTGTCCAAGACACTACAGACTTTCTACGGAAACTTAAAAACATAGTCCACGTTCCCAGGAACACCCTCCTAGCCACCATGGACGTTACCAGCCTATACACCAACATCCCACACCAGGATGGCATCCAAGCCTGCCTTACATATCTACAGGAACAAGATTACAACCCAGAATACAGACCCAAAGATATTACTGAGCTTATACACTTCATCCTCACACACAACAATTTCACTTTTAATAATCAACACTTCCTCCAGATGATGGGAACAGCTATGGGCACTAAAATGGCCCCACAGTATGCCAACCTTTTTATGAGCCACCTGGAAGAAGACTTCCTCAAGAACTGCACCATCAAACCCTTGCTGTACTTAAGATATATC
>NW_005841837.1:3457775-3479065 GCF_000455745.1 Alligator sinensis
TTCTCTCTCCCCCCCCAGCCTGTCTCTCCCCCATTGACTCCTCAATCTATATTTTCACTGACTACCTGTCTTGTATGCATACCAGCCCAGCCACTGGCTTCTTTACTTTTCATTCCATCCAGGAAGAGCACACACCAACTGCAGAAACTTCCTTAGCCGGATGAAGGGTTTTTGAAATTGAAAGCTTGCTTAAATATTGTTCTGTCATGATAAGTGAATTTGTCCAGTGCCCGGAAGGTTTGGCCATTCACTGTGATGGTAGGCTCTGTGTAAGGCTTTCCTGGCACAGGCTGGTGCATCACTTCTGTCTCCTAAGTGTTGATTGTGAGACCAAAGTTGTCACAAGCTGAAGAGAAATGGTCCATACTCCATTGCATATCAGACTCAGGTCTGGCATTCAGGGAACAGTCATCAGCAAACAGAAGATAGTGAACAGTCACTTCCTGTATCCTATTACACTAGCTCCTAGGAACCACATGTGCTAGGGACTATGCATATACCTAGTAAGAGCCCCTGCTTCAAAGCACTTTTGAGCTAAACAGACAAGCAAGATATAGGATAGGCAAGGAAGCAGAGGTGACATGACTTGCAGAACTGAGTACAGATTTGAATCTTGATGTGAATCTTAGGCCGTTGTCCTGTTCACTGGTCTACACTCTCTCTTACAGCTTTCACATCTCACAGCTGATCAAAATCCCTTAATCCCCAGCTCTTCAAAAAAAATCAGCCAATTTGCTTGACCTCTGGCTTTGTGGTTCTTGTAGCACTCAACCACACCAACACATTATCCAGCATATAGTCATGAAAGAACTGAATGCTTCATGCCTCTCTGCCAGACACTACAGAATAAGACATATGTTGCATTCATGTCATTTTGCTGTTATATGGTCTTTGTGTTCCCTTCCACCCCTTTCTCCATGGACTAGACATATCCAGTCTCAGAGGGAAAATTGCTGGCAAAGAAATTTCTAAGCCAGCCAAAATATCTTCATTCTTCAGTAGCACAAAAGCAGTCTTTAGCTGCAGCCATCTGCTGGTCTGCACATGCTTTGTAAGTTGGCTTGCTGTGTGAAGTGCTGGCTATCAGTGTTTTGTGGCCAGTTTTAAGTTAAGATCACCTAGGGACTGCAGTGAGGAACTTACAGAGGGAAAGGATTTTTTTTTTTAATGACCTGGGGATTGCAAGCAGATGATAAGTGCTATTGCAAGAAAGAGTTTGCAGAGCAAAAATGGAGCCAAAAAGGGTCAAACTACTTGATGGAGCAAATAAAAAAAAACTCCATTGAAGTTCACGGAGCTGTGCACGCTTAAACCAGTTGGAAGTTTGTCCCACATGACAACCATTGCTTCATTAACTGCTGTTTGAGAGCTTACTCACCAACTTCAAGGTGCTGATTAAATTGTTAGAGGAGCAAAGGGATGTCACCTGCAGATGGCTCATGGGTTTATATTCAGTGGGGGAAAAAGAAATTGTGAGTACTGAACACAGATATTCTTGGATTCATAGAGTTTAAGGCCAGAAGGCATCATTAGATTCTCTCACTTCCTGTGTACCTTAGAATTTCAGTCAGCCACCCCTGAATCGAGCCTGATAATTTGAGTCTTATTAGAGCATTTCTTCCAGAAAAACACCCAGTGTCATGCGTGGACCCAGGTTTTAGAAAAGGGGGCTGTAGTAGATGCCACTAATGTTGCCTCTCAGACATCTTCCATTTTCATGGGTAGTTGGGATGAAGTCCAGCTGGAGCCCCTGAGCTGGTGAAGGATGTGGAGGGGAGGTGGCAGGCAGGGAGTAGCAAGCAGGGGCAGGAGACATGGATATGCCCACCACTGCTGCTGTTCCTGGTTGAGTCCAGAACCTGTGCAGATGCTCCCTGCAGCTCACAGCTGAAGTGGGACAGGAGTAGCTCTGGGGCTCCTCTGCACCTGGGTCACCTGAGTATAGAGGTGGGCAGGTCCCTCCTTCTGGCACCTGGTCCTTGCCTGGCCCCCTTATGTCCCCAGTCAGCCCAGGGGTTCCAGCTGTAGGGAGAAGCTATTCAGGGTGCTGGGCTGGGTTGGAGACAGTTGCAGTGGGACTGGGCCCCTAAATCCCTGTGGCTGGGAGCAGGAGCAGGAGCAGGAAGAGGGAATCTGATGTCTTCTGCTGCCACTCTCTGTCCAGGGCTGAGCCTGACCCCAGCTGAAGAGGAGTAGGAGTAGCTCTGGAGCTCCTCACCACTGAGTCAGCCTGAGACAGTAAGGACAGCAGAAGCAGTGGGCAGGGAAGGGGTGAGGATGGGTTGCTGAGTGCAGAGAGAAAGAAAGGGGCTTCTTATCTTACCTTAAAAAAATGTCCCCAACTGCTGCTTCTGTGGAATGGTCTGAATGGGGCATATGACTGTACCACTGCACTCCCTTTGGCCCAGTTTTGTTTTAAAGACACTGAGTGATGGAGAATTCACCGCTTCCAGTGATGCTTTATTTCATTAGTCAACCATCCGCACTTCTGAAAATGTGTGCTGTCCAGCTGTGGTAACAGTGTACACAGCTGATTTACTCTGCTTATTTGGTATCTCTATTTCTACTTCCCCCTACCTCCTCATTTAATTACCACAGGAGATCACTGAAGCTAAGAATATAGGTGGATGCAGAAAAGGATTGGACATTCCTATGGACAATCAGAAAACCCTTGGTTACATTAGTTGTGATTTCAAACCAAAGCCACTGATGTTTCCATGTTCCACAGGAGTAGCCAGCCCCTAATGGGTGGGGGTTAGGGAAAAGTTTATTCTATGAAAATATTATTCCATAATCTCCTACTGGAAGAAGATGGTACTGGTCACAGTGGTGGGGAAAGGGACAGGATGACATGGACCATCAGTCTGATCTGGCTTCTTTCTCAGGTGCGGTTGTAAACTAGCTATATATATCATATAATATATGTGACCACCCACTACTCTTTTGTGCTGTAATATTCCCATCTATAGAAGTGGATCCAGGAAAATTTAATTATATCACCGGAGCATTGTGGCAATTTTTATCACATGCTGTGATATCTGATTCTGAAAGGCACGCTATAAAACAGAGCATGGCATTAAAAAAAAAATTAAAACTTGAAGTTGTTTGTTGCCTTTGTATTTTTCCCTCTAATCCACCAATGTGGACTTGAGATCATGTCTCCTAGTTTCATTCAGACACCATTGGCCTTATTTTCCTCTTCCTCATACCACTTTTACACAAGAACAACGTTGCTAATTTCAGCAGAGTTTGTAATATTTTATGTGATTGGAGAACCAGGTCCTTTACCTCTGGCCTCACCAATGAGCAGGTGAGGAGGTAGGGGGAAGTCTTTGGGCTGTTAACATGTCCCTCTAGCCTTGTTTTGTATATTGAAGGGCAGGTGAAGCTTCCCTAACTGAGGTGACTTCTACTACTGTGCACCCTATATAAAGGCATGTTGGTCCTAGCTCCATGTCTAGCACTTGGGGTTATGTTTTTTCTTGAGGATTTCCATCCCTTTTGCATTATGGAAGTCAAAGCTGACAGTGAAGTGTTCACCTATTGCACTTGTAGGAAGCTTACAGAGGATTCTGGAAGCAGCTGCAGCAAGATCAGTTGCGGTGATCAGCCGTCTCACAATCAGCTGTGGGAGGACCCCCCGGCGCGGTCAGCAAGATCGTCCCCGGGGGGACCACCCCACAGTCACTGGAGGGGCACCAGTCACCCATGATCAAAAACATAAATACAAAATGGTGACACCTGGCTGGATGGCAGCTCTATGGAAAAGAACTTGGGAGTCTTGGTAGACCACAGGCTCAATACGAGTCTGCAGTGTGATGCAGCCTCACAAAAGGTGAGTGCGTTTTTGGGCTGCATCAATAGAAGCATTAGGTACAAGACATGGGAGGTGATAGTGTCTCTCTACTCAGCACTGCTTAGGTTTCATATGGAGTACTGTATGCAGGTCTGGGCTCCACATTTTAAAAAGGCTGTGGGAAGTTAGTGAGGGTCCAGAAGCAGGCAACAAAGATGATAAAGGGTTTGGAAAGCAAGTCATATGAGGAGAGGCTGAAGTTCAGCTTGCAAAAGGTGCTTAAGAGGGGCCATCATAGCAGTCTTGAAATACTTGAAGGGCTTCCATAAAGAAAAGGGAAAGCACCAATGCCTGGAAGTTGCAGCAAAGTAAGTTTAGATTGGATATCTGGAAAAAGTTTTTCACTGTTAGAACAGGGAGGCAGGGGAACAAACTGCCAAGGGAAGTTGTGGCCTCTCCATCACTGGAGGTGTTCAAGAAGAGGTTGGACAGCACTGGTCGGGGAAGATCTAGGTGTAGCTATGCCTATGTTCTACCATGGGTATTTCCCATACTTCTGGGCTTTGCTAGTTGCCCCTGACCCCTCCCTTCCCCCTTTTCTGCTATATGTATCAGGGAGTTCTTAAGCATTGGAAGAAGCATTGAGTGTTGGCTACAACCAAGGCCGTAGACCTGGGATGTGCCAGTGCTCCTGCTGGGAACAAAGCCACAGGTTCCTGGCTAAAGGGTCTTGCCCCTCCACTCAGGGTCAGACTGATCATTGTATCTGGGGTCAGGAAGGAATTTCAATCCATGGTTAGAAAGGTACAGACTGTGGAGATCTTCGCCTTCTTCTGTAGCAGGACCTCTTGAGTGTATATTGGCAACATTTTATAGAAGCAGGACATTAACTGCCATTGTTCCCTGTGGCAGGTTAGGGTTTTAGGTCCATGTTGTGTCAGGGTTGAGAGTAGTCTTAAGTAGAGTTTAGATTATGGTTGTACAGGATGGTTTGGATAGGGCTGATCCTGCCTCAGGCAGAGGGGTGGACTAAATGACCTCTGGAGGTCCTTTCCAGTTCTACTTCTCTATGACTCTAAGCCTAAAAATATGGTGAGGTGCTTTTGGAATGGAGGACTTTTAGGGGCTCTCTCTTGCCATGTGTATGTACCATCCTTAGCACAATCGGTCATTTCTCATGGCTAAGGTTTCTTGCTGCTACTGCAAGACAAATAAAGATTAACACTGCTAATTAATTCTTTTGGGGAAGGATGGCTAATGAAAAGTGCACAGTAAAAGGCAAGTGTATGGTGTTCCCTGGAGATTAATGTAAATATTATAATTACACTAGAAGGGAGTGCTAATGCTAAATATATGCTAGGGGTTCTTTGCTGTTTATAAGCTCAGCCACATGTGGGGAGAAATCTTTTCAAGAAAATTAATCCTTTCTGTAAGGTTTTGTTTAAAAAGAACGTTTTTTCTTTCTAGAATGTACAGCTACAATACATGGCATTAAAAAATAATTAATAATCAGCCCACCTAGGGGTTTTTTTTGGGGGGGGGGGGGGGGGGTTTAGATTAGAT
Source organism: Alligator sinensis (assembly GCF_000455745.1). Classification (NCBI taxonomy): domain Eukaryota; kingdom Metazoa; phylum Chordata; order Crocodylia; family Alligatoridae; genus Alligator; species Alligator sinensis. The sequence continues at coordinate 3,463,135 of NW_005841837.1, forward strand.
CATAGAATCATAGAGAAGTAGGGCTGGAAGGCCTTCAGAGGTCATCTAGTTTAACTCCCTGCCTGAGGCAGGATCATCCCTATCCAAACCATCCTACACAATCCATAATCTAAACTTTTTGTAAAACTACCATTAACCGCCATCACATATGAACTATATCAGTGGTGTTCAGCCTCTAACCCATGAGTGAAATCCAGCTTGTCCCCATGGGTCCAGAAATTTTGCAGCAGGGGACCAGTACCAGTGTTCAGAGCCAGCCTTAGGGAAAATGGAGTCTGGGGCAAACTTGTATTTTGGTGCCCCGGCTCCCCAGCACCCTCCCCAGCACCCCTTAACTCCCCACTGAAAATCAGAGGTGCTGCTGCAGGCACAATCAGGTAGGCAGGGGCATGGGGAGAAAGAGAGGGGAAGGAGCAAGCCAGGCATGGATTCAAGGTGTTCAGGGCCCCTCAGCAAGCAGTGGCAGAGTTGGACCCCCCTGGCCGAGGGGCCCTCCCCAGGCCTGGATGCCATGGAGGCGGAGGGATCAGGGGGGTAAATGGGTCTCCAAAGCCACCCTGCTGTGTGGACATGGTGCCACCCCCTCTCCCCAAACTGGCCGAGTCAGCCAGATGCCCTGGGGAGAGAGAAGCCCAGCCCCTAATCCCAGGGCCACAGGGGACTTTGTACACGATGCCTGCAGCGTGGGGTCTGTGTAATGCAGTGGGTTTGTGTTGGGGAGTGCCTAATTCACACTCATAAGCTGCCTGGTCATGGGCCAGTCCTGTGGGTGCTTGGGCATGGCAGCAGGATGTGGGGAGCCAGGGAATGCAGCTGCCTCTGGGGAGGGGCATAGGTGCCACATGGGGGTCACCAGAGAGGTGGGGGGGGGCCTAAGCTGGGCCAAGACCCCTATGATCCTCTCTATTTGTCTCCTGTACCCTCTGTGGTCCTGTGGTTGGCCAGTCTGGACTCCATCAAGTAAGCAATGAGACCCCTTGGTGGGGAAACTGAGGCAGGGGCAGCAGGTGGAAGTAGGAAGATCCCCACTCCCATGCCAAGGCTGGCTCCAGGGCTCTGGGATTCACTCCACTGGGGTAGATTTGGGGTGGCCATTAACCCCTTAAGCCTCAGAGGAGGGGACAGCTCCAGGCCCAGGGGAGGGGGTCCCAGGACTCCAGCAACCCCAGACCTGGCTCCATATCCAGGGCTGGATTCTGGCCCTGGCCTGGCCTCTGTAGCAGGATGGGCACCATAGGGGGTGGGGGGAAGGAAGCAGGGCAGGGACCAAGCTGAGTCTGGAGGGTCACCTCCAGTCTGCACTGCCTCCCCCGCTAGGGACGGGTGTCTCTGCCTGGCTCCAGCATCCAGGTCAGAGGGAGTCAGAGCTGGAGCTGAAGCCAGGCTCCCCCCGGTGCAGCTGCCTGCAGATGAAGGACCTGCAGGTACTGCCACAGCATTGAGCCTGACCCCCTCCCAGAAACCCCAGGTGGGGGTGGAAGCTGTGGTTTGCCCCCAGGAGCCCTGCCCTCCCTTGCTCTGCCCCTTACCGTACTTGGTTGGGCCAGGGTACTGCACTCTGCCTGCCCATCTAGGTACCATGCTGTGCCCCGGCACCCGGGGCTGCCTGGCTTGTGTGCATATGTCTATGCGCCCCAGATGCCATTGTCTAGGTTTTTGCCAACATGGATCAGTCAGGGCAGGGTGGAGGAAGGCGTGGGGCAGGGTGAGGGAAGAGCACTGCTGTGCATGTTTGTATGTGTGGTACCCCACCATGGCATCTTGGGTGGTCACCCACATTGCCCACCCCTAATGCCAGCTCTGCCAGTGTTCATTGCCATGGATTTGGAAGTTGCAACAATTAATGTTGCCAGTGATTTCTTACTACCAAATTTCCATATCCATGCGGAGCTCTGTGGGCCAGATGATGTGACCCTGTGCACTGGAAGGCATAGGCACATGGGGCTACTCTGTGGCTGGATCCAGTCCATGTGATCAGGCTGGTGTTTGGGGTTGTTCCTCAGCTGGATCTGGCTCAGGAAGCCAGGCCAGCACACTGGATAGCATCTGTGGACCAACCCTGTGTGCTGACCCCATGCTGGATTCACCCTGCAGACAGGGCCCACACCAGTCATCTGGCCTGCAGAACTGGAATATTGAGTACAATGGAATTATATAATACTTTAATATAATAGTTTCATTGTTTCATAGTAGGTAGGGTCGGAAGGGACCTGAGCAGATCATCAAGTCTGACCCCCTGCCATGGGCAGGAAAGGATGTTGGAGGATCACCTCCTTGGACCTGCTCGTGGTGCATCTGTGGATGCATGACCACGTTCTTGCATTAGCGGCTTGTGTTCATCTTGGAAACAATGATGACTCCAAGATCCTTTTCTCCCTCTGTGCTGATGAGAAGGGAGTTCCCCAGCCTGTAGGTTCCCCAGCCTGCTGGTTCTTCCTCCCTAGGTGCAGTACCTTGCACTTGTCCGTATTGAATCCCATCCTATTCTCATTCGCCCACCCCTGTAACCTGTCCCGATCTAGTTGTAGCCTGAATTCTGATATTTAAGTGCTTTAAATTTTTAAGGCGTGGTGAGGTCACCAAAGAGGAGGAGCTGCACTGAAAGATAAATGAAAGATCATTAAATTATCTAATGTCCATTATAGCTAGGAGCTATTCTATTAAATCAAAAGTCTTTGGTCAAAAAGAGGTCACTGATTCTCTCTGACTCTCTTGGTCCCACTTTCCAGGTAGCTCCTCTGTGCAGTTAATGGGAAGCCGGAAAGGAAACCTAGGCTGAGCTGACACTCCGCACAAAAAACTGTGAGCTGGAGAAGGAACAATCCTTGAGGACTCACTTGCAGAGTTCCTGCCTGATTGGTTTATTTGGGAGGTTTGGGCTGTTCCCTTGACCTTTTTGCCTATTTGGAGACCTGCCTCTCAGCCTCACATATCGTCTGAGATTCCTGGGAATCCCACAGTCCCTGGAAGCATATCTCTACTTGGGCTCCGGCAACCACTCCCAGAATCACCTGGGACTTCTAGGATCCTCTAGGAAAGGTGATTTTGGGGTAAAAGATTAGCCTCAGGTCTAATGTCTTTTGGGGCAATAGATTCATCAATAAGCATCCTCCTGCTTCTCAGTGCCATTTCAAGTTTTCATCACCCATGTGGTCACTGGACCTGCAAAGCAATCCATGGAGCTTTAGTGGAACTAAGGGTGGAGCGGCACAGTCATTTATTTCCTATTCTATACAAAACATGTTCCCTCCATGCATGGATTTGAAGTGGGTAGATAGATGCTCTCAGCCTGAGCACCTCAGGATTGAATCTGATAGAATTAATAATAAAAGAAAAAAGGATTAAAGAATGATTCCCCAATTCATGCCACCTTCTTTCAATATGGATCACAAGCAAGGTGGGTTCTGGCACTCCTAAAAGATTAAAGCAATTATTATCATGTCAATCTAGTTTGTTTACATATGTTTGAAATGAATTATATGCTCTAGTAATTACTCAGGGCATGAATTACAATGTCATTGAGACAAGGACAGGACAGCACTTTTGCAGTGCTCACTGTTTACCCCCTGATATTAATCTGCCTGTGTTTATTTATAACCATGTACACACATATACAAAGACACAAGCTTGCATGCACACATTTGTATCTGCCTATGTATTAGCCTCTGCTTCATGCTGGTTAAACAACAATCTGTCAGCTCTTATGTTGTAACAAGAGCAGACCAAGCTCTTATGAATGTATGCTGGATTTCATCGGGGATCACAGCAGTTTTTCACATTTTGTACATGCTAATTCAGCTAAGTTCAGCTAAAACACCTGATCTGTCATTTTCCGTACAGTAAATACCATATTGGGACCTATTACACCTCATATGCCCACTAGAAATGGGCCATCTGGAGATATTTGGGTTCACATCCAAGTATACATACTGTCTGAGCTTAAATCCACCCTTCTGGTATTTTATGCAAACCATGAGGTCAATTTGGATCAAATTTAGATGCTGAGGTTAAATCAAAGCTTTGCAAAGTACATGGGAAGGAAACACAAAGGGCTGGAGCAAATTCATTTAAAATGCATTCCTCAGACATGTTTTTCAGTGGTTGCCTGGCTCAAAGGGAGTCAGCATGATCTAGAGAGAGGGGACGCCAAGCAACCTGGTTTCTAGTCCTAGCTTTTAACCAGCCTACTGGTTGACATAGGGCCAGTTGTTCCTCTTCTTTGTCTTACTCATTTCAACTGTAAGCTGTTTGGGGCAGGAACTCTGTGTCTGGCCAGTGCCTAACTTGGTGGGATTGCAGTCTAAACTGAGGCCTGTAGGTGCTACTATAATAACACTTACGCCACATCCAAGCATACATTATTGCCTGGTTATCAGGTACCAGGGTAGCAAGTGATGTTTAATGTCAGTACAGAGTCCAGGACAGCCCAGTTGCCCACTGGTAATGTTAAACCATATGTGTACCAATTGGCGCACATGTACATTAACTCAGATTAACGTGGCTTGTATTTATTCGCATGGAAGCGTCTTTTTACAATACAAACAGCAGAATCCCTTGAGCACTGGACTTTCCCTTCTGAGCCTGTACCTTACAACAGCTGAGGTGTTGGGAGAAGCGAAAGGGATTGGTCCGCTTTGGATCTGAAAGGTTTTTCTGGTGGCACAGTAGAAAATAACCTGAAGCACGGGTCTAATCTTGCCTGGGTATGCATTGAATGTACCATGGAAGGCAGTAGGTGCATTAAAATAGGCCATCCTGCTTGGTGTATGCTTTGTGGCCAACTGGAAGTGGGGTAGTTGTATGCAGGTTGGCCAGTTAGCTCTGGCCCCCAGCAGCTCGCCCACATCATTGCAAGCTACTTCTGGGTAAGGACATAACACACACGAAACAGCATGGCATGTTTGGGCATAGCATTGCCTGGTACAGTAAGTCTGCAGTGCAGACATGCCCATTGCATGACAAAGACCTGGAAGGAGGGACATCTAAAAGCCATTGAAGAATAAGAATCCCTTAAGAGATTCATCTTTCTCTAAACTCTCTGCAGTGCAGTAAAGAACTGTACAAATGAAGGCAAACCTGACAGATGAAAATGAATGACCTCTTTCTAAATGTGACTCAGTGCACAGGGGTCACCTGAAGGGCAGTGCCCATCTCAGAGCTACTCATTTCACACATCCGCATCGTCTCTCTGCTCCTGACACAAAGCACAGCTGTGGCCCATCCAGCCCTCGGCATCCCCTGGCCTTAACTGGTTTTTAATCGGCTGCATTTGTCCCAGACACAGAGGACATATGGCACCAGTGAAGCCCCATTAAACGTACACTTCATTGCTTTCATCAGCCTGTGTCACAGCTTCAGTATTCGTTTAATGTCGGGCTTGATCCATGAACAAAGGTTTACAATATACGTTAAAATATGATACATACAGTGTGAGAGAGCAACGTTGTCGTAAATCTGTGGGGAAATCAAAGCTAATGATACCTTTAGTCAGGGCAGTAACGCAGCTCTTTGTTCTCAGTTTGGCTGCAGTCTAGAGAGACTAAATTCTCTTTCAACTTCCCATAGTGTGTTCTGCACATTTCCAAGAAGGCTTTTTGTGTGCGAGTGGGAGATAGGCAGACCTTATAGACAGAGGCTACTCAGTGGTGAGACAGAAAGAGAGGGGTGGGAACTGTGTAACTCTGCAGGAGAAGTTTGCTGCAAAGGTTTGCAGTGAAGAGAGTGAGTGGGTGAGCACTTCAGGTAGGGTTGGCAAGCCAGTCACCTGACAGATCAAAGATTACAGCAATTTTACAAAAACTACATTTTTATATAGTTTTCTTGACACATTTATTAATGAAAAAATTATGCTTTTTCTGCGTATTATTTGGACCTATTGGCAATTTTTGACCAATATTTGACTGGTCAACTGACCAAACTTTATTTGACCAGTCAAATACCCAACCCTAACTTCAGGCTTATATTTCAGTGCAAAGGAGTATGAGTTCCCTGCATGGGTTCCCCTTAGCTGCGTGTTAGTATCAAGTGTGCATGCAGAAGGAGGTGCTGCATGCAGGCTTCCCACCTCCCCTGACAATACAGGTAGGGAATGGAGGGAATGAACAAATCTTGTCCTTGTCTAAGCAGCAGCCACCACCAAGAATCTGCCATCCCACTTCTAGAAACTCTACATGGCACTTATGCTGCCAGGGTTTGAAGTGCACCCAGGGAAGACATCAGCTGCTGAAGGGACTGTGGCAACCAGCAGAAGGCCTGGGAGTATCTCCGTGCACATTCTGCCAGCAACTGAATGGAGGCCGAAGCTCAGCAGAGGTGGAATAACTCTTTTGGTGATTGTGCTGCTGCTGAGGAGAGGTGGGTGTGAACCCATTCAGACCTGTGCTGGCACAACCAGAGTTCTTCTGAGAAAAATACTGTAGGCCAGGTCTTAGTTTCCACCTCCCCAACCTGCTGATCCATATAGGAACGGTCAATAGCAAATGACAACTCATGCAACCAAGGGAAAAGCAAAAGGCAACTTTTGTCTCAGGGCAGGTGTCTTGAGCCCAAGGCAGGACAACTGTTCACAACTGTGCCAGTCTAGGCTAGTGGAGGCTTACACAAGATGTCAAGGGACAGACTCCAAGATTTCAGCAGTGTTCCCAGATTTGGGCACTTCATGTTTTGGATGTTCAATTTGAGGCATCTATAGGGGTGTGATGTTCAGGGGCCTTTGGCAACCACATCTCCCAATGGCCCTGGAGTAGTAGGCACAAGCCAGGATTTCAAAATATCTTACTGTTAGATTTTCAAGGAACTTCAGCTCCCATTAAACACCTAAATAAGGATCAGATTTTCCAAAGCACTCAACATTCACCAGTGTTTCTTGCCCTCCCCCCTTCCAGCTTTCCAAAAGACCTCACAGTTCAGTGTGTACTCAGTGTACTGTGCTCTTGCAAATCTGACATATTGGGCAAGTTGCATGGTGTTTACAAAACCAGAATTAGAAGCGACATCCAGCATTAGCAGGCAGAATTGCATCACAGGACCAAAATTCAGCTAGATATGGACCTCTCTCCAGTCATGCCAATGGGCCCATCCTGGTTTATACCAGCTGAGGATTTAGCCCACAAGCATTAGGCCTTTACATGAAAAGTTCCTGCAGTACGCAGCAGATTGATTGGCGCAGGTCCTTCTCCCCTTGGAGGAATTCCAAGTTGGCTTAAAATGATGGTTCCTAGAAATGCACTTGATTGACAGAATCCCAAAGAACATCACAAGCTAAAGAACGATAGCCTTTGATCTGACACAGGAATGGCAGCTCTGCTTTGAATCCACCTTGGTCTTAGCATGGCTTGTATTTATCAGCATGTTGTAGCTTCCTTAGAACTTTTTAGCCTGCAAAAGTGTGTCTACTCCTTTGAGAAGTTCAGGAAAGTTTTGAGGCTGCTCTGGGTTGTGTTTGGAGTTCAAGCTGGGTTGTGCTAAAACACACGACAAGACGAAGTCACAAGGTCTCTCCTCTCTCCCTCCAGCATTGCTGATTGATTGAGTCCTTCCCATGTAATCAGACAGATTAGCTCAGCAGTGCTAGCTTCACTCATTTCCTCAGAGACCCAGGGTGGATTTCAGGTGATTCAGTTGGGGAAAAAAAATCAGTTTAGTCCTTGCTAATGTCTCTGCATAATTTTGACAGGCAGGTGCCTAGTACTTTACATTATCCTTCTTTGACACCTGCCTGGCCATGAACTTGGGGAATCGACGGCAGGTTTTCCTTGCCAACCATGGGGGTTAGGTTCCTGAAAGTTCCCATGGTTGGCAAAAACTGTCAGGACTGGGGGAGCAGGGGCTGTGGGTAGGGGGTGAGGGGCACCAGCAAGGCTGTGGAGCTGGTGGGGGAGTGAGAGGCACGAGCAGGGCCGGGAGGGTCATGGGGGGGCCATGGTATTTTCCAACTATACCCCCGCTTCTCTGAAGCATGGATGCTCAAAACTGTGGTTGGCGAGGGAAACCTGTATTATTATTTTCTGATCACTTCTTCCCCATGAATAGGGACAGACCTGCAGTATTAACAGTAACAATAATACATTTCCAGGAATCTATTTAGCTGAGGTCAGAATTGTGTTTGTACATCCTAGATTAAATTTAGCCCCACTTGTTCTTGTGAGACTGCAGACCTGTGAAAGCCTGTCATGAAGACTTGGATTCATTCAGTGCAATTCTTGCTTACCTAGGTGTTTACCAGGGACCTTGATCATGGGGACAAACATCCTCATAGAACTGAAGCCTTTTATTTATTCTGCAAGGTTTGTAAACCAGTTCTGACCATCACAAGCTCAAACATTCTGCACAGTCTATGCAGCATGTACATAGCTAATGTATAGAGTGTAATTACCTTGGGAAAGCAAATCAGAGATGGAGGGTCACAGGTCACTGTGAGTGATGTCTCATTTGGTACCATGGGAGGGTGTTATTTGGGAGGTTTTATCACTTATATTCTCTCCCCACCTAAAAAAAGTCCTGGTCATCCTTCACAGTGACCTGTGTATGGCAGAGTACTTAGGTTTCAGTCTTGCTAAAGATATTGCAACTCATTCTCTCAAAATGTGATTTGGATAATCCTGGGTGCACGGACCTGTTCCATCTGAACTGCTTGTTCCTGGGACACAACAAACTTCTTCTTTGGGAGTCATCACCCAAGCAGCACATGATGACTCATAAGGTTACCTTGGGGGCAGACATATTACTTAGCTCAGGGATAGTCTGTTAAAGAGTGTTGCAACTTTTATTTGATACCTTGAAAGTTGCTCCTCACCTTTCCTTGGTCATTTTCACAGAAGAGGCGCAGGTTTTTTTCATAGATTTCCATACATATTTCATCATAAATCATTCTGAGCTGCTGACTTCCCGCACAACACTGTCAATGGGTATAGCATAAAAACCTGGAAAGTGTTCTTGGAGCTACCAAGGAAGAGTAGATTTGGGGATTATCTTCAAAAACTTCAGGGGTTAAATTCACAAACAGGTCTTAGACTTAACATTAGAGTTCCTTGCCTTGAGGTGCCCTGATGCCTTGTGGAGCCCTTATCTCTGAGGTCAAATCTTGGGCTTCTCATACAAGGTATGGGGAATGTCTAGGACATGATTCCCAACCTTGGGGTTGTGACCCTATTTGGCGTAGCAGTGATAAAAAATGGGGTCGCAAAGATGCTTGACAGTGTCGACCAGTTATGATGAATATACTTCTTGTTTATAAATATAAGTTGAAATGATTTAAAAAAATAAATTAAAAATATAAACACCATAAACATGGTAATGCCATATTTATGACTCGTTGATCTTGTCTGCAGCATTTTGGGGTTGCAAAAAATTTCCAATGTTTAAATGGGGTCATGCTAAGGAAAATGGTGCCCACATGCTGAAATGGGTACTGCTTAGGCTGTGGAAAAAGCCAGGGCATGAACCCTGCCCCTGAAAGGCAGGTAAGTGCCTGACACTCGGCTAGGGGCAATTTCCTTCTTCAGTTTAGGATGCAAAACCATAATTTTTCCCATAATTTTGGATTTAGGTTCTTGAAGCAGTTTAGTCCTTTTTCACCACAAATGGATGGTGACACTGCTCCCTTAATACCCAATGTTTAGGGTGCTTTTGGATATAGCACTAATTACTGGGCCATGGGATGCTCAGTAACAAGTCTCTCTCTCCTGTTGAAGCAACTCCACAGATTTAGGTAATCATTGGGTCAGAAAAAGAAAGAGTTTGATCAGCCTAGTGGCTGTTGCATTCACTCAGGAAGACTGGATTTCATTCCCATAATTAAAGATGGAACAGTTTTAACCTGAGAAACCCACAATATAATATCCTGTAACTTAGTAGTTAGGATTTCACTTTGGATGCATGGGGCAAGTGGTCTCAGTTAAGGTCCCTGCTCCAAACCAGGATGAGAACCTGAATCAATATGCCATCTGAACACTCTAGCACTTTTACAATCAGGAGCCTGGAGACAAGATGGATATGGAGACCCCTTCTCCTACTGAGGCTGCCTCCTTCTACTGACTGTGTTTTGTGAGAAGCTCAGTATGATAGGCAGGCTCTGGAAACTCCTGCTCCAAGGACTGGGACCTGCAGAGGAGACATGGGGATGCCCAGCTGAAGTATCTTGAAAGCTGGTTGTGTATGTCTGATGGTAGGCATTCAAGGAAGTTTGCTGGGAGAAATTTAGGCACCTGGGACCAAATATGAATTGTTCAGCTCGATGCCTCTCTGGGAAGTGGCTTGAATTTAGGCTTTCCAATTTAAAAAATAGTGATTGTGGTTGACCCTGCTCCAGTGGCTGCAAAACTGCATAGATGCCTAAAGTCTCCCTCTAAACTGAATAGGGAGCCTAGCTCTCTATTTGGATCACCCTTCTGGGGCAAGGCTCCTATCTTTTAGGTGTCACAACGCTGACATGGAGGCATCTGTTGTTAATCTAGATCTGGTCCCTGCCTGGTAACACATCTGCCTGGTAAAGCAGCAGCGGAATAGGAGTTTGAGGTGTCTCAGTTCTGGATTTAGATGCATAAAGTGGCACTTTGGTGCTTACAACCTACTGCAGCTCATAGCCTAAGTGAATGCCCAGCTAATGTGAGTACTGTTTTCTGTAGGGATTTGCCCACAGCAGCAGGATGGGAACGTACAATGAGAAGACAATTCTGGATCTAATTTCTGTGATTTCTGTGCACACAAGAACCTTATATTTCATATAATTCTTCCTCACATTTATTGAGTAAATGGTGTTATATTTCACTTTAAACTGTCCTAGTATTTATTGAGAAGCATCCTGAGCGGAATTGCTTACATCAACTGGGCACAGCCTGTCAGTACTAAAACCTTTGTGAAAGTGGGTCAATGTCTTTGGAATTTTGTTTAGGGAGAAAAATGTTGAAATATCCTAGTTCAACATATTCAAAACAAAATACTTTGATTCTTCATTTTAGAAGTTTTAAAATGTTTATTTTACAATATAATACAAACATACTATGATGTACAATTTTAAAATGTCGAATTGAAATCAAAATGTTTTAATTGATCATATTTTCCTCTCAATTTCTTAATTCTTTTTTCTTGGAGAACTTCAAAAATTTACTTGTCTGCTTGTTATGAGCAAAACGTTGATGTCTCGAAAGCTTTCACAAAACAGAACTTTCCTCTTTCACACAGCGACAAGTAAAAATAAATATTTACAGTTTCACCAGTCTCTGATTTTCACAGCCTGTCTCTCTCACATGCACTTTCACCTTTTTGCTTTTAATGTTTTAAAAAAAAATCCCCAAACCTCTCTGTCTCTCCCTCTCCCTCTCCCTCTCTGCCCCCACATCCAGTCACAAAGAGACACTGAATATGTTAATATCTACCTGAATATGATTCCTCGTGTTATGTCAGCCACTGACTCATGGTGATTCCCAAATAAAATACAGGGTAGCTCAGCTTTACCAGTGGCACCTTTATTCCTCTAGAGGGCATTGCAGTACAGATTTTAAAGTAATGGGAATGAATGATTCACTCCACATGAGTTCTAGCTTTTCTCTATAAACCTATAATTAGCCTGGAAAAACCAAGACATTTTGCAATGTTACACTCATGTGTCTTCTTTCTTCTTCTGCAGCTGCTAAGTCCTAGAAGATGGAGAGGGGTAGCTGTTGAAAGGGGAAGCATTGGGACTTAGGGATACTTTGAATCAGAACTTCCTAGACTTTAAATGCAGGAGGCTGCAAGTGAGAGAGCAACAGTGGAAAAAACTCTGGTCGTACCCAGTTCACTCTTCCTTTCCTCATCCACTCTCTGTCACTGTGTGACATAGGATACTGGGCACGATGCACCTATGGTTTGACCCAGTAAATGATAGTTCTTATGTTTGTTTTCCTATAAGGCCTAATGCAGGTGCCAGGGGCTGGTCAAACATGGGCACTGCCAGTACTCCTTTATTGACCCAACCTGGCATGGCTGCTGGTGGCAACTGGCTGTAGAGTAATGGCTATCTTTTTAGGGGTAAACTGACCAGAAAAAGTAGGAATCAATTTCTGCTCCCATCCCAAACAACTGTCATTTAATTGTGATTATTTAGTTTCTGAAACTGGACTGAAATTTATTTTCTACGAATATATGAACAAAGCATTGCTCACTCAGATGTCACCACCCCTGCCTCTCCTCCCCTCAAGTGTTAAGCCAAGATTTTCAACAGTGAGGAGTTACTTTGGTTGTCTCCATTATTTGCTATCTGACTTGAGACACCTGAAAGGGATCTCATTATAAGAAAGTGGTGGGTCCCTTGAAGTGGCTTCAAGTTGGGCTACCAAAACCTGAATCATCCAAAATCACAAGTCACTTCTAAGAAGTGGTGAGGCACACAATGCAATTGGCTTCTAAAGAGCAAAAATGTTCATAATATTTTATTACTATTTGTCTGACAGTAGAAATGCACCAGTGAGGGATATGATAATATCCATTTCTCAGATTAATAAAAAATACTAGATGACTGGAAAGAAATTTTAAAGCAAAGTCGTTGAAGACATGCTGGATATAATGAGTTTGATGTTCACAAGTTATTACTTTGATTCAGTATCCAAACAAAAGAAAAATAGAGATAATTTGCCAGTAAGTGTCTGTCAAGGGAACAGATTCAGATGGAGACAAGGGTTATACCTTATCATATCCAGGAAGTAAAGAGATCAGAACGGACATCATTGTCAGAGCTATTTAAAGTATTGCTAGTGAGATCTACCTTCCAAGAGCTTTAATAAAAGATGGATAGACTGGTTAAAAAACATGTGAAACCACTATGCCCTGAATTTTGGGCTCCAGAGTGTTCACTTACATTGTAGATTATAGTAGTACCTCGCAGTCCAAAGAAAGATATCATTGTGGCAGGCACTGTCCATACACCCTGCTTGCAATCTCAGTAGGAAGTGACCTAATTTTCCAAAGTGCTGAGCTAGTAGTTGGTGCTCATCAGTTTTGAAAGGCTGGGCCATTAATTAAGGTGGTGAACAATGGCTAACTTCAGATATTAGGGGTAAGAGTCTAACCTCCTTCTCTGTTTTGTTTATATTTCCCTGCTGACAAAGGGTCCCAAAAGCTCAAGGGGCATAGTAGTCCAGAAATGGGCATATCAGAAGGACATCCATAAATATGTCCCAAGAGAACACCCCCTGCTCCTCTCCTGCCATGAATCCGTCCCTTCACAAGTGGGTCATGCTCAGGGTAGGACTGTGATGTGCAGTGTTGCTAGCATTCTGGCAATATTACAGGTCATGCAACAGCCTCAGGAAGCAGCTGTAGTTTAGACAAGTTTCTGGAGCATCTCCAGCATTCAGAATAGCTGAGGAGTTCGAAAGTATAAGGCTAATTTATGCCACCAACCTCTCCTCTCCTCTCCTTTTCTCCCCATAGGCTGTACAGTCTCAATTCTATCTCTTAGAAGAGTAGCACAAAGTTGCTCTCTCCCTTCCTAAACATTTCTATAAATCTTGCCCACAATATCCACAGGTTTATTGCATCTAGACTGGGATATTAAGACAAGTTATGTGAAAAATAGTTTTCCTTTCACAAGTTATCTGTGATCCTTTTGTGTTCATGGTCTATGAATATGCTCCATTAGCATGAATACTTTTGGGGAAAAATTGCTTATTCGCTTGACAATTTGCCAGTGAAATTTCATCCTTCCCCTCCCCCCACAAACTGTGCAAGTATCAATTTGTGGTTTTCAGATTTTACATGCAAACATATAGATCAAAATTTGCACCCTTCAAGGCCTGTTATATAAGCCATCAATCAAGAAACAGAAGTGGTACCGTGTGGCTTATTTAGTAAGTGGTACCACAACAGCATATATTTCATCTTTTGCATAAATCACAAGTGATCTGCACACTGAGAATTTTTCAGCGAAGAAATTGAGACCATATCTTTAAATAATCAATATATATGAGAATTTTTAAGCGAGTTTCCTGGAATGTAACACAGAAAAAGAGGTAAACATTTATTAAGTACATTTTTCATTTAAAATTATTCTCTTGGCTCTGCCTTGGTGCAAAGTTATTTACCACAGGTGTTATAGGGGATGTGCCGCTGTATACATTTCAGTTTGCTGGATATTGTCACATGACTGGAACCAATTTGTTCTAATTACTGAGAAACCTACAATAATCACTCAACAGTCAAAATCTATGAGCTGCTGACATCTCACTTTCCTTTCTAGTAAACACTCACATCATAGAGGCCAGCTTAATTGAATTGTCTATTTGCTTTCCACTTCCCCATGGGCTTTTCACTTCCTCCTCAGAGAAACTTATCACACTGATTAGGATATTACATAGTGAAATATGAAAACCTACTATAGAGGGTGAATTACCTGACTCTGGTTTTTTCAGTGTTGAGAAGCATAAAAAGGATGAGCAATGCCTATAGTTTTAATGCTGACTGTAACTGTCAAGATAAAGTGATCCATATATACTTCATACTTAAATAGTCACATTCTAATTTACATTTATGATCCCTCTGCAGTCATCTCAGTCCATGTGGGCCTTAAAGTATTATTTACTTCCACTTCAAGGCCCAGCATGCATTGCCAGAAAAATGTAAACAGGTTTTCCATGTAAATGAGATTCATTCAATATTTTCACTTCAAACAATGCTCAGGGAATGTGAAAGGCAATGTACAGAAAAAAAGACTAGAAAAAACAGGTAGTAGAAATGCCTCTGGTAGGCAAATGGAAAGAAATTCATCATGTTACTAAATTAAACTGAGACTTACAGACTGATTATTGTGTGTCAAGAAACATTAGTATAAAGGGAAGGATCAAGTCATTTAAATATTCAAACAGAGGCTTTATTATATGTAAATGCAGAGGTATATGACAATTATATATATATTCTATTAGACAAAAGGGTTTGTTTTCCCCTTCAGTTATCAGTAAGTTTCCTTATTTGTACCTGTCAAGGATTATTGAAGTTTACAACTGCAGTGTTAGGTAAATACAATGTCCTTTGCCAACAGGAATATCCTGTTTATAGGAACTGTCTTTTACAAGGTGCCAGCTCCAAGTTCACATTTGTGTGCTGCCATATCAGAATATTTTACAGCTCACCCAAAGATATTTCTAACAATATATTACTTTAAAACCATTATTTTGAAACACACTAAGGGGGTGGAAGGTGGGATTTTTCATCTACATTCAGCTGCTAATTTTAATATTAGCAGTAGGGCTGTGCGAAATTTCGACAGGTGTTTCATTTCGAAGATGTTTCTACACATTTTGAGCTTGAAACAGCAAAATCGAAATGAAACGAAAGGCTTTCAAACAACTTTAAAATGAAACAAGGGTACTCGAAATGTTTCAAAAGTTTCAAAATGTTTCGAGTTTCAAAGCTGAGCTTGCTTGCAGCTAAACAGAAACGAACTAAGAAGAGGGGGAAGGGAAAGGGGGAGGGGGAAGGACTGCTCTGATATTGACATCTAGCTCACAGTTCAATTCCCCAGCTGTCTGATTGCTTCCCCCCAGCTCTCTGATCATTTCCCCAGCTCTTCCCAGGGGTGTGGGCCCCCAATCTGTGTGCAGGATTTCAGCAGGCTGCTGCTGCAGGCTGAGGTCAGCGGCAGCCTGCTGAAACCTGGCGTGCAGATCCAGGGTCCTGTGCTTCCCAGGAAGAGTTTGGGGAATGATCAGAGAGCTGGGGAACAGCGCATGGCGCCCTGCCAAGCCACAGCTCACCTGAGCCATGGGGCAGCTGCCGTGCGGGTGCCAGGTGGGGTGGGTGATCCCCGGTGCCCGCCACTGCCCTTTGCTGCATGGGGGGAGCTCTGCCATGAGTGCCCAGAGGCCCCAATCACTACTACCAGACCCAGGGCTTTTTTTTTTTTTCTTTCCAAAGCTCCACACTCACCAGCTGTGGAGCCTGCAGATGAAAGCATTCT
>NW_005841837.1:3479087-3497935 GCF_000455745.1 Alligator sinensis
TGCAGCCCACGCGGAGCACCAAGACGAACCCAGTGCTGCCACTGGCCCCATCCGGCAGTGGCAGCCTGCTGTCATCTCGCACGCAGATCCATAGGCCTGTGCCCCCCAAGAGGGCTGTGGTACTGTGCCAGAGTCCTCCTGGGGGGAGCGGGCCCCTGGATCTGTTTGCAGGATGACAGCAGGCTGCCACTGCCGCCAAGTGATACGAGTTTTGCTTTGAACAGTTTGAGTGCAGTTTCACAAAAAACCCTGCACCTATCTCCTTTGAATTTGGCAAACTTCACAGCCTCAGGAGTGGCTACCATCTCTGCAATTTTCATCCTAATCAGGCAAGCAATGACAAAGTTATAGGCATTTTTGTGATTCCCCATTATAGCCTATGGGTGAAACATCAAAACGCATCGAAACAGCATTGAAACAGTTTTGATACAATGAAACAGAACAGTGCTTTGAAACAGTGAAATGAAACTGTCCCTTCAAAATGGCAACATGGAAATTGAAACGAAATGGTGCTATTGCGCACAGCCCTAATTAGCACTACTACAACTGGCAGGTGCAAGTTATTTACTATTTGCTCAGCAGTATTAGATGCAAACTTTCTAGATACAAACAGCATTTGTGCATGAGATGAATAGGATGCCCTGCAAGTGCAAATGTGTAATGTACACATTAGTAACTAAGTCAAGATCTCTAATTCTTGCTCCAGAATTTGAACCTCTGTTTATAAACATGAGAGGGTTTTTTAGGAAATAACCTCTGAGAAAAGATTGTATTGTCTTGATCCCCGCACGAAGGAGTTGATGATCTAAACAGGTAGGACAGGCAAAGGGTTCAAACTTCTTCACCTTTCACAGGTAAGGAATTGAGACACAGAGAAATTATGACTTCTTTTGAGCTTAGCATTCAAACACACGATTAATTTTAGGCAGGTTAATTGCTCCACTGTAGTCAATGACAAAACTCCTGTGCACCAGGATTTACCCAATGAGACTATTTATGCGCTTAAAGGCTTTGTTGATTTGAGGCCTAAGTGATTCAGTGACGCAAGGGAGTGTGGCAGAGCTGGGATTTGAAAGAAGCTCTCCCAAGCCTCCATCCAGTGCTTGGCCTGGTTTGATTTTCCTCCCAAAATGGTATTTGCAGAGGCATAACAAATGATTTCTGAGCCTTGGGTGGCAGTGGTGGCTGGGCCACCATCCTTGCAAACCCTCAAAATCAGCGCTTGGAACAGATGCCTTTTACCCCCCCCCCCGCCCCCCCCCGGGTGTTCTGTGTATTTAGAAACAACCAAAATATGTTAATAATCCTGAGCCTGTTATTTATTTCAGTTGTTTTTGGAAAGTCAGATAAAAACATAGATGTCACCGTTAGACTCCCAGGCAACATTTGAATATGTTTAAGCAAGCACAACATAAAATATAACAATATAAGCACTCCAAATTTTATTCCTTATGCCCCATTTATTTCTTCTTTTCTTTTTCTCATGTACAACCCAATTTTTATTGATGCATATATTCAGATAAACTTTTACTGATCCAGGATCTTCTTCATAGGTTTTAAAAGCAGAATGGAACCATTAGGACTATCCAGTCTGACCTCCTATAAAACACAGGCCCTAGGCCCCTTTCCTTTCTCCAACAGTTCCTACATCAAACCCAGACTTCTGTTTTTATTTGGTAATATAATCTATACTGAATAAAACAGGGTCCCTCCCAGTTTCTGGGTACTTTTGACACACTCTTACAGAGGCATCTCATCTCAGCACAAAACAAAGAGCGACTTACCTAGGCAGTGATATAAACATAAAGAGTGATAGCTAGATTTGTAAAAGCACTCAGAACTCTAAACTGGATTTTCACAATCAGAGCAGTTGGCTGCTGAATTCATTTAAAAGTCTGGGGGCTGCTTGTAGGCATCTAAATGGAAGCTGAACTGTCATGAAAATCTGGCTACATACTTCGTCATCTGAAAAGGGAACTGCTCAGCACTGAGCTGTTTTTGAAAAATCTGACCCCTAATCAACCAATCAGGACAGCACATAAGTATATGCCTGGAATCAAACATGGTGCTTTGCCAAATGAATATCAAAATCCCCAGCTGCTTTACCTTATGCAAACAGAGGGCTCTGAGGCCAATCCTCTCTTCTTTTGCACAACTGTTGTGCTCTCCACCATGTATTTAGAGCAGAAACTACAAATCTAATCAACACTCCTTTGGTTGAATATTATCTGGAAGTTCCTTTGCATACTTGACTCTTGTTGGCTAAAGCTCCTCCCTGTTTAGTTATTTTGGGTTTCTGAAAAAGAAAAACTATTGGCCCTTCATGTGTAGAGAGAGAGGCAGAGTGTGTGCAGAGAGTAAATTATCCTCTAGCCTCATGGGGGCACTGGAGAACAATTCATCATCAGCTTGACAAGCAAATATACTCCTTTTAGACTATAATGACTTAACTATTTAGTTTAAACACTCTAGACCTGAGGCTCATTTACACTCCAGCTATTTTACATTGCTCTCTCAGCATAAAGTGACCTTAATGTGTAGTTTGCACCCACTTTAAAACCCATTTACACTGCTGGAGTATTCATACTTCTTCTTAATACAGGCAGATGTGAACCTAAAGGGCGTGCTAAGATGTTAATGTTTATTAAAGAGACTTGATCCAGGTATATTAAATTGTACCAACAAATGGTACCTAATAATAATGTCTTCTTTTAGCTTTAACCAACTGTATGTGGTATTATTTCTTTTTATAATAAAGAAATAATACCACATACTGGTATAAAAAGGAGTGTGGGGATATGGCCCACATGTCCAGTCCCAGCATTCAATTTCTGTTACGGTTGCTAGCCCTTGTAAATCAGCATGCTGCTTTTCACACCCAGCAGGGGAGCCGTTATTTTTTTGTTTGCTTGCTTAGTTGTTGGAACTTGTGCTGGGCTAAATTCTCCTCTCATAGCCTTTGGGAAACACAGGGAGCTGTGTGCCTGGAGGCTCTGATTCAGCAAGGTGCTGAAATATGTGCGCTGTCCCTTTGGGTTGTCAAACATTTGCAAGAATGACCTTCTAGTCAGGCAGATGCTTGCCAAAATGCAGGACAAATGGAATGGAACCATGGGTCAAAATTTTCACTAGTGACTAATGCTTTTGACTTTTTGGGTGCCCAACTTAAGACACTTTAGATGGAGCCTGCTTTTCTGATAGTATGTATTTTTTTTCAGATCATTTTCTAAAATTCAGGCCTTTCAATGTATTTAAAGCTAGCACTACCACTTAACTTTGATATTGTCAGGCCTTTAGATATTGCATCATTTAATTTTCCTCCAGTGCAAATGCCATGCCATCTCTAAAAAAAAAAAAAAAATCGTCTGATTCACCCCCTATATTGGAACATCAGATACATTCATGCGTGATGAAATTTATCTTGCACAGATACTCACAGCAAAGTACTGCTATTAAATCCCTGCCAGAGCCTTGGATAGATCCTTCACAAGCCTTCTCCACCTGGATGAATTTCACATATGGAGAAGAAAAGAGATGTCTGAAAATTAGTCTTCCTCATTCATACAAGTTATTTCAGTTTTGTCTCTGTAAAGACGTGTGTATCTAGGAATCGCCATTCATAGGTCCGTCTAGGTCACTAGCCCAACTCTGACTGCATCCTAGTGCTAGAGTTACCCCTTAGTTGGTATTAACCACATTACAGTGTGCAGCAACCAAGCACAGTGGAATGAATGAAGCTAGGTGAGATTTTCAAACTTCTAATCTGCATTGATTCTTACTCTATGCTTTATCACCTCTATATCTGAGCACTTTCTCATAGGACACTGAGAAATGTCTAATGTCTGACAAGTATTTGTTCCCAAGTGACTGAAAAGTACAAGTCCCTTTTGCTTTCTAAGTGGAATTGCACTTTGCCCAGACATAGATAGCTATAGTGTATGTGGTTTGCACCCATGGTTTCACACAATCCACCAGGGTACAAAATTACCTATTTTAAAATAGCCCTGTATCTATCTTAGCATTCTTGCTCTTTTCTATTTTACTCTTTGCTACCAACCTTTCAGCATGTGGCAGTAACAGGAAATAGAATTAGGGACAGCAAAAAAACCCGAACTCTTCAAGTCTATAGGGTGAGCTCCTCCAACCCTTGAAGTCAATTGCAAAACTTCCATTGAAGTTATTAGCAACAGAATCAGGCCATGAGTCAAGACTATGCGCGCGCGCACGCGCGCGTGTGTGTGTGTGTACATACATCTGTGTGTGTGAGAAAAAGCCATCAAAACAAAAATGTTAAGAATTTTAAGAGTGGCCTGGTCTAGCATTTAGAGAGAGACAACAGGCATGGTTAATTGCAGAGCATAAATCCCTTCCAAAAGGAAAGCTTAATACTTTTTCCTGCTCTGAATATACACATTTTTATAGATTTAGTGACACCATAAGAAGGATAATTGCCCAGATGCTATTGTGATGGGTGCCACAGAAATGTCTGCAGGTAAATAAACACACCGAATGAAACCAGACATTTAAATGGAGTACAAAAATCTTCCTGGGCTTTTCTTCAGCATCCTCACTATCCATCATTTTAGAAAAACACAGAAACTCAGCACAGCATTTTCTATGCTGGGACTTTAGATATTGATGTAGTGCAGGAACACCAACCCCACTGGTCAAAGAAGTCATGTGGCTGTTCCTTCAAAATTGTAAGACTGGCTGAGAGAATCATGAGGTTAATGATAATGAAATTCTTTTTATTTGCTATCTGATTTTCTGAACTTTACATTGCACTCTGAGTATGTTCACAAGCTTTGTGCCCTACCCATGAGAGCTAGAAATGTCCTTAATTAAAAGAAAGCTAAGATTCTCATCAGATGACCCCAGGAATGGAGGATTTTAAGAGAAACACTAGGGCCGTGTCCAGACAAGCAGGGGCATGCACTCACAGCATCATAAATTGCCTCACTGCACAACCCTGCACGTGCCCTTTGTTGCGAGACAAATTTTCCTGTGATGGGCAAACAGTCATTGTCCAGCTTCTCTTGGCTCTTCAGCATGGGAGAGCTGGAAGCTGGGGCCAGCACCTGTACTGGCCCCAGCAGTCTTATCTGGTAACTTAGGGGTGTGTTGAAGCAGCAGCAGCAGCATGGAGGCCTGGCTGGCAGCCAGAGCATTGCTGTGGATGGCCTGACCTCCATTTGTGCCAGCGCACACTTCTTTTGCATGCGTTGAACCACTTTTTCTTGCACCGGTTTTTTTGGGAGGATTTTTGCTACCAGGAAATCTCAGTTGCAAATTATGCTGCCGTTCGTAGTGCCACAAATAAGTCTGTGACACCACAAACTGTACACCCCTACTTGTCTGGATGCAGCCAAGGGATGCCCCCAAGGGACGATGAGGTCAAACAGTTATAAACTACTGCAAGACTGTTTCAGGCTGGACATAAGGAAGAATTTCTTTACCGTCCAAGCCCCCATGGTCTGGAACAGCTTGCCATCAGAGGTGATTCAAGCACCTACATTGAACACCTTCAAGAGTAAATTGGATGCTTATCTTGCTGGGATCCTATGACCCCAGCTGACTAGTGCCCTTCAGGCGGGGGGTTGGACTCGATGATCTTCCAAGGTCCCTTCCAGCCCTAATGTCTATGAAATCTATGAAATCTATGAAAGGGGTATAGATATATGAACAACTTACCACAGGATAAAATGGATGGGACTTTGCCATACATTAGCTTTTCCAGCTCAAACCACTCAGGAGGCATGTTCCCTGCTTAGCTGAAACTGGCATATGCTTTCCCCACTCCTGCTCTGGGAGAGAGAAGCAGCAAAGGACACTGGCATTGCAGAGGTCAGCTCTGTGTCTGCTGCCTGTACAGAAGTTCTGTCTTTTGAAAGAGATTCTCTGGGGAGCCACTTCACTTGGGTTGTTCCCAAGTCGCCACGTGTACTCTGGGAGAAAAATTATGAACTTCTATAGACAGGTGATTTCTCCAGAGAGAGCAGGGACTCTTCCTAGAGAAACTGAATGTCTGTACAATCCCATAGCCTTCAGTGAAAGAGGGGGAAATTACTATGGGTTAGCTTTCACTTACTATAAGAGTGTGCACATGGGCAGTTCCTATGAAGTAGCAGACATATGGTAGAGCTCTGCTGCTTTTTATTCTGTGGTAAATTGTTCATATGTCTGTATCCTTAATGCCACTGGGTTCTTGCTGCCATCATGAAAATGACAACATTCCATTGCAGATATGATGTATCCAGATGTACCTTATCTACATTTCACATCAGAGTACCTCTCCAAACAAAAGGTACCTTTGAGATCTGCATGGGTCAAGCTGCACCAGTCACTCAAATGTAGGATAGCAGGAGCTTGACATTTTTTTAGATTAGAGAATTTTTTATTGATGAAACCTCTTAATGTGGTTATAGAGATGCAAACTCCTTTCTGAAAACACTGTGCTGATGTGAGATAGATATGGCACCATCAATGTACTTACACCACTACAAATCTCCTTACTTTAGACAGATGCCTAGGTACTGAAGATACTTGTGGAAAAGGATACCCAGATCTTACTTCTCCATACTGCATAAAATAATTACTCCCAGAAGGACTGCAAGTAGTTTATGGCAGCACATGGCACACAGTGCAGAAACTGAAACTGAAGTGGAGACAAAGGAGTAAATTCACTGAAAGAGCCAGTTATCTGATCTTCCTCAGACTTGGCTGGGTTTTTGATCCATTTATCAAGGGGAGATAATCAGAATAGTTGGCTCTGTGTTATTTATCTCTAACATTTTAAATCAACATTGACTGTATATAGACTTTGTTTCAAGACATCTTTCCAGCTACCTCAGCTCCACTCCCAACTTTGGAAGCTGTCTTATTAGAGACAACAAAATCCACCCCAAGTCACAGCTGGTAACTTTCTTGGGCTATATATACTATTTCAAATTCTCTTGCAGCTTTTTAAGAAAAAATGTGATGGGTCATTTTTATTCCTGACTCAGGGTGGGGGCGGGGATGGACAGCAGCCCTGATGTATCTTCATTGCGTCCACTCTAGCAGACTAGTTTTTCTAATGCCATTTGTTTAGTTCACCAAACCAGACAATGTAAAGAAGAGACAGTAAATGGACTAACATTTGTATGATCATTAAAGTGACTTTCATGGCTTACAGCAAAATTATTTATCAAATTATATAATATACACCAAAAACTAAAGAGATTTCTTTTCTGTCTTATTTTATTATTTTCCCCAGTGAACTGCATCCACAGATAGTCAATGTTTATTTAAATGACTAACTCTAGCATTAAAAGTAAACTCTAGTAAAAGGTAAAAATGCTAATCAAAACCAGCTGTAGAAGTTTTCAGACTTCTCCAGTACCTTGAATCTCCATCTCCTCCCTGACCTAACCTATTGGCCCTCCACAGTAACACATCTTCTAGACTGGGATTACTGAGATCTAAACTGTTTCAAAACTCAACCTACACTGGCTTGGCTTTGCTCCATATGATTCATTTGCCAGTTCTAAGTAAACTTAATCTCTACCTGAATCTGAGAAAGGGGTTTTACTTGTGGTTACTAGAATTTGGTTTGCTAATGAAGTTCTCAGATACCTAGACTGTTAAACCACTCCTTAATGACTTCTTAGAAAGTGAATTGGTCATCTATAATTAAGTTCAAAACCCACTGCAAATGAATGCTAGCTTATCTCTCTTTTTTCCTGAGAAAACCTGAAAAGCAAAATATTTGTGGGAAAATGATCAAAAGCAAAGGTTAAAATTAATATTGGCAAGATTTGATTTGCATTGGTAAATGTTGCTATTGGTAATTTCCCTTTCTCCCTAAAAATGAATTGAAGCAACTGACCACCCTTAGTAATCAATATTTGTAGAATGAGTCTGTATTTTTTTATTAAAAAAATATATTACTTAAGAAACAAACAGAATCCATTTGTATATGTTTGTGCCCACATGTCCAAATTAATCTAGGCAAGAATGTGGCATTCAGCAAGGCCCGAGATGACAAAGTAAAGAAATATGAAAAGATCATGAAATATGATTTTCAGTGTTTTTCCATTAATTCTTTATTAATGTCAATGTACAGTCATACATTTTTAACAGAAAACTGTTAGTATTTGAATTTTTTAAAGACATTCTAGTAATTTCAAAATAAAAGAAAAATGATTCTGGAAAACCTTCTGAAATATCGAATCATGACAAACCATACCTAATTTGTGCAAGCAGCAATGTAGACCAACCACATTCATAAATAGGCACATATGTAAAACTTAAAATATTTACTCTTTATCAAAATCCATGCTAAAGAATCATACAAAGTTTAATCCTTCCAAAACTAGATATAAAACAGAAAAAAATACTTAGGAACAATATAGACAAGGAAATTGTATTTCATGTATTTTTATGCAAGAGACAAGGGGGTGTTCAATTTAAACTGAGACAGGGCAATTTCAGAACTGATTAAAATAAATTTGTCTTTTCATATAGAACACTTTAGCATAGCTTGTGGAACTCTGCCCCAAGGTATTTCTGAAGAGGGCTTCAAAGGTAATCAAATATTTATCTAACAGTAATATTATAAAGTAAACATGAGCTTTAGTAGGCTTCTAAATTATCAACATTCAGAGGGGAAGGAAAACTCTTTATCAGTGGGGGTTATGAAAAATGGGGAAAATTACCTCATTCTTACCTATTGCAAGTTTCCTTGCTCCTTCCTCTTAGGTTTCTAATACCTGCCACATCAGATAGTGTACCAGAAGGACCACTGTTCTGCTCTGTATGCTTGTGCTCTCAAACAAAAGAGTTAAAAGAAAAGCCAAGCTGCCTTGAACCATAATAGTCAATGGGACAATCTCTGCATACAAAAGCTTGTTAGTAGATTTTACATTACCAACATGGGAATTTTGTCAAAACAAATGTCAGTAAAAATGTTTACCAAAGGAAAGGTAGGTAAACATCTTTTACAGGTGCCAGTAACATGATAATATTCTTTAAGGTATGGAACACATGTATAGAGACGCTATTATAAATAGCCAATTGTTGAGAAAACTAACATTTTTACTATCTACAGAAGCAATCATTTTGTTATTCACTTTTTAAAAGCTCTATTTAATAGTTGCCTCTTTCAGCTACTCTTTATTGAGCAGTGGAAACCTGTTTTTGAAATACATTACTGCAGGAATCCAGTTCACTCCAGTGCAGGAAACTACATGAATAATTTTCTTCTGATAGCTAATGAGATTACTAACTCAGGGTTTGGAGCCTAAACATGAAATTTGAACCTTGACAAAAAGATTGAAAGTAAATTCTATCATTCTTCCTTAATCAATTCAAACATTCAACATAGTAGTTTATCAGTTTATTAATATGCAATATCAATTTTATCAGAACAGGAACATAGAGTTGATGAAGTATAAGCCTGGAAAAAGAAGCTCATTTTACAAGATACAAATTGAGAACCAAACATCAAGCAAGTAAAGGTCTGCTCTAATCCGTTCATAGAGGTATAGATTGCAAATCAGATTCCCATGATAAAATCTAGAATACAGAGGCTTACTGGGACCAAAACCCTTCTTGGTGTCTAACAGATGGCATGAAATTCTGGCCCTGGTTAAATCAATGGCAAAACTACCAACGTAGCCATCAGTTTATGATGGTAGCTATCTATGGGCCTGATCCTGAGGTTGAAGAAGTCAAATTATTTCAGTATCTGTAAGATAAGAACATGTATTAGGATCTACTCCTGCTAACACTGAAGATAGTGGCAAAACTCCTGATGGCTTTAGTGGATGCTGGATCAGCCATTATATGGAATATAGTTTATATTAATGATTAAATATGGTACAGAAAATAAAATCATGTTCTGATGGTACAGATTTAAATACCAACCATCCCTCTAATCAGCAGCAAATTGTGGCCAGGGGCGGTGGTAGTTCCGAAGAGCTGCCAGATACCTGTTTCTAAAATTGGTTGAGAATCTTTAAGCAACTACTAAAAAAAAAGGCTGTATCATTTTTGATGAATAAGTCTGAACCCTTAATAGCGGAGAACTTGAAAAACAAGATTTAGCAAGCCTTAGCTTGTGCCTGATAAACAAGCCTGCTGTACCCAAAATGCAAAAATATTTCAAGTTGCAGCTAGATGGCTGAGTTGATAGAACATTATTATCCTCTTCTGACTCTGATAAAGCTCCTACATGAAAGCAGCTTGATATTTTCATTTTAATTGCTTTTAAATAACCTCTCATATTACCAACGTTTGCCACATAGAGAGTGGAATTTTTAAATAAGTCTATTACGGAAAGGGTCAGAACACCAGAAGCAAGGACAGCATCACCTAAGGGAATCTGTCTGACTTGGAGAGGATTGAGATTGGCACCTGCTGTGGTCAGCTCCTAGTGCTTTTAGCCTATCGGGCCATTTGCAACATGTACACTCCATACAAGAAATGCTAATAAAACACAAACCATTTTTTCCCTTTGCAACATCAAGCATTTGCCACGCACAAGATTTCAATTCAGAGGATCCCCATGTAAACTTAGAAAGGTGAAAAGCAGCCCAGAACATGCCTATCTGAAGAATAGGGGAGACCAAGGCCGTGAATATCCCGCGCAAGCCCTGAACAAGACTCCAGTAGCTGGTCTTCTCTCTAATGTCAAACTTCTCTGGTGCTTTCTCTCTAATATCATATACTTCTCATTCAAGACTAACAGAGCTAACAACAGCTAGCAGACAGTACTTAAGTCAGCTTCACGCACTAGGGAGTGAGAAATGTGGGTGTGCCACCCCTAAGCTAGGAGCACAGCATGAAAGCAACAGGAGGCGCTGACAGACATGGAAAAAAGCAAAAGTGCTTCATCAGAAGAGGCAACGTATTAGCTTGGCCTGGCTCCACAGCGTCTGTATAGAACAGGCGCTTCAGTGGGGCTTTTTGGCACTTTTATCTAAAGCTGATTCAATAAGCTGTTAGATAAAAGTGCCAAAAAGCCCTATTGAAGCACCTGATCTATACAGAAGTTGGGAGAGCCAGATCCAACTAATGTGATGCCTCTTCTGGGCATGTATGGCATTTGTTGTGGGGGTGCACTGAGCTTAAAGTGCTGGTTTTTTCGTGTCTGTGAGCAGCCATGGCTTCAATTAAGCAGTGGTCAGTGACAGATCTGTTCACCTGGAGAGCTGACCTTTTTTTTCCTGTGCCTTTGTGACAAAGTTTTTAGCAGAATTTGCAGATTTGTTGGAAAATACCACAAGTGCTTCTGCTATGGCCTCAGACTTACAAACTCTGGGCTGCCATCCATGAACCTCCGTGCCTGTACTACCTCAGTCCCTGCAGAGGTGTCATCTCAGTGATGTCAGCAATCCATACCCACAATTCCAGGCTGCAGCCGATCTATATAGGTTTCTGGTTGCTGGTTTTGTCGACAATTTCACATACTGTAGGTGGCATCTGCATTCTCAGAACAGACTCCTACTGTTTAGAACCTTCCTTTCTAGGCTTCTGCAATATAACTTTCCATTTGAAAGACTGCAACATTTTATAATGCACTGAGGTTCTTCTGTTGCTCAAAAATAAGTCAGTTAATGAATAGCAAGGCAAGGAGATTAGCAATCTAAAGAATACAGTTTACAATAAGCTCATTTTATCATAATTGAAACTCTCTTTGGGTGCATCTACATGAGATGCTGACTGCGCAGTAGCCAAACAACACTGTGCAGTAGCGCATCACAGCACCAGTGGTATTAATATGCTACTGCTTAGTATTATTCAGCTACTGTGCAGTAGCATCACTTAAAAGGTGTTTGCTAGCGCTACTGTGTAGTAACTTCAGTTACTGCACATTTATTTAGTACTTGATTATACATAATCAAGTGTTAAATAAACATGCAGTAGCCACACACTTTGCAGTAGCATCTCATGTAGACACACCCTTTGAGTACTATTAAGGTACATGATCCTGTTCCCATTGCAATCGATGGGAGTTTTGTCAGAGACTTCAGTGGAAAAAGGTCCAATGTCTCAAATTTATGGTTTTTCAATGGAGCCATTTTTACCCTAGAGATGATTATCTACAGGGGTCTCTAATCTCCCCTTTTGAAGGTGAAAGGGAACAAATTCTATTAGATTAACTGAAACTAGTGTGAGTTTTATAAGCAATGTTAGAGGTAGCAAGATTTGGTCAGTAGGAGAAGGAACAACACTCCTAAGAATGTGCCTGATGGAGAAACTGAAATCATCTGCACTAACTTACAAATAATGAAGTAGTTTAAACCATACTAGCTTCCACTCCAAGCTCTGCAACAGGCAAGTACAAAGGAGCCATATGTAGTAATCATACTTATTGCCTTGAGTATTTTTATTCAAATGCACTTTTTGAAAACTTGGCACCTTTAAGACAAACATGTGTCATCTTGTTTTAAGCTGCTCATCTTCACACGCTAACTGTGTTGAATGGATGGTGGGGCTAAGGGTGAATAGCACTAATCACAGCTGTAGTTTGACTATGAACACATTTCCTCTGATCAAGTGGAAGAGTGGTCTCAAGGGGCAGCTGTAGGTGCTGAGCCCTCGCTTGAAATGACCCAGAAAGGTTTGCATCTGACTAGAAATACCCAGCTCAGAAAAGAAAACATTTACGTAAAAGCCTGTATAATAGAATGGTTTAGTGCTTTACATATGTTTTGAGGTGAATTTATTATTATAGCAGGTATTGTTCCACCAGATTCATTTACATTCTCTCAGCTAAATACGAACTCCAGGATCCGGATCCAAGACATAATTGAACAGGTGGCTAACACAATATGCTATTTTTAGCTATACCTGCATATTAAAGTATAACTGGTATAACTGCTTGTTTCAGTATTCCCCCTGGAGACCTCTTTTCGAAGTAGGTCTGCCTCTCATGGGCTGTTACATGACTTGTGAGCTGGCACATGCCCTAAAATATATATGTAGTGGCATTGTGTTTAAAGTAATGCAGTAAAGTTTTTTTGTTTTTTTTTACGATACTGAGCTCAATCCTTTTTATTTAGTTTTGGAAAGATAGACTTCTTGGTTACCAAAATGAGCAAAACAGTAATTTATAGATTGTTAGGAAACAAAACCTAATCATCTATACACCTAAGCAGCTGGGACCTATAAAAGCATCAGAAGAAAAAATGGTATTTTTTAAAAACCATATTGCTCCAAATGTTCAGACATCTTTATTTTACCTCATTATAAAAGTGCAAAAACAATTCACTTACATCAAGTCTTCTGGTGTAAAATCGGAGCCCTTCATTCTGAAGGTATTTCAACAGGTTCCAATCCATAGTCAAATCATCTGTACATTCATTTTATCTACAGATAGGCAAGTATAGTTTCAACACTGTTGGCAAGTACATGAAGAACATAACAAAGCTTGAAAGTCAAACAGTTTCGGGTTTGACGCTGGATACTCCCTAAAGTGCTGCATCATTATTTGAAGCAAAGCAATACAAAGGATAGTTTCTCCTTAAAATATTTTAATCTTAAAAATCCGGCAGATAAAGAATAGCTCATAACTTAAGTTTAGCTTCAGTTCTTTGGTTATATGCAAATCCTAAACACCTTTCCACATATCAGACACCTTTCAGTTGACCAAATAATGTCCATTGCAGACAAGAGGTAAGGAATAGTTTTAACTCCATTATGTTAGTTTGACTTGGTAAGAAATGTGACCACTCACACCACCAATAAACAACATACCACACAAAGAAAATATGAAGTCTAATTGTGTTCTTTAGACAGAGTTGGGAAAAAAAATATTGTTATTTTTTAAAGAGCAAAATATTAACTAATCTGATTGAAATATATTTTCCATTTTCTGCTTTATTATTTACAGCATAAACAATATTAAAGAATTCCTAGATGGACATTTTAAACCCGTATAAAGGGGACAATTTTTCTCTTTTCATTTACATTGTGTAGTGAAAAACCTCAGAAATTTTGGACAGATCCTGTGAATATTATGATCCTAAGTAATACTGTAATGGTAAAGAGCCTCACTGAATGGAGATCTTGAGCTATGACCAGCAGTGTTGCAATGAAATAAGTACTTTATTCATGAAACAAGTTCTGTTCATCTCATTAGAGCACGTAACATTACACATGCAGGTTGCAAGGTATGCAAGATCAAACATTTTAGCCGTAACCAGCAACTTAGTACATTCTTACAACGATGGTAGTCTAGTGCTCAACTTACTGAATTCTATGCAGATGTAGCAGTTGTGCTTAGCTAGCTTCTTGTGTCTTGAATGACACGTGCAAACACATGTGTGCACGCACGCATATGTGCGCGCACACACACACACACACACACACACACACACACACACACACTCCTCAAAGACCCCAAATTCTCACTTAGGTTGTTTTCAAGACACATCAGACCTCAGATTATACTCCCACAACATAATGTCTGACTATTATAGACACCTACCCCAAAGTTTATCATTGAAATAGAGTTTATTTTTCATGCTACAACACTAATTTCTTGACAATATAAAATGTTAGACAATGTAAACATAGAAGCTCATGAAGCTAAAAATAATTCTCAATGAATAGATTGGACTAAGTATTAATGTGGGTATCGCACGGAAGGCACAAAGTCAGAGATTGCTCGCTATTAAAACACAGACTAGTTTCTAAAGAGATCCTAAAGGGGTTCTTTTTTTAAAATTTTGAATGCATATGTCTCTGACTTTTTAGTTGGTAATGCTCCTCTACTCATAAATAATTCAAAAGATATCAACTTAAAAAATGGAGAGTCATGAATCTGCAGTATGGAGAAGATGAGATGAATAGCGACTCAATAGTCAGAGCAAGTAATTTCCAGTGCATTTCTTTTCCTAACATCAAAGCTTCATAGCAGCACTGGAAACAGGAACCCAACTTTAGTCTTCACCCTACAGCTTTGCCTGAATAAGAACCTATAATCCCAAGCCATTTAAAAACACTATTGGTCACTGAACATTTGAAAATATGATTTCTTTAGGAACAGTGTGCAGAAAAATGGAAAAGCCATTCAGATAAAATATTATAGGTTTATTTAAAACTTATTTTCAGCTTGAATATGCAAAATACGAACTCCAACAAAATGTTCATTTTTACTTCGTAGTTTACAAATATACAAAATAGAAGTTTGCTTAAATTTATATTACATATTTATTATGTAAAGAACTATATAGAAAACATTTGTTCTGCTTAAGGCATATTTGGGAATAAACCATTGTACAAATTATTGCACATCGAAACCACAGTGCATTACAGACTGTCTGCATAAAAGTTATTTTCTTAAAAAAAAAAAAAAAAAAAAACCAGGTTTATTTACCTGATTTAGGTCAATCGGAAGACAAAAATAATTCCTTGTCAGATATGCAGCAGTTTGAGAACTTTGGCTTCCTGTTTTTGGTACCTTTAGAACCAACAGTCACTAAGCACCATGAAATAGGCTTTTAAACATAAATTCTGTACCTGAATTTTTTTCCTCCTCTTTTAAACATAGTAATGGCTTTTTAGAAGGAAAAAGAAAATACAAGATGACATTTACATCTAATATTGCATTGAGCCAAAATTTAAGGGAATGTGATCTCCCCATGTAATCGCCCCCCACCCCTGCCCAAAAGCAGTCTCTTTAACCCTGATAGCCTTGACTTCCAGTCGTTTGTTGGCATTTTGTAGTCCAGAAAAATTCAAGTTGGATTTACAAATGGAATGATAGAAGATCCAGTCATTGACCCCAATGTTCTTCTTTAATTTATTAAAAAAAGAAAAAAAGGGCAGAAAAAGAGATTTAAACTCAGATTGCTGAATTCAAAGTCCAGAGTGCGAACCATTATACCATAGAGTCAGATAAAGAGAGAAAGAGAAAGAGAGAGAGAGAGAGAGAGAGAGAGCGAGCTCCAACATGTGTAATTATCAGTTGATTCCCACTCTTTGGAAGACTTCACCATGATTCCTTGTAGTGCTTTAGCTGTGTCACTCCCTCCTGCGGAAGCCAGTCTGTGCTGTGAATACTGAATCTCTTATGGCAGTATAGGAAAAAAAAATCCACTGCTTCCAATTAAAAGTGCCTCTTCATATGTAAGGCAAGGTGGTCTGACCTGGAAAATGCTCTGTCGCATCTTTGACACTGGAAAGGGCGATGGCCAGTATGTTTCCTGTAGTGCCGAGTAAGTTCATCAGAGCGGGCAAATTTCCACCCGCAGCCCTCCCAGTCACAGTGATAGGGCTTCTCTCCTTCAAAAAACAAGACAGAACCACATCAGTTAGGTTGGCATGGGTCAGTTGATAGGCAGGTGCATTAGCTTGTTCCAGCAACAACAGGATTCCAGCCTTAATTCCACATCTTGCATTCAGGAACTCTGAATGCTTTGAAATGCAGAACAAAAATTGCTTGTGTTCAATAAGATAAATCAGGCTGTGATATTTTGTAGTTACAAATGGAATCTAAAAACCAGAATAAAAGAAATGCCCATTTTTGCACAACAAGGTTATGAAATGTATTTATATGAAGTTTGTATTATTGTAACCTTAAATAGAATGCTAATTTCCATCATTTGTCTTGTACGTATGACACTTAAATCCAGATAATAGTATAAGGACCTGCATGCATTTCGCTGGCTGATGATGGTATCATACAGTCAAATATCAACCAGAAATCACTTGGTAGACATCATGGATTTAGGTAATTGTAGGTTTTGAGAATTAAAGAACTGTCTGGAAACTACTTTCATTAGATCAACTTCGTCAAATTAGGAGCTTATTTTCCCGGTCTTTACTAAAGCTAAACTCATGTTGGCTTCAAGACGTTCTCCTCCCCAGCAATTACCAACTAAGCACCAAAGCATTTTGGAAACAGTTACCAGATCTAAGGACACCATAAGAACTACTACTAGCCATTTACTTCTGAAGAAACACTGAACCCAGTTTTGCTCCCACTGATATGAGCTGGAGAATTATTTGTTTTCTAGTTTGTATTCTAAACCTTGAACTACTCTCTCACTCTCTCTCTTCCGCAACCCCTCTTCACCCAGAACACATTCCAAATCGATTTCTGGCAGCTTCATTCAGGGGTCCTGAATTACTCAAAGCTCCAAGTTATCATTTTATTATTAGGGACTGTCAAAACTATGACTACCATTTGACTATAAGTGCTTTCCCTAACACTGTGACTGCGAAAAGGGTTTCTTCACTGGCAAAGCTAAAGCTTAAATGTAAACATGAATATGTTATTTCATTTCTATTCAAGCAGTAGTCAAATAATCTTAGGCTAGATTTTTCAGAACTAATGAAACGGAAGGCAAGACTAACTTTCCAATGTAGGATACAGATTGTCCTGCTGCTATTAAATCACACACATAGTATTTTATAATTCTGTTATCTGCGGGGCTCTGATCTGGCTTCCCTCAAAAATTATCAGCCACTCCCAGCAATTTCAGGCCTTTGGTGAATTGAGAGTGCTTGGGAACTGCTTGTAATAGAATCTCTCAAGTTACAGGAGCAAGCCAAGACACGAGTTTAAAAAAAAAAAAAGCTTAACTAAGACCAAAGCAAGTTAAAAAAAAAAAAGAAACCCTTAAGAGGCCTGCAACATCTGCTCCTGTCACAAAATTGGGCCAGTGCTATGCAGCTCAACAAATCCAGTTGACTTTCAGCTACCTGCCAATTAACTAGCCACATAGCAATAGACATGCAAACAAACTTGGTGTCTGCAAAAACACCCTCTCATGTCTGAGTCATTTTGATCCATGAAGTAACCTTCCAATCCAATAGGTAGAGCCATAAATTGTATGGTTTTTTTTAACTAGGGCTAGAACAAAAAAAAAAAGTCACTCTCATCAAGTTTCTCTCTCATGCCTGATGGAGGGCACTTGCAGCCTGACAGCTTGTCCTTCATCTCTCCCTGCTACACAAAAATGGCCCAATAAAATATATATTACCTCACCTCACAAACCTTGTTTCTCACACAAGAACCTAGCCCTTTTCTTCCTGGTTGAAAGGCTTAGTCTTTAGTTGCTGTGGCTGATCACCTCGTCTGTCCCGTCCCCCCCTGCCAAGCCCAGAGCAGGGTCTGTTTCCATGCAAAGTGTGGGTTACCACCTGCCTCTCAGCCCCATGCATATCAAGCCCCGGCCTTTACCTGTGTGGGTCCTCAGGTGTGCCTTGAGATGAGAGCTCTTGGTGTAGGTCTTGCCGCACCCCGCATACTCGCAGGTGTGCGTAGCGGTCCTTTTCCTGGGCCACGACCGGCGCCCCCTCTTTGGCTTGGTTTCTTCGGGCAGGCAGCTCCCGGGCGGCATCAGCTCTAAGGGCGAAGAGGGCGGAGTCAGCATCACCCCTCGCCCCAACCGTGGCACCGTGCCGGGCTCTCCGAAAGCACCGAGATACTTAGACTGACCTTGGTACTGCAGGGTGCCGGGCGGGAGCTGCTCGGGCAGGAAAGGCGGGTAGCCGGGGGCAGGGTGGTATCCGGGGGGCAGCGGCGGCAGTGGGGGGTGGCTTAGCCCCGGAGGGGAGGCATGGCAGTCTCTGCTACCGAGCATCTCCTCAGCAGTAGTCCTGGCGGGCAGGGGCCGCCCCAGGGCAAAGTCGTGGGGGGGCGGCGGCCCCCCGTGGGGCTGGGCAATGGGGCAGGAGGGGGCGGCCTCCTGCTTGATCTTTTGGCACATCCTGGGCAGGGGGCTGTAGGGCTGCCCGGCAGGGCTGTCAGCCGGGGCACCTTTGCCGGCCAGGCTGAGGTGGTTGTAGTCCCCCAGGGCTTTCACCACGAACTTCCCGTGAAGGCTGCCGAGGGCCGGTGGCGGTGGCGGCGG
>NW_005841837.1:3498986-3514037 GCF_000455745.1 Alligator sinensis
CGCCGTTGGGACTCACGCACCTGAGCTGGGGGGGGAGGGGATCCCCCCCTTCTGGGCAAACGGCCCCGCGCCCAGTGCGGAGCGAGTGACACCAGAGCCCCCTCCCCCCTGTCGGTCCCCGGGCGGGGAAGCGGGAACCGAGGTTAGAGTCACGGAGCAGGCGGCGGCCCAGGCCCGGGGACGGGGCTGGTGTCCGAGGGCTTTGCCCCCTCCCTCTCTCAGAGCCACAGCGGGGAAGTGCGACCCCCGACCCAGAGGCACTTGAGGCCGGGCCAGCCCTGTCCCAGCGCCGCACCACTGCCACCTAACACCGGCTTTTAAGCTGGGTCCTGGCTGGAGGCGCCTCCTGCCCCTTGCTGCCTGGTGCTTGTTGCCCCTTCAGCTTTATTTTGCTGGGAGCCTCCTCTCCTATGAATAACGCGGGCCCTTGCTTCTCTTGGTGCTCTAGGAGCCAGTTCCCTGCCGCCCGCCAGGGCCTCACTGCTCTCGCTGACACAGATCGCAGCTCCGTCACCGATCTCCCTCGGCCAGTGCTTGGCACCACTCTGCGGCATCGCAGAGTGACTGGACCGCCCTGCCTGCAGGCTCAGGACCACAGTTCGGCGTCAGTTCATGTCTGGAAGGTTAACTCCAGAGACTGAAAATTGCAGGCGTGGTAGAAATCAAAGACACATGTCTTTGTCCTCACCAGGGTCGATAACCTGCTCTTCCGCATGGGCTGCAACAGGTTCCGCAACAGGCAGTGTTCAGTCGTGACACTGCCTGTTTCTGCACTGGTGCCCGCACAGATGTCCTGCTCCTACAGCTGCTGCACAGTCAACAACCTCGAGTGCATCGAGCATGCCATTATGGCACTACTGGCGTACCTTGGTTTCGCATGGGTCTTTTTCTCTTTTACAGAGGAAAGCTATTATCTAGACGCTAAGTGAAAAGTGACTTGTACATAACTGCAGGGAAATACTGTAATATAGTCAAAACCTTTGGATATGGAAGTGGCAGGAGAGTCGACTTTTTGTCCTCAAAATTCTTCCTGCTCTGTTCCCTCCCAACGAACCGGCACAAGAATCAAAGAGCAGGCTTGGGAAGTAGCACGCAAAAGCTGTTCCATGCACAAATATATATGGCCCAGTGTTTTTATTTGCTTTGGCATTTTACAGCTGGCAACAGTTGCTCTGGGCATGTCTTTGACTTCTGGAGACATTTTATCAGAAACGAGACCAGAAATGCTGTGCTGTAAAATTCCAGGGGTTCCAGCTTCATTCTGACCTGTTCTTCTCTCTGTGGCATGAGATTACGTAACTCTCATTAATTGCTTTGTCTGCTAATTTAAAGTGCCAGGAAATAATTTGGCTACTTTTATGTCAAGTAATTACAAAAAAAGTACCGCTTTATAAAATATTGGTGATTGGCAGCAGTAGTCTTGGAAAGTAGTCTTGCTGAGATTTTCAAAAGGATCAAAGTGGTACAGGAATGTAAGTCTTCTGATTTCAGCGGGATCTGTTCTTCAAAATCACTTACGCGCCAGGTGAAATTTTTAAAGCTCTTTAAAATTATGCTTGACGCTTGGGTGACCCTGGTTATGTACTTCTAAAATGGGACCGGGATTTTCCAAAAGCATATGCCAGAAGGCAAACCTAGAGTGTGCTATAGCGTGGCTAGTGATGACTTAGGTAGTTTCAAGATACCCATATTTTTGTGCAGCATGTAACTAATTTTTTTCCCTAAAAGCTGTGCCCTACTGGCAGACTTTTCTCTTACCTTTTGTAAGTATGATTCTTAGATAAACCGAAGTTACCGCTTCTAGCAGTGCCTTACCAAGTTGCTCTGCTGTTTGCTTTGCAGAGGGAAATCTTGTTCTCAGACACAGATTCTTGAAATGATGAGGGTATGTCAATCTTGTAAATCATCTTCTTTCAAGGTTGGCCAGATATTCAAACAAGGTTATGAACCTCCCTATTTGTACAGTCATTATTCCAAAACAGGTCGATCCAGCAGAGTTAAGTCCCTGCCCTGTATAATTTATAAACATGTCTGCTTAACCTCTGATGACTAAATTAAATTCTAAAATAATAATAAAATGCTCAGCCTTTATTTTAACAAACTGGTATTGCCAGTTTCATAGTATATACGTTAATTATTAATATCTTTGGCGCTAGAAAATGGATTTTCTCTGCACAAAGTCCGTTTCTTGGCATAGGATGTGTTTGGGAACCATCAATATGAAAAGGATTAATGTGGAGACATGAAAGGTAGTAAAACATTAAGGAGGTTGTCTAAATATTTTATATGGAGAGACCTATAGGTACATCTCTATCATAGCAAGTTTTTTTTGCTGGTTTGTTGCCCTACACCTCATTTACAATGCTTTGTTTAAATTACTTTGTTTAGGCCATGAGCTCTCCCTTATTGTGTTTCTCTTCAGCACTGAACTTTCTCTCAGACAAGATACAATATAATTAATATGCTAACTGAGAGGGATCACGTTAGGTTCCTCTCCCTGTTTAAAACAATTATAGAAAACATTTCTCTCCCTTCTATCTCAATCTGTAGGAAAATTCATGAAAGGAAACATAAATTGTTTCCAGGCCTCTCTCTCTATTTTTTCCTGTAAAAGGGATGAAATACTTATTTGTCTTCTTGTGCATTTGTCAAATACTTCTTTGTCTTTTTTCCCTATTTATGTACATGCACATTCGTTTATATTTCTAAACCAAATAGTACATGTTAGTACTTAAATATAATTTGATATTGGAAGTGACTCTAGGCAAAAATTAAAATTGAATTCCTTCTTAAAACTACAAGATTAAGAAACTTCAAACACAGTTGAATGATCTGATCCCTTTGAACTGGAAAGGACAATTCCCCTAATTTCAGGATGACAAAAATAATAGTTTGAAATAATATAGGTTCTTCTGCTGTTTTCATGGATATACGATTTGTTGCATTGCTGCTTGGTAACTCAGAGCATTGTAAACATGAACATTGAAGGTTCACTGTCAACTGAAATTTGCTCCAAAAGTTAAATTTTGTAAAAGTGAGTTTTTGGAAGTACTCATTCCTGGCATTGAGCTCAATGGAGAAGAATCAGATTACTGCTGAGTCCTCTTGAGAATCCCACCCCCAAAACAAAGCGCCAGGTTTTTACAAATTGAATAAAACCAGTCAAAAAAACAAACAGGTTTATTATTTCTTTTAAGAACACCTCCCTGCTTCAGTATTTGCAATCCAAAGTTTGAGAACTTGAATATAAACAAAAGCGAAAAGTATTTCATTTCCTAAAATGAGAGAAATGCAAAAATTAAACAAACAAATTTACTGCTAGATTTTTTCATTTCTAATATTATCTAAATTGTCCTTTGTAATATAGGCCTATCATTTTTGCAATCCAGTCTTAGGTTATTATGTCTGCTCAGGCCATCCTAGCCCATTCTAAAACTTTCCTTCCACTATTCAGCGTGTCCGAGCACAGGATGCTTCTGTACAGCTCAAATTTGACTTTGGGGTTGCTTAATTCACATAAAGCATTGCAAAGAATTTGTGCTTCTGGTGCATCTGGACATGTCATGGCATCTTCCCAGGTTCTCCTGTGTCTGCTTAGACTCATGCTCTACCACTAACAGTGTGGCAACATTGTTGAGGCAGTACATTTATTCCTTTGGAAAAGAGATGAAATGCCTTCAGTCATTCGCTCTGTGATTATGTGCTAAGTTATTTCAAGAACAACATTGGTTTGGCTCTGAAGTGAGAGTCTTTCACCCATTTTAGGCTTAATCTACTCTCAAAAAATTACCCATTGCTGACAACTGGTATCAACAGTGCATTCATCAGAATCTCACTAGCATGTTTTGACAGCAGGTGTGGAGCTGGATAGAACACCTTTCAGAAAACGGGGAACCATAGGATGTGGTTTATCCCAGTCTTCACTTGCATTTAAACCAGGTTAACCTGAACTGGCGCTGAATTCCTTTGTCAGCAATAGTTACTTTTTCTAGTGGAGATCGGGCATTTAGTTTGTGAGGAAAGGCAAAACCCTGCAAATTTAGACCAGGAAAGAGGATGGGGAAAATTAAAAAGTGCAGGTATGGGAAGGAGGGTTTCACTGGAAAGAGATCAAGGTATGAAACCAGTATACTTCGTTAAAAAAAAAAGATCTGTGTCATTTGAGTGTGAAGCAAAGATTAACCCATTTATCTTGATGCATTTGTTTTAAATGACTTTTTAAAATGGTTTCTCAAACTGTTGCCTCTCTGGAGCCATAATGTGATTTATCTTCCTTAATTTAATTGTCTTGGATAGCAACTGCAAAAATTAGGCACTGCAGACATTAAGATAGATTACATGGAGGGGCTGTTGAGGTAACTCACCAGGATGCATTTCTAGCTTCTTTGGGTTTGTGCTCTAGAGTGCTTGGGGCTGGACCACTGCTTTGTTTTACAATGCCTGAAATAATGAAGCCCTAATCCCTGAATGGGACAAATATTAATGGGTTAAGAACAGGGAGGAAATTCTTGGTAGGTCCAATCTTGCTGTAATTTAAATTAATGACAAAAAAAATCCATAGACTTAAGTCATGTAAGATCTTGCCTGTAAGGAGGCAGCTGGGGGAGAAGGGCAGCTGTACTAGGTTTACAGGGCAGTTGATATGTGGGCCTTAAGAAACCCTGTAGAACCCAAATTAAGTGACATTCACTGAAGGCAAGACCTAGAGGGAAGGTCTGAGAAGCAACTAACAGCTGGAAAGTTTGGATACACGAGACGCACACAGTATGAGGAAATGCAGGGATGAGGATTTATTCTCTCCTTCCTCCCTTCCAAGGCATTATGAGGTGGATGAGAAAATTGCTACAATCTTGAATGCAAAATTGGCCTATGAGCTAGTGCCTGGGGAAATCTGAAATGTGATGGATCTGTTGCTGAGTTTATGTTAACTGAATATTTTCTTTTTCCTCTCTTTATAAAGTGCAGCTGAATTTTGTTTTTCATTGCTTTTTCTTCTGAGAGTGTGGCTTTTCCATATAAATAAAGTCCCACTTTGTTTTTAGATGACTCTTGTGGAATATTAAATATAATTAAAAGGTCACTTTCTCAAAGGATCTTCCATTATTTGTGCATGTAAAGGCAGAGGCTTGTTTCAAGCACTGGCAAATACTTGTGCTAGCAGGTGACAAGTTCATACATACAAGTCCATATGTTATTGCTCAGAAAGGGTGTATACAGCTGTTTAAGAAAGAGCCACCTGAGCCTAATATGGCTAAGGCACCCCAGTTTAGCCAGTGGCACACAAAGAAGTGACATGGCCAGCATCACATCCAGCTGCCTTTGACTCCTGGGTCAACCTAATGACCATCCATCCATGTACAGCCAGGTGAACTTAGGGGTAGCCTCTGCCACAGGTCCAAAGCAGAGCTTGAACTCACATTTCTCTAACAGTGAGACACCTTAGCTGCTCAGCCACTACACCCCCTTCATGAAGATCACCTTTTGATTAATTAAATAATTCATAGCACAAACTGCTCTTCCTTAAAATCCTATTGTTTTTAAGTAGAATGATAAAGGGAAAAGGCATTTGTCCTGAACTGTGATAACAGAAGATCCTGAGGCCATTTTAGTAATATACACATGAATGTAAGAACTTAAAATCCCCTATTAAAGAACTCCTTGTTACAGTAGGAGTCTTGTCACTGATCTATATTCCAGACCTTATGGGGTAAAGTACCAAGTTTAATGGAATTACACTGAAGACTCAGTGTCCCAAATCCTGCTCATCATGGTTCTTAAAGGAAAACCTTCCACTTGAAATGACATTGCAGTCAGAAAACGCTGCATGTCTTATTTTTGCTGATAGCCACTAAGTATACTGACTTATATGCCACTTACAGCCACTGAGTATACTGTCCATCACCACCACTTTCATCTCTGATTTCACTTTTACCAGCTCTTACTGCATAACAGCCCTCAGTGTCTTGCTGAGGGGGTGGGGGGCCTTTTAACAATGATGTTTTGTAGGAGGCTGTTGGCCTGTAGCAGCACTGCACCTGAAGAAGTAGTAGGGAAGAGTTTGCTCAAAGAAAGGGAAGCTGACCCATTCTTTGCATATTGCACATCCTGTGGACAAAAGCCCTTCCTAATTTTGGAGATTCCAGGGAATGTAGAAGAGAAACTGACTATTTTTAAAAGTAAATGTCAAGTACTTTTCCTGGAGAAGATGGCTTTGTAACTAGAAACAATACAGATTGGTTGTTAGTATTGAAATCTGGACCCTGGTATTTCCACAGCTGCCTCAAACCTGATTAGGGTTGGCTTTTAAAGGATAAATCACAGCCATAGGACATATGGGAAGACCCTAAGCTATTTGTGGGGTGCAGTGCCACTCAGGCTATCATTGTTGGCTCAAGGATCAGCTGAGGCTACAAGCCACACTTTTGGCTGAGCAGCTAACATGAACACTAAACACAAGAATGGGAGACCAAGTAGGTGGGTAACGAGGCCCACAATGTACTGGGGACCTGGAACAAGGGACAAATCTGAGCTCTGACACCAACTCCTATGTGGCTTTGGTTAAGTCACCTAAGCTGAATGTTTTGTACTTGAGTGCTAATGATTAGGCACCCAAATCCAGAGACACTGAGATCCTCTGGTTCTCATTGGCTATAATTGGGGGTTAGAATGATGGAGGTTACTCCAGCCAGTGGTCTCTTGTTGCTTTTCAGGCTGAGGAAAGAGGAACCTTCATCATCTTCCCCCTGCAGATTCCCAGGACCCATAAGTTGCTCAGCTGGGTACTGGGCAGTGGATTTTCCTCATGCAAAACTGTATGTCTTTTTCAAACTGTCCAGGGAACCACCTCAAACAGTGGCTTTTTTGTTTTGATCATGATAAAACATCTTGACGTTGTTTTTCTCTGTCCCAAATTAATCACTTTATGATTTTCTTTATAGTTCATATATCGTTAGTTTATAGCACTGCCCCAGCCTTTGAACTCAGTCATTCCTGTACTATAACAATGATTTAATATACATGGATCTCAGATGGGGACCTGTACAAAGAGTAAGTAACAATAATCTCTTTTAAATGTTCTTTGAGTATTTTTAAGACAGTGGTGAGGATAAGTCCCTTTTTGTTAGGCCATTTGTTATGCTTTCCCTGAGCTGATGGAGGAATCAGAGAAAACAGCAGAGCCTGACAAATTTCCAGCTGGTAAATTTGCTGGAAGTCTTAAACCTACCAACCAGTAGCAGATATAAAATATGAGGGGTTGAACTGTAGGTTGTGCACTGGTGAAAAACTTCATCACCCGTCTTAGCTGTTAGGAAAAGGAACAGTGTTGTGATTTTGAGAAGAGTGACTTTCTGTAGCCCTGCTTCCATAGGTGACTTGTAGTGGGTGCTCGGGGGTGCACGTGCCCCCTCTGACGGGGCCAGTGCCCCCCCTGACAGCTGACACTGATGCTGTCAGTAGGGCTGGTGCCCCACGTGACAGGGCCGCCTCCATCGGCGGCTTCTGCGGGTGACCCCCCAGATTAACCATCTAGAATGTTTTAAACACTGCCTACTGTATAGTTTCTGGCAGGAAAAGTAGCTTCTTGCTTCTCTCTTCCGCAGCAGAAGCTCCTGTCTGAGGTGAGAGAGGATTTCCACTATTCTCCCCATCTCCTTGATTCCTAGGTTGTTGCAAGAAGACTGCATGGAAGATGGCTCTACTAGTTTTTTTCCCCCCCTGAGATCTTCTTTTTAAGGCTTCCCCTCCTTTTAGTAGCTCTATTGCCAAGCTGTGTTGCTTCTTACAGCTTCCCCAAGCAGCATCAGCATGCAATCAATTTTGTTACACTGTTGTCCACACCGTTCTGAAAATGAGCAATGATACTGATTGATTTAATTTATTAACTTTTTTCTGTTGCTTGGCCAAGTTCTGAGCAGCAGCAGCAGCAGCAGCAGCAGCAGGAAAGGCACCAGCCTTTATTTGGATTTGCCAGCAGCTTCAGGAAAGACATCACTTAACATTTGGAACACAGTTTGAAGATTCTTTGCATATATGTGCATCAGAAACATATCTGTCAATGCCAACTTTAATTATGCAGAAATTGATGCATTAGGTCTCCCCAGGAAAAATTTTCCATCAACTACTTGGACTTTTCAAGGCCTGTGGATCTGTCCTGGCCCAAGAAAAATGCACCATGCTTGCATATGTGCAGCTCTTCTGTTCATATAAAGAGAAAGTAAGGAGTAAACAGTAAAGTTCCGATTGTTAATGAAAAGTATGCTAAGCTAAATCAATGCGAATTAATGGGATGCTTAAGGGACACTTATTTAGCAAAAAACCAGGTCCTCCCCGCCTCTAGCCACTGCCATATTTCCCTGTACACACATTTATGGATAAACTGTTCTGACTGACTGAATCACATAATACATCTTTCTAAACTAATCACTGTGCTGCAGGTCAATAGATGTATGGGGAACATCTGTTACCTTGCTGCACCAACATCCAGCCCAGGAAATTATTAGATAAATATTCCGATCATCCATATGGAAACAAAGTCTCTGGAACAGAACATAGGGAGAGGATCGATGCCTCCTGCTTTGAAAGTAAATATCATGCTCCAGCATTTTTTCCATAAATGCCTCCAGCTCTGCCTCAACATTTATGTAGCAGCAGGAGACCATTATCCTAAGATAACATTCCCTTGCACAGACATGATCACTTAATTAGAGCAATATGAAAATTACTTTAGAATCCTAGATATGGATCCTGCATACTTTTCATTGATGCTTTTACTGAAGACAGATTTTGGCATCATGGAGTAAAATCCCAACCTTACTGAATACAATGGCTGTTTTACCATTGATGATAACAGACCTGAGATTTTTTTTCCCTTCATGCCTATTAGGCAGGAGACTCAGGAGTTCAAATTCCCCTTACTGGAAGTGCTATAAAATGCTAAATACCCTGAAAAAATAAGGCCATAGGCATCTCAAGTGAACCACCTAAAATTAATGGACACTTCTGATTACAATCTCTGTTACATGTGGGTAGCAATATCACTTTACTTTGTAGAAAAAAAATGAGGAAATTAGTAATTCTGTACCCTGTACTCAGGCTATGAATAGTGTTTGGTAACTAAGGCCTAGGGGCTACACAGTGAACAATGAAGAGAAAACAAAATATTGAACTGAAAATAAAGTGTGCTCTTTAGGTGACCATCACCCATCCTGTGTGTTGAATTATTAGAAGTCCAGGGGGAAAAATAGGAAAAAAAAGTGCTAAATTTAACTGCTATCTTAGTGCTCTTGCACTAGGGATTCAAATTAAGGTTGTACAAACAACCTTCATTCTGGCAGTTCCTCATTTTTGAGGGCTTGATTTTGCAACATTAACAGATTTGTATATTTAATATAGAGACAGTATACTGGCATAGATGCAAATAGATTAACTTAAAAATATCTATTGATCTATTGCTAAATAGTTTCACAATGAGTTTATATCAATTAGTATGAACCTCTTTGTAATGCATGTATTTCCAAGAATGTAACAAATCAAGACCAAAAAGAATCAAATAACCTACAGTGGGACACTCACCCCAGTTAATAATTTCAGAAGCCAGAGTCCCATGAGCAAACAAACACTCATTGTCAGCTG
Organism: Alligator sinensis; assembly: GCF_000455745.1. Taxonomy (NCBI): domain Eukaryota; kingdom Metazoa; phylum Chordata; order Crocodylia; family Alligatoridae; genus Alligator; species Alligator sinensis. The sequence continues at coordinate 3,508,620 of NW_005841837.1, forward strand.
AATCTGTGACTTTATTGTCAGACTGAAGCCTGATTGCCAAAGAATGCTTCCATCCATAGATAAATTTTTCTACATTGTTGCACTCTTGTGTTACAAAACTTCTCAACTGGTGGATACAGCATGGCATGTCACAAATGTGTCAGTTCTTGGATTCTGGTCAAGGAGTTAATTTAAATGAACTGCTTGGGTTTGCTGAGAATGAAAACTTCCAAGAAGATTTATCAATCATCAGTGGCACCTTCTCACTCCATAAATCTGCTCTCTGTGCATATGCAGAGCTGTATCTGCTGACTTCATTGGCAAAATAAGTTACCACTAGTTTTGGCTCCTCTTTCAGCGTTGCAGCTTTGGGGGAATGAGGTGCATTCTTTTAAGTCTCCTGAATCATTCTCAGAATTGTTTAAGTTCCTGTCTGGGAAATTCTGAGAGAGACTAAAGAAGCAGAATGTATCGAGTTTATTAACAAAGGGAATGTTAAGAGGTCACTCGATTCCAGTCTGGAAGAAGATGGGAAGAAGATTTCTGAGAGGATAACGGGATCTTTAACTTAGCAGACAAAATCATAACGAGATCCAATGGCTGGAGTCAAAAGTGAATAACCAGAAACAAGGCACAGATTTATAAGAATGAGGAGAATTAACAATTGGGGAAACATAAGGATGTAGTGCAGCTTCCATCACATTAAGTCTTTAAATCACGATTGCAAGCTTTAAAGACGAAGATGCTCTGGCTAAACCAAAAATTATGGGTTTAATAAAGGAGCCATTTGGTGAAAGCTCATGATCTTTGCTGTGCATGAGATCAGATGTGGTCCTGTCTAGTTTTAAAAATCTAAATTGGATAGTTCCATGCTGAACATGTAGTGCTGGCAGATATGGAGACTGTCTTTGGATGCTCCTGCACTGATCATGTTTGAAATGGAAAACAGAGAGCAAGCACAGAACACTCAGCACCACACTTTAAATATGGGTGGGGGCTGATTAATCAGTGTAACCTTATCATGGTAAATCTTTCTGTTTTAAACAATGCACTTTTCTTCCCACCTCTTCTCAAACCTCCTTTCTTGTGTCTCTGTTATCAGTTCCATTCAACGTTTTCTTTGCAAATGTTCTTTTTTTCCTATTCCGTCCCCCCAGCTTCTTCCTTCCTTCCTTTCTTTCCCAGCTGTAGATTTGAAGAGAACTTTTCCTCATTATCTTTCAGCTCCCATTCTTGGTGCCTGAGTGGCCACCTTTGTTGACTGATGAAGCCAAGCAGAATTTCTGATAGCCTGTCTCCAAAATGGTTTGAAAAAAGAGACTAATAGGATTTGCTAATATCAGGAGACCAGTCCCTTCCTTCTTCCAGCCTGAAGTGACTGCCCTGGATCTCTAGGGCCAATTTATCACAAGCAAAGGCCAATAGGAAACGAATAGCAATATCATAGCATCAAAAGCTGTGTCCATCACCAATGTCTACAGCCAGATTTTTTAATAGCCTCAATATAATTGCAACCACTCTTTTCTATTTTGGCCAGCCAGAAAGGTGGCTTCATGATGCCATTCACTCTTAAGAACCAGTTCCAAATTCAAGTACTTGCAGAGCTTCCCAACTGAATACCATGGAAGTTTTGCTTGAGTAAGGACTGCAGGTTTAGGTCCATACAAAGAGAAATGCTTCATTAGGGCAGTGTACTCTGTCAGTTCTGAGTTGTTTCTAATAGCATATTCTCCAATGCATTGTATTACTGTTATGCAGTTTTCAGTGGGTGCATATACGCATGCATATTCATGTGCAGCAATAAACTCTGGCACATGTAGTGCTGGAGTTCATTACTCCTGGGTGCCTGGGACCACCGCATGTTGAGCTGGGTCAGAGCAGCCCTGACTGACAGGAGGCCCATGTCAGCCAGCAGGCAGCCCCTGCACTAAAGCCTTCTTGGGCAGTTTTACATGTGCAAGTGCCATGGCACCCAGTGCTGCAATGCTTGCAGCTATATAAATGGTGAAATGCACATCAGTGCAGAGAAAATGGTGGCAGCATGTTTTTGAACTAAAACACATTGGAGGTGCTTTAGTTCAAAAGCATACCACTACCATTTTATGCATGCTGACGCACATTTTGCCGCTTACACAACTGCACGTGGCGCAGCACAATTCACCTTAGCTCATGAGTGGGGCAGACTCGATTAAATGAGTCGACTCCAAAGCAGTGGATCTCTGGCACGTTATGGGACAGAAAAGTATGTGTATAAATGCCCCTTGTGCCCCAGCTAGCTGGGTCAGTGTCTGCACGTGTGTTACTGCACATGATAAAACTCTGAAGAAGGATAGTACTTGTATTTCAAAGTACTAACCTGCTGCAGAGTTTATCAGTTTCCTGTGGCCTAATAAAGGCACATGTGTAACTCTGAGACATTTACTGTGGAGCTAATTAGGCAACTCCCTGGTAAATGTTTTGTATAGATGTGCTCAGTGACTCAACAGATGGGGTTGCCTGCATTTCCCTTGGAAGACTTGCATAGTCTACTGAACCTCAAACTAAGGGCATATTTCCTGACAGTCACCCTAAAGTTTCCTTTACTGAGTTTCCTTTCATTACTGCAATAAACCCCTTGGACCACTCTAACCAAATCCCTTCCCTCCTTGTTATTTACACAAAAGGTACTGTAGAGGATTAGCATGATAGTCCATTTATCCTTACTTAGCAGGTAAGATTGCTCTGTAATCATCAGTCATGGTCCTGATCTCCAGTCTAACTTATAGTGTTCAAAGGCAAAACTAAAAAAAAAAAAACAATCCTAAGGGAGTTAAGTGCTAAATTCTCCTAATAGGAGTTGGGCATCACACTTCCTTAGGCATATTTAAAAACCTTGCTTCAAAACAACATGTTTTTTTACAGGGCTCCAAGCAGGCAACAATACTCCCACACACACATCTAGAGAAGGTATTTACTAGCCAGTGCTTCTGACTTCCCCAATATCATTAGAAACATTTTTAAGACACTTTGGGTATTGTATTTCCTTTGCCACTCACAATTCTTAGAATCTCTTGGAAACTGGTGTCAGTGGAGCCATGCTGAAAACTGAAGGAAGGGAACCCCTGAGCAAAGAAATTAAGGGTTTTCTTATGTTGTGTATCTTCCACTCAGCACTGAATAGAATGAACTCTTTGGGTACTGGCTGAAAATCAGCACCAAGGGAAGGATGCATTACTTTGGGCCAGATATTCAGGATCATAGGATCATAGGAAAGTAGGGTTGGGGTGGACCTAATGAGGTCATCTAATCCCGCTCCATGTTCAAGGCAGGATCGTCCCTTTGCCAGTTTCAGAGACCTAGTAATGCAAAAATGCCTGAAACACATAGCTTAAGCGGCTTATAAATATCATATAATAAATTTAAATACCTAAAACGAATAATTTAAATACTTAAGCTGAAAGTTTATTTTAAGACCAGATTTACACTAGAAATGTTGCTGGTATTGCAATATTGGTGGAGAAAAGTGATTTATTTATGATATTCTTACATCAGCAAATGTTCTCATGTACCCATTAAAAGCGATTTTGCCAATATTAGCTTATTTTGCTTGGGCCACTGTCATAAGCTATACTACTTAGAGCACTTTAGTTTTACAAGCTGCATCTGCACTGGGAGAGTTTGCTTGTATTAGGACTGTCAAACTCATCTGGATAAGTGGCCTCGGATCCTTCCATAGGCTGGATGAATGGCACTGGGTTGGCCTCATGGGCCAGATCAGGGCCTCAGATGCCCCCTGCCCACCCTCAGCCCCACCCCTGCGTGCCAGATCCGGCATGATCCAGGACTGTGCTACATGCGGTGCTTGCTCCAGAACCTGTGCGGCACATGGAGCCTGCCCTGGCTTGGTTGGAGCACGTGCCATGTGTGGCACAGTCTCAGATTGGCTGGATTGGACACTGTGGGTGCTGGATCTAGCATGCAAGGGGGATCCTAGACTTGCCCCATGCAGTGCTAGCACCGGAAGCTGGCCATATCTTTGACACCCCTGGCCTATATAGTTACATCCATAGTGTAGATCTGATCTAAGTAGCTGCTCTGGGTCCACGTGAACTAGATGCATTTATGAGAAAAGTACATTTTTAGCTTCATAAGGAACTATAAATCCAGGTAGTAGTTATACATCTGTTTCTTTCTTTCAGATTTAAGTGTAACACAAACAAGAGGATTAAAATCAAGAGGGCCAGCCAGCACCATGTATTCCAGGAATTAGCATTTGTTTTAATATTAAACATCTTTTAGTGACACACTGGGAAAAGAGAGAACTTTCCAGAGTGTCACAGAAAAGTCAAGTCACAGTGTTGAACTTGTGACACACAATCATCTCCATGTCAATAGACAGATGGAGTAAGCACAGAACTATGACTTCACTGCCGCTTCAAGCCATTGGGGGAGAGAGAGCAATCTTACTCAGCCACTGTGCTTTGATAGCAGCAGGGGTAGAACTGAAAAATGACTGCAAAGGTGCTTTATGCAAATATATTCTTTTCCCACCCACATTTGCCCTGCCATGAAAATCCTTCTGAATTTCATATCTTCGGCCTCATCCTACAATTCTTCGTGGCTGAAGTTAACAGGAATTCTGCTTGCAAAAGATGGCAGAAGTGGTGCTGTGAGTTCCAGAAGTCATGCAGCTTCTTTGAAGTAAATGAAGCTGCACTGATTTATTCTAGCTGAGGTTCAAGCCCATTATTTTACTATGACTTCTGTGGCACAGAGAAAATACATGGCCAGGAGAAAGAGCTGTCACTTTTCCTCATTTGTGGCCATGGCTACATGAGATGCTGACTGATCAGTAGCTCATTACTACTGTGCAGTAGCTCGTTACTACAACACGGTAGTGTCATGTGGCATGAAGTGTGACACAATGCTACTGCGCAGTAGTCAGTGTCATCAGAAAGCCATTCGGGGATGCTACTGTGCAGTAACTCCAGTTACTGCCCAGTCATTTAGTATCTGTCTATAGAAGTACTAAATGACTTCAGTAGCAACTGCGCAGTCAGCATCTTGTGTAGCTGCGGCCTGCATCTCTCTCCCCAGTGGCACTAAAGTAGGCTGACCATATGGAAATCCCAGAAATATGGGATACTGCCCCCAACCCCATTCTCATAAGTTGGTGGGTGGAGGGCAGGGCTGCATGCCGACAGGCAGCGGTGCCTACCGGCCCTCCTGCAAAACACTCTATGCCACTCCAACTCCTGGCCAGACTGTGCCCTATGCCCCTGTGTTTCCAGGACACCTATTATATTCCCAACAGCCAGCTGGGACTAGCCTCTGAAATCATATCATAGAATCATAGAATCATAGAAGTAGGGTTGGAAGGGACCTTGTAGATCTTCAGGTCCGACCCCCTGCCTGGGCAGGAAGAAAACTGGGCTCAAATGACCCCAGCCAGGTAGGCAT
>NW_005841837.1:3514422-3516535 GCF_000455745.1 Alligator sinensis
CCTCCGTGGACCTACTTGAGATGCACCTGTGGATGCACGATAGGGTCCGGTTAGCCCTGCCGACCGTGACCTCGCATTGTCGGCCCATGTTCATCTTGGAGTCAATGATGACTCCAAGATCCCTTTCTGCCTCTGTGCTCTCAAGAAGGGAGTTTCCCATCTTATAAGTGTGCTGCTGGTTACTACTGCCCAAGTGCAGCACCCTGCACTTGTCCGTATTGAAACGCATCCTGTTCTTGTTAGCCTACCCCTGCAACCTATTCAGGTCTTTCTGCAGTCTTTCCCTCCCTGCTAACGTGCCCACCTCACTCCAAATTTTGGTATCATCAGCAAATCTGAACAGGTTGCTTTTCACCCCGTCGTCCAAATCACTGATAAAGAAATTGACCAGTGTGGGCCCAAGGACTGAGCCCTGGGGGACTCCGCTGCCCACTTCCCCCCAGGTTGAATATGACCCATCCACCACCACCCTCTGAGTACGACCCTTCAGCCAATTTGCAATCCATCTGACTGTGTAGGCATCGATGCCACCCACCTAGTTTTTTAATGAGGATGGGGTGGGAGACAGTGTCAAAGGCCTTGCTGAAGTCCAGAAAAACTACATCCACGGCAACACCTGCATCCAATGCTTTTGTGACCTGATCGTAAAACGCAATCAGGTTGGTCTGACATGACCTGCCCCTAATGAAACCATGCTGGTTGCCCTTGAGCATCATCCCCGATGCCAGCCCATCACAGATGTGCTCCTTGATGATCTTCTCAAAGAGTTTCCCCAGGATTGAGGTAAGACTGATGGGCCTATAGTTGCCCGGGTCCTCCCTCCTCCCTTTTTTAAAGATGGGGACCACATTGGCTATCTTCCAATCATCTGGCACCTGGCCCGAGCACCACAAGCGCTTGTAAAGCTATGCCAAGGGCCCTGCAATAACTCCTGCAAGCTCCCTCAACACCCTGGGGTGGAGAGCATCTGGACCTGCTGATTTGAACACGTCCAGCCCCTCCGGAAGCTCTCTAACCTGGTCCTCCTCAACCTTAGGTTTTGAGGCATTCTCCTCGAGTCCATCTTGAATCATGGGGACTGCCTGGGACTGTCCCAGCTAAAATGGGACATATGGTCACCCTACACTGAAGTGGCTCCTCACCATGGTTCTCTCCATGGTTGGAAGGTGTTTAAGGACAACTCAGAATTTTCAGTTTCTTTTCTTGTTTGCACAACACGCTTTTGGGCAAAGTGCTTGTTTGCAATTTTGCCAACTTTATTGGTAGGTAAGTTCATTATTGTTGCTGACTATATGGCATAGCATGGAAACAAAAATATTAATTTTTTATAGGTCCCTGGGGCAGGGGGCTGGACTTGATGATCTTCCGAGGTCCCTTCCAGCCCTAATGTCTATAAAATCTATGAAATATTTCTTAACATTTATTAGTGACAGAGTGATGAATGGGTGAAGGGGAAAGGAAAGGATTCTAATCCTTCATTTTTAAGTAAATTTGTGCATTTTTAAACACATGACAACCTTTCAAGTCGATGGACCATGTCCTTGACTAGTGGAAATTATCATAGCTCCATTGACTCTAATGTTGTCTAAATTTCCAAGCAGGTGAAAGTTTCTGAGCTGGTGTTGAATGGTAATGTGGTCTGGAGGAACAGCAAAGAGCTGAGAGTGAGGAGGCACTAAATACTAATCCTGGGTCTGTTGTTGACTCATTGCGTAGCTTCAGGGAAACTGCTTCTTTCTGTTTTACTTTCTCCGTCGGCCTCGTATGGGGGGGGTGTAGCTACAATTAGTTAATGTCTGGCCTGTGCTAGTGCCCTGCAAATGCTGAATAGTAATGTTAAGAGGATGTTTTCCACCATGGGAACTACTGAGCTTTATTGTAAAGCTTGAGTTTTTCTTTCATCCATTATAGGGCAGGGGGCAAACTCTGAAAGTTTGGATGTAGGTCTCACTTCTCCAAAGTTGTGGGGTGTTTGGATCCAAGTTTTTGCTTTGGTTCTGTATCTCATTATAACCTTTAAAAAATCAAGTTACAAATATAAATGACTTTGCAGTGCCTTTTCAAAATTATTGTAATTCTGTTAAAATGTCTAGTCTATTACACTGTAATTGAT
>NW_005841837.1:3516545-3578864 GCF_000455745.1 Alligator sinensis
AGACTTCTGTCTAAAATCCCCCCCTTCCCTGACTGTTCTGCTTATCTCGACATCAGGCATAAGACAATTTGAAGTATGATGCTCAATCTGTTAGAGAAAGCAGTCACCTCTCCGCTCTAGTCCCTTGACAAGAGAACATGAAACTGAAAATGATACACTATACATGCCTAGTATTCAATTTGCAGTGATAGATACCTCAGCCAACACCAAATATCTCTGCTTTAACTTGGCAAAGCATGTGTAGCCTTCATAGAAAATTGCTGAGCATGCCAAGTTTCAGTTGTTAAATTCAGTTTTGGATTGTTTAAGAATAAAAGACAGTGCTACACTTTTTTCTGGCATTTAACTACACCAAAAATATCCAAACTACATTTAATCAAATACATGGCATGGTGGGAAAAAAGATATAAAAAGTAAAGGGAGAAACTAGAAAAAAATGCCCTCAGACTGAGAGGAAGTAAAAAAAATTCCAGTCTTAAAAGACTGTTATATCTAAATTCATTTTTCATTGTTACCATGAAAAATAGTTTAAAAACACAATACAAACACTTTATTATGACAGTTCTAACATGTGGAATATGACACTGAAATACAGGCACATGTCCTCAGATATGTCAGTAGTCACAGCTTCATTAAAACCAACAGGGTTTTCCCCAATGGCCTGTTAAGAATCTCATCTACATTGTGCACAGAAGCCCTTATTTTTATGTGTCTGTATTTCTTGGTCCAACATGGAGAACTAAGTAAAGAAATAAACACTGGTTCTTTCTAGGGGAAATATTTTGTCCGTGATCTTCCAATTTTTCATATGAGCTACATGACGCTTGGGATGCTTACACAAGTGACGTTTTTCATGCAATCAGGCCTCTGAAAGCACTCTACAGCTCTGACTTAGCACACGTGCACAGCTGTAGAGTGTTTTTAAAATGGCCATTCATGCAAAAAATTAAACCATTGGGCTGGTGCAGGCAGGCTCCAACCCCACCCTAACAGGCCAATGTCTGTTGGTTGGGTGGTGGTAGGGGAGGGGCTCTAACTCATGGCGCCTTATGTAATGTGCCATGAGTTAGAGTGACGCCCTGATTCTTGCACTTTTCCTATGGCAGAGGTACAATACAATGTGGGGAAAAGGTGTGACATGAGCCTGTCTGCCCCCGCCTCCCCTGGAGGAGTTTCTTTCATATTCAGGCTTGGTCCTTTAGGAGCTTGGGAGCAGGGGGCTCTGAAAGCAAGAGGAGTTCTGTTGCATTTGTATTTGTTTAGGCTGAAAAATGCTTGGTATTTGGCTTGGCTTGCATTTTTGATGCATCTAATAACTGGGATCAAATTCAACATTTCTCCAATGCATCTTTAAATATATATTGTTTTCCAAACAAAAAGACAAAATTAGGGCTGGTTGTATTTTGAATCAAATGCAAAGCAAAATCCTAATATAAACATATAAGGCCTGTCCTTTTGCTGAATTTTGCCAGGTGTAGACTGAGTGCCAGGAATTTCAGTAGAATTACATTGGCATAAAACTGAACCAGCCCAGTGCTGAATCAGGCTCTTTGCTCTATTTTTAACAATTAGGTCTGCTCTTCACTGGGAATTTGTCCTAGGTACAGCCACTGGTATATGCCATAGTACAAACCACTAATCTTGATAGGAAAAGACTCAGCAGGCCACTATTTTCACTGGTGCAGCTCATCCTGGTTTCAACCAGAGACAAGCTGTGCCTGTGCAAAGCATGGCTGCTGGTGGTTGTCCCTGTGTACACTGGAGGTTTGTGTTCATGGAGGTATGATGGTGGCTGTCCCCTGATGATAGCCTTTCTCATTTGATGTGAGGACATGAATTGAATGGGGTATTGCTGAATACAGAGTTCATCAGCACGGCATTAACTGGTTTATTAACACAGCGTGATCCTACTTGCTCAACTGCTATGAAAGTTGTTTAGGGCTTGCCTTACAATATAATAATACAGATTGGCTTTTCAAAGGAGTCTAAGGTGCCATTGAAAGCTAATGAGAACAGGGTGCCTAACTTCCACAGAACCTTTTTGAAAATCCTAGCCATACTAGTCTGTTGTCACTGTAATCCTTCAGCTAGGCATGAACATTTTGCTGTCTGATGCCAAAATATTACAGTTCACAGTGTCTAGTGAACTATTATCTACAACATTTAAAATAATTTTGCTTAGAGTGAAGATGATCACCCAGTTTATGGTGATGAGTAATGCATTTGCATAGCAGCATATGAATTATGAAAGTAAATAGGATTATGTGGAACTAGTCTGAAAGAGAGTTAACTTCCTGGCTAAAGTTATGCAATCAGAGGAAAAAATAGACTAATGAAGCCTGTGGGACAAAATGTCCTAGAAAAATGTCTGCAACACAAAAGAATGTAACATAATAACCAAACAGAACAGCATTGATTCAAAGCTTCTTAAATGCCTGTATACATAAAACAATTTTTCAGTTAGTTTAAGGTACCTGTGTGTCAATTCCACATGAAAGCCCACAAAGCAGAGGCCAGCTGCTTCCTTAACTCCTATTATTTTGGGCATGATGCTGTGGGGGGCTGAGCTTTTTGGCCCCAGTCTAGCAAAGCATATAAGTATGTGCTTGACTTTAACATATACTTAAGTGCATTTGTTGGACCAGGTTGTTCTGTATGTTGCAGCACTGAACACTTAGTAAGGATGTTCTTATAAAAACTGTACATTCGTTCTTACAAAACTTGGCAGTATTACTAGAGATAGACACTAACTTGATTGTTGATTGAAAGATTCCTGAACTTTGGGAAGGCCTTGATTGAAATCTAAATATAATTGTTGGCTCCTGTCTTATAATAGGTTGTGTAAAGGTGTCATCAGAACAAACCTGAGTTCTAGACCTTGATTAGAGTTTGTGGTTCAGGCTCATTTCTAATTATTAGAGTACGAGGCCTAACATTAATGTTGATATTGTAAAGCAAATGGGTTTTCTGCAATAAAACAATGGTCAAACTTAACATCAAACATTTCCAGCTTTAGGTTATTGTATTTTACAATGAAGATGACAGTCAACAAAATTATGTTTGTTGTTGCTATGCTTAATAATTATAGGTCTTAACATCAAGGTCATGTTGAAAGCACAAGCCATAAACTACTGGAGTCAAATGACATTGTACCCTTTTCCCAACAGAATTCCAGTGAAAATCTGCCATATATTTCAAGGCTAACAAGAGAGTTCTGGTCTCCCTAGGTGTGTCCATGATCATTTAAGTCTACAGTAACTTACAGGACGATCAAAGTGTCCTTTATTTTTTTCAGGAACATCTGAAATATGACAACACTTCAGCTTCCCAATGTGAGATATTGTGTTAACGTATAATGGTGTTGCATTGTGGCTTAATGACATGGTGCCACTACCTATAATTATAATGTTATGATAAAAAGTTCATGAACATTCCTAATGTTTGCTACAGGACTATCTTGTTGTACACACACACAAAAAAAATGATAGCAACCTAGCCTGTAAAAGCATATTTTGTCACTAGAAAGGATGCAAGAGATTTGATATTACATGTTAGGTTTACTACAATTACAGAATTTTATCACAGTGTTCCTTTGGGAATAGTTATTGATCCTTTAGCCATGACTAACAATGGCTTTAGGAACTGTTTGAACAAAATTACTGCTGAAAAGTTCTGCAAATGCTTTTCAAAATTAGCTATATACGGTGGTACCGGCAAAAACTGTTGAGCAGTAGTAGCACTGATTGCAAATGGTCAACAAGATGCACAAAAGGTTGTTATGAACAACTGATTTGCATATATGGTTACAGTAATCCAATGATAAGTTACATGCACATTTGTGTGTATGTAATTACATGTCCCACATTTTGGAAGTTGGTTCTTAAAGTCTCTTCCTTCCTGAGTGAAGAGAATGAGCCTTCTTAAAGATGGGTAAGTATCTTCCTGTGTCATTAACTGAATAGCTGTACTGAATTAAAAAACACTCCATTTTATCCTAGATAAAAATTTGGATGAGAAGCCTTCTCGTGCCAAAACCTGATAGCTTTGTAACACTCTGTAAACATCAGTAATTTTCCATGAAGCATATAACTGTTTCTGATCATTCTGACAGCTTTTGCAAGATCTCAAAATGTGCTCAGAACCTTGCTGCTGAAACATGGATTACAGGCCAGTAGAGCAATGAGATCAAAGCCTCAAGAGAATTCAAGTGAATGGCTTTAGGATAATGATGCAAGTGAAAGGAATCCCCATGAGGTCTAAGCATCAGAAACACTCATGTTTAAGCAGAATGGAAATCAGCAGAAGACTTTGGCTTGAGTACATCTCAGGCTGAAAAAATACACCTGAATAGAAGACCAGTGTTACAGAGGAAAAGGATATTTCAGATCAGAATGAAGGAAAAATAAAAAGAAACAACCTGAAGAATTTCACCACCTGGGAAAGTGCCACAGAAGCTCCAACATAAGAGTAACTAGTATTTGAGAGTGTTCAAGATTCTGCCTACATTGTCCCCTGGCTAGCAGAATCTTGCTAAAGAGAATCAACTGCAAAATAGCATCCAGACTCCAAGAACCAAATGCTGAAAGCATTGTACTGCAGACATATCCTATCTTTTATTAGAATCTCAATTAACAAATTCAGTCACTTACAGGTATCAACATCTATGCATGCAAACTTTTCTCCCTCCATGACTATTAAAATCAAGTCCGTGCATATGCCTATTTGCTGCACAGTTAGATTACTATACGACCAGTGACTGCTAAGCATCTGCACAGGCTTTGTGTTTTGCTCCCTTTACTTTGCCACAACTTAATAGAATCAGCAGTTATTAGAATCACGTGTTACACCCAGTGTAATTCAAATAGGTGGTGGACACTGTACACTTATTATAGAAAGGGCCCCAAACCTGTAATCATAGCTGCAGGGACACAGCCTTTTGCTTGCATGAACTCTGTTAATGTTGCTCTCTCAGTGCAGCAGGGTTTTCACCATGAATAAAATTGCAAGGTCCAGGCTTATCTATTGGTTAAGTTCCTAATGGCTAGCCCAGAAAGGGTGAGAAATGGAGCAGTTGTAGTTGAATTAATTAATTCTGTATATAAAGAACTGCTTCAATAGCAGCCAGAAAGCAAGAAAAATAAATTCTGCTTTAAAATAATAAAACCTAATTTTCGCAATATTTCTTTGCAGTACCTAGCTAGGCTGGGTATTTCTTGGATAGATATTGAAGCTTTTCTTTGATGAACCTCGTGAAGTTTTTGATTAAATCAGAACTAAAGGTCTCCAGCTGGATAACAACTGTGAAAGAAAATGTTCTCTGAGGGAATACAGTCCTTAAGATTTATATCAGTGGATGTTTTAATGATTACGAATGTGTTTCAATTTGTTTATATAAATTAAAGCATTTTTCATACTAGAGCAGTTTGATGATGAATTATTATATAACCTTCCTTGTCTGTGTTTCCATTGATATTACTGGTATTTGAAGATTTTGAAAATAATAGCACATCTCTTGATAACCACAGGTACCATTTTGGCCAAGATTGCCTATCAGGTTTTGTTTTGATCATCAGAATACTTATAAAGTCCCAATTACTGATCATCTGAGCAATTTTCTGAGTAGTTATGCATTTGTCTTCATGACATCCCTGTGGTGAAGGGAAATACTATTTTTTGATTCTTTATAGAGGAAGCACCCAGCTTTTCAGGGCTTTTTAGGGGGCCTCATTCCCACTGATTTCAATGGGAGTTAGGTGCCTAAATACCTTTTAACAGTCTAGGCCTTAGTGTTGCAATAACTTTCCTAAGGCCACACAACAAGGTTGTGATAGAACCAAGCCCAGATATTTTGGGTTCCTTGTGCATACCATAACCATAAAGCTAGCTGATTCTTTTTCCTATGCGCTGCCCTGCAAATTTCTCTCACCTATTTTTTTCCTTACCCTTGTTTGGCTGCCTCTGCCAATTTTCCTACTATTCCTCCTCTTATTCCACGTTTTTCTTATCCTTTTATTTTTTCCCTTTTATTGTTGCTTTTTTTAGCCTTCTTTTGGTCCAGTCAAGCCAGACTGCTCCCCAAAGGGAAGGGAATTAAATGTCTATAAAACTTTCCAGTGCAGTTACAGTGACAGGCTTTGTGCTGGGTCTCTTTATAAGAATAGTTATTTTTTTACACTGCTGTTGAATTCATATTTTAATCTAAATGTAACTGACCTGAATGTGTTATGCAGTGCTGTTACATTATTATTGCAGTCTATTTTCAGGGGCCACAGGGTATCCTTACTTCTCCTGCTCTTTTTCTGTGGCATACTGTAGTTTTTCTGAGGCTCTGTTTTGTTTGTACTAAGGACCCTTTGTTTGTTAAAGGGTATTAGGGCTGCTTTGTGGCTGCTAGGAATGGTTGGGGCTGGAGTGATATTCTCATGAAGTCAACATTTTTAATTGTCTGTAATTGCAGGAGACTGAACTTGATGTCCAAAGTGGCCCTTTCAGTCCTGTGCTCCTAAATCACTTGTAGATTTAATCCCATTGGGCATGCCACTTTTGAACACTCATACATTTGAGAGCAACAAGTGGGGGGCCCTCTGGGCAACTTCTTCACCTCATCTCTGAGTTTGGTGTACACAGAGCAAGTGTGTAAGAAGGACACACTTGGAGTTGGTCTAAAGGCATTTATATTTATGCACATACTTTTTTGGTCCTGCGATGCGCTGGAGATTCGCCACTTCGGAGCAGACTTGATTAATCGAGTCTGAGCCACACTTGAGCTGATGCACGCTGCACTGCATTGCATGCAGTTGTATATGCGGATAAATGCAGCAAATGGGGGCGGTGCACTTTTGAATGAAAGCACCTTCGATGTGTTTTAGTTCAAAAGCATGCTGCTGCCATTTTCTCAGTGCTGACATGCATTTTGCCACTTATGCAACTGTAAGCGTTGCAGTGCCAGGCACTTTTCAAAGTGCCTGGCACTATGGCGCTTGCATGTGTAAAAATGGGACTCCAGAAAAGTGGTATTAACATATCATTTGGCTTCACTGTAATAGAGACAGGAGTTTTCTATAAAACACGGTGTTTAAGCGGTTTGCTGAGTAGAGATGCTTTTCCCACTCAGACCCATATCCTTATTATGGCTATTCCTCCAGTGTTTCCCAGAGTCACTCATAAGTCTAAAGGCCACTGAGGAATATTATAGCAAACTAGTCTGACCATCTGGAAAGCACGGGTCAAAGAACCCCAGTTCTTTGTGATTGGACTTGTAACAGTTATTGGAGACAACATGAACTTTATGGTTGCTATTATCTTATCTGTACAATATAAAATCCTCAGAGTCTTACACATTTTTATAAATATATATCAGGCACATGGATCACATCTTGCAATGTTATGGTTATTATTATGATGGCATTTGGGTTACACAGTATTGTCTCTCTTTTTTTACAATAATAATTAGCTCTTGCGGGACACTATTTACCTCTCAATCTCAAAGGATGTTACAAGAATGGAAAGGTGTCATTATTCCCTTTATAAAGCTGAAGAGACTGAGGCACAAAATATTGATATGGACTGCTCCACAGATCAGTCAAAACAAGTCAGGGTCTGGAACCAGCCCCAAACTAGTGCCTTATTTGTAGGCTATGCTGCCTCCATTTAAATGTTCTTTCAGTAACTAAATGGATTTTTTAATCACAGTACGCTATATTAAATATTATTAGTTTCTGTCAGACCCTCAGAATACCCTGCTACTGCTTTGTGCTTTGTTTTATTACATGTGGATAAGACCTGGGAGGTGCTAAAATGAGGTTGCTTGATGATCTCTTTAGCGCCCTATAAAGAGTTAAATCAGTTTTTCAAATCTCAAGTAAAGGTTTGGCTGGCATTTGCAAAGGACTATAAGGCAGGTGTATCAAAAATATGGCCCAGATCTGAGTTGGATCTGGCCCTTGGAGCGCTATCATCTGCCCCTGGTGCTGCCCCTGGGTTTTGGAGTTGACCCACAGGCAACACGCAGAGTACACTGGATGGCCCTATACACTGCATGCAGCACCTGCTCCAGTTCACATCCCAGAGTGGCAGAGCAGCTAGCATGTGCAACACAGCCTTGAAGTAGCTGGAGCAGGACTATGCCACCCACAGCATGCACTCCAGCCACTCTGGGCCAAGATGAGTTTGACATCCCTGATATAAGGAATTTAGAGACCAAACTCCTGGGTGCCCAACTCTTTTATGTTCCTTTGGAAATTTTAGTCAAAGTACTTATTCCATCTTTTTAAATTCTGATTTATAACCACCAAGATTTCAGACCTGATGTGTTAAAATACATGGAATATATTCTTAATTAAAAGGGATAGAACCTTAGCTGGGTTTAACTGGCTCAATGATTACATGAGCTCTCTAATTTTCCATGATTTCAATGGAGAATTTGACCCCTTGATTTAGTTATATATGTATTCAACTTTACACATACACTCACACACACACAAACACACAGAGAAAGCCCCTGACCAGCTTGCTTTCCAATTTGTTATATGTGTGTGCTTACCCTTCTTGATCCTTTGCATAAAGTTTGCTGCAGATTGAGGTTTTGGACTCAATTAGCTCTTCCTGAATGCTTGGCAAGATAATATGTGCTCTTTCCAGAAAGCAATGACACACAGTCTTCAGTTTATTAGTTATCCAGTGATGGTAAACTTGTTATGATTAATGATGGACAAACTTCAAAATGTTAGGCAATTTCAATATTTATTTGAACTCTGACCTAAATAGATTTTTGGGGCAACCCCCCCGCTCTATTATTAAAAAAAGAGAAAAAGGGATTCTGGTATTAAACAACAACAAGAATAACAATTACTACTACTACTGCTACTACTGATGCTGCTAGTATTACTACTCCCAAAAACTTCAACTGAATTTGGGATCCCATAGTGATGACCACCACAGAAAGAATAATAGAGATAGTGCAGTCTCCCATAAGCTTGCACACTAAATTGACAAGACAAAGGTGGAAGGGAATTAGAAATGAAATTAAATCCAGCTCTCCAGAAACAACACCCAGCATCATCTCCACGGGACCGTGATAAAGATTGTCATTTTTTTATTTAAGTTAGAACCTGTCTTAGACACAAATTATTTCAGATCTAAATGCAGTTGGCCTCCAAAAGAAGTTGGTGACTGTAGCATCAGTTTAAGTGTAACTTCATTGACTTCAGCAATGTGCTGGGATGAAAAATACGGCTTATTTTCCTTATCACACTAACATTTTTCATCTCACCACAACCTCAGCTATGATCTACAGTTAATGCTCTTCTTTCAGAGTTCATTTCATCAGAGACCTGGTGAAGCATGTCTTGCATTCAAAAGCTTGTCTAACTATTGCAATCACCTAGATGGTCTAATAAAAGATATCACCCCAAGAAATCCTTGCCTCTTGCATTTCAGAATAGAAACTGAACACGAAAAGCTTCTGAAAAAGAAATATAAAAAGCATGGGCTGGCATAAACCTGTTTCACTCCACTGAAGTCCCATAGGCTAGTTCATACCAGGAAGACCTGCCTCTGTGTGTGCAAATGTCACATCTCAGTGAAACCTTTTGATCAGCCTCAGCTGCAAGGCATGCATCATCCGTCCAAAAATTGATAGTCTTATATGCTTAACTCCTTTTATTAAACTGCATGTACAGAATTACAGTGACAACTTTCTTATCCAAGAATTCCCCCATTAGTTAATGGATATATTAATATTTCCACTTTACAAAAGCAAAATAACAGAGATCAAAGTGATGACTAAAAGTGTAACTAGACATTTTGGTGTCCTCTGAGTGAAGGAAGGTGCCATATTCTTCCCTCTTCACATAGGGGGTGCTGGTGCTGAGGCAGTGCAAGACCCCTGAATGTGGCTTGCTGGTGCAGCTGTGCAAGGTCATAGACTTCATAGACAAAGGACCTTGTGAGATCATCGGGTCCAGCCCCCTGCCCAAGGGGCAGGAAGTCAACTGGGGTCAGATCACCCCAGCAAGAGAAGCATCCAAGCATTTCTTAAAGGTATCCAGAGTAGGTGCTTGTGCCACTTCTGGTGGGAGTCTATTCCAGACTCTGGAGACTAGGACAGTAAAGAAGTTTTTTCTTATGTCCTGTCTAAAATGGTCTTCCAGCAGTTTGTGATCAGTAGACCTTGTCTTCCCTTGGGTGCCCTGGTGAACAGATGTTCTCCCAGTTCCTGATGCACATCCCTTATATACTTATAGGCTGCCACCAAGTCACCCCTGAGCCTTGTCTTCTCCAGGCTGAAGAGCCCCATGCCCCTCAGCCTCTCCTCATAAGGCCTGTTCTCTTGACCTCCAGTCATGTGCCTGACTCTCCTCTGGACTCTCTCAAGCTTCTCCACATCCTTTCTAAAGAGTGGAGCCCAGAACTGGATGCAGTACTCCAGCTGTGGCCTCACCAAGGCTGAGTGTATATTTATATATATAAATAAATTTATATAAATAAATAGCCAGATTTTTCAAAAACACTGAACCATCAACAGCTCCTACATAGCTCAATTGGATCTTGGAATTTAAATGTCTGTCTAAACAGGGACTTAGCCTCAGGATCTGAGCTTTGGGAGCTTAACTTCAGGCTCCTATTAGTGGAAATCTTGGCTCATGCACGTACAGTGTAGTATTTAGGATTTAGTGTCCTTGCCTTTGATTAAAACATGTGGGTTTTCCAAATTCTGTTATAGGTAAGCAGCATACTGTGAGCCAGTGCAGCAGTGAGGTTCTGGAACAGGAGAAAACCAAACTACTTTTCAGAAGGAGATGGATCATTTTACACAACTGAATATACAACTTGGTTCCCTGCAGTAGTAAAGGGCTGGACTCCAAGGGGTCCCTTCCAGTTCTGTAACAGCAATAACCTTTTTGAAGCAATGTTGCCTGGTGTCTGAAACAAAGTTGTTTGGTTTTGGAATGCCAGATGCAGTTCTTGAGTGAGCAGAAATTTGTTTGCGGGCATTTTACTCACACAAACGTGCTCCTCCTGTCTCGTCTGTGCACACATGCACATTGCATCCGTAGCACTAAATGGCTTCTTTTGCCTGCCAAATCCAGCCTCCCAAGAGAAGGGTGGGATGCTGATGTGAGATGCAGCATTAGGTGGTGCTTCTCCTCCCCTAATCTGGAGTCTGATGGCATGTCTACTAAAATGTGTCAGATGCTCAGAGAATGAGAGACTTGGAGAGAGGGGAGTCTGAGTAGGGGAGGGGGATTTGGTTTTAATTAAAACAAGTTGGACAAGAGCATTTCCCCATGTTAGATTGTGTATGAGTCCTGTGGAGGCTGCTGGGTGAAAGCAAATTTTAACGTGTGTTGAATGCGTCACAGTGGACACTGGTGTGTGGGAGGGACACTTGGCAATGGACATAGCCTGGCCTGGGACGACGTGCTGTCTTGGCACTGGCACTCTGGCTAGAGGCTTCTTTGTGCTCTGATGGCAAACACTTGCATGGGCTGCATATGCTGAGCTCTGTCTGGGCTGGGGAGTAGGAAGGGCATTTTTCTGAGGAAGACCCTGAAGCACGGTTCCTCATTCTTCTGACCAGAGGATAAAAACATATATTTGCCTCTCTGTCAGTCCACCCCAACCACTGAACTAGGACATAGGAGTCTCAGCTCTGCCACTGACCAGCTGCATGACCTTGAGCAAGTTGCTTCTTCTCTCTGTGTGTCAACAGTTCCTCCCTCTTTTTGCCTGTCTTGTTTGTTAGACTCTAAGCTGTTCAGGTCAGAAACTTTCTCTTTCTATGTTCTAATGCAGATCAGAGCGCAGTGAGTCCCTGGTCTCCTTAGGGGCTGGTAAGCACTACCAGCATAAAAATAATGTAAACAAAATATGGTGAAAGCCACAGAATATCCTACAATCCTCACAGCTTCTCCCATACAATAGTGCGTGCATTTTTACTACATTGTTTCTAATTGCTGCAGGGCCAAACTAAGAGGGTTTGGGTGGCCATGTTAATCCTAAATTAGAAGCTAAATGTATGAATGCAAAGACCATTTTTATATCCATTTAGAAATGGAATCCTTGAGTAACACAATCAGCCCAATCCTCAAGAGACCTTGATTTAGGTTTGTCATATATAAGGGGTACTTGGGACATTGTACTCATTTTTCCTTCCCTTTCTACTTCCTGGCTAAGGTTTGATAAGGCCATAAATTACTCCTTATACACAATGTTGCTAATTGTGGATTAGTGCAAAGATGTGCACTCCAGCCCCACTCCCTCAGCCCCTCCATGCCCACTATGTCAAGGAAAGTCTGGGAAGTAGGAGACATTATCTCAGTTTTGTCAGCTAGTTCCTCCACACTGGTGAAAACCTCAGATACTTCATTAGAGCCTTCTTGAGGTCAGTTTGGGATGCAAAGTGCCTTTACAGGATGCTGAGGGCATGGGCTCCAAAAATCCTAATTTGCAAGACAGCATAATCAGAACCCTGCCTAATCCAACATGTTCTCTCATAGCAAAGGAGTGCACTGATACTGCACAATAATGATGACTGTATAGTCATCTCCTTAGGCCAGTTCATGGATGGAGGTGTCAGTGATAAGTTTCCAGATGCTTTGCTGCTGTTGCAGGGAGGCATCCTCAAGAATATCTTTATAAAGATACAGAAGGCTGGGAAGTGCCAGTTCTGGATGTTTCTCTGCTCAAAGTGAGTGCTCAATTGAGCAGAAATGTAGCTGAATGGCATTACAGCAACTGAAGAAACAACTTAATTAAAAAAATTTCTGCAAACGTAGTTGCTTGCCAAGGAAGATACCACCAACAGCAGATCAAAGGTTTGATTCAAAGGCCATTGATGTAAATGGGAAAGATTCCATTGACTTCAGGGTATTGTGACTCCATTTGATAACCTTGGGCACATCTGCACGAGACACTATATCATCATAGTGATGAGCTACGGGCATAGTGAGTGTCACCGGGCATGAACGGTGATGACAAAGCTACTGTGCAGTAGTGTCAGAAACAACCCATCCTGAAATACACAGCCTATTTTACAAGGTAGATTGACTGAGATGTAAAGCAACTGAATCATCTGTATGTGTTTCAAACTGCTTTAGTTCAACTGGGTTAAGATGCTTTTAATGCTGGGATTACACTGGATAGCAGAATTACAGAATTACAGAAGACCTCAGAATGAAGGTTGTTACTTCACTTTTTAAAAATTGCCCTTAAAAATGTGTCTCTGCTTTGGAAGGCAAATTTGTAAAAACAGCATTATTATGTGAGTGGAAAGGATGCATCTTCTTGGTGTCCCTAGATCCATGGATAGAGTATGCAAGGTTTGTAAATTACTCTAACTCCCCACCTGGAATACTCAATTCAAGCTCTGAAAGTCAAGCTCGCTTCTCTATTTGCCAGTGCTTCATCACCGGGAATATTACCCTATCATTCAAAGGGAGCGTTCAGTTACCAGTGCAGCTCCATTAACCATGAGGCTATTAGCTGGATGTTACATAGTGTTGGAGACATCATCTGAAAGCAACTGGAGTGCACAGGGGCCATTGTGGGTGTTTTTTCGCTTACAGAAACTCTGGGATGAATTCAGCTTGCATTCCAGAGGCCAGGGTGAACTGGCACTTAGATGTTCAGTTAAAGGTACCGATCCTAATTGTGCCCTATTGCTGGCACAGGGGGAGCCTGAGATCCTGATCTTGGACTCTCCCTGCCCCAAGCAGGTGTCTGGTGCACCCCTGGTGCTCCCAGCCTCACACAAGTGCCCCAGAGCCCTTAAGATACACATATTAGCTACCTGGTGCTCTCAGCCCCAGGAGCACAGCAGCCACACATTCAGTTTAAGTGGTTAATGACATCTTTAGTGTAACATCTGCCAGCTACTCCAGAGATGGAAACTGTCTGTCTCTGCAGAGCAGCTGAAACAAAGACAGTGACTTGCCCTGGCATTGGTTCCTGTTGCTGACTCAGGGGGACAACTTAAGGTGTGAGAGAATACTTCAATCTCTTTGTCCTTCTGCTCATGGCTTTGTTGCTGTGACTCCTCACAAAGGTGGAAATTATAGCTGGTTACACTGGCAGTTCCTAAGGAACTTGGAAAGCTGAGGTTGAGTTCCTTCCTTTGCCACAGACTCTATGTGAAATCACAGGCAAATCGCTCAAAGCCAGACTGTACGGGGATTTAGATGCTTAAAGATGCAGAGAGAGCCTAAGGGTATTTCCAAAATTGCCCAGGAACATTCTTCAGCACGAACTAGCTGCTTAACAACCTAAGGATCAGTCCTTGTTTTCAAAAGTGACTTACAACAAAGATATCTGTGGAAGTGAGGAATGTGATGTCTAAAAACCACCTTTGGATTTGGTCTTGAGATACATAGGAAATGGAGCCCCATTGACTTGGTGTCCTATGTCATTGCTTAGCCAGGACCCATGATAAAAGTTGAAATGTTAGAAATTGAAAGTTAGAAATGTTACCACTAGTCTGTGTGTGCCTCAGCTTCCCCATTTATAAAACAAGGAAAATAATAGCACTTCTCTATCTCACAGGGTTGTTGTATATAATATTTAAATACAATAATGATTGTGAGTCACTCAGATATAGCAATGATAGGGGCCTTCCTGAGGCCTCATACAGGGAAATTCTACAAAGTAGACAAGGAAACAGAACAAGTTCCCTTGGTAGTGATGTCTAACATGTTATAAAATTCCCTTCTACCAACTGTAATGCAAATCCAACCCAACTAAAGTGCAAATAAGTGTTTGCTTCCTTTAATATATATTTGGCATTTCAGCCGCGCTTTCTTCAGTTGGGAAGATCTTTAACACAGAGCTTAAAGAAGATGTAGGATGCTTTCTTTCCTGGTTAAGTCAAGCCTTGTAAGCTAATTTAAACAAAAGTTTACATTTTAAGGGGAGGGGAATGATGATCCATTTAAGTGGAGAGTGTTCAGCTGGAGCTGTAGTAAGAAAGAAGGCTCATTCGTGTCTTTCTTTCAGGACTGAATAAAAGACAGCATGTAGCTGCACTTCCCCTGGGAATAGGCTCAGGGTCAGCAGCATTCCCTCTCTATACCTGTGTTTTCACAGGAGCAAACTCCCTCCTCCTTTATGCCAAGGCTCCATTCACTCCTCAACATTGGCAGCTGGAATGTGAAGGGGAACAATGGCCCTATGGAAGGTGGACACTGTAGGGCTGTATGAAACACCATCATTTCATTCTGATGTCCATTTCATGGTTTCAAAGGGACTGTGTTTCATTTCATCGCTTCATTTCGTTTTGAAACACTGTCCCATTTCATTTCATCGAAACTGTTGCACTATTTCGACGTTTTGCCCATAGGCTATAATGGGGAATCATGAAAGTGCCCCAAAAGTTGTCATTTCTTGCCTGATTTGGATGAAAATTGCAGGGATGCCAGTCCCTTCTGAGGGAACAAAACATGCCAAGTTTCAAGGGGACAGGTGCAGGGGTTTCTGGGAACTTGCATCTCAAATTATTAAAAATGTAACTCCTGACACATGCCGGCAGCGGCAGCCTCCTTTCATCCAGTGTGCAGACCCGGGGGCCTGCACCCCCAGGAGGGCTGCTAGGCTGTGACGGACTCCTCCTGGGGGTGCGGGGCCCCGGATCTGCATGCCAGATTAGAGGAGGCTGCCGCTGCTGCCTGGGACCGGTGTTGAGCTCAGCCTGCACCCAGCACCAGTGAAGATTGCTGTTGCTGCCTGTCCCAGGTGGCAGCAGCAGCCTCCTCTCATCTGGCATGCAGATCCGGGGGCTTGCACCCCCAGGAGGAGTCTGACACAGCCTGGCAGTCCTCCCGGGTTGTGGAAAGTGACTTTCCACAGTAATGGGGGTGGACAGATTTACTTTTCACCAGTCCATTACATTTACAAGTGAAAGCAACATGCCAGCCTCATGCCTCACACAAGTTCTTTTTGTAGAACTCTTATAGCACCTTGGACCCCTCTCTTTTCATAGTTTTATAGTTGTTAGGGGCTGGAAGGGGACATTACAGATCATTGGTCCAGCCCCCCTGCAGTTGGGCAAGAAAGACTGCTGGGGTCAGATGACCCCGGCAAGGTGGGTGTCAAGACTTTTTTGATGATTGCCAGGGTGGGGATCTTTTCTGGTTGGCACAATTGAAGCAAGGAAGCTCTTTTATTAGCTTACCCAAGCCTGGAAGGAAACTTCCTGCCTCATAAAAAAACCAACACAACCTCTTTACCACGTGTATGTGTGTATGCTGCATTCATGCGTGTGCATACAAGTCAGGTTGATACTGGTTAACTCTTGCCCGTTACTTCACTACCTGCTAGTTTGTTTATCAAAGAGTCCTAAATCATCCCTAAATTGTTCAAGACATCCTACTGCTGTTTCATTTTGTAGAATATGCAGATAGGTAAATGGAGACATACATGGCTGTATCCAGGACTTCTGAAAGGGGTGCGGGAGCACTGCCAGGGTGCCCCTGCCCTACAACCGGGCAGGTGGACCACACAACAGCAGCAACAGCAGCAGAGGGGGACTTTTTCTGTAAGTCCCCCGAGCAGATAAGAATTGTCCCTGCCCAATCCCTTTCACTCTGTGCTCAGGAGCATATTCCCTCTCCTTCCCTCCCCTTCCGTTCCCCCCTCCCCTGCCTGCTGCTACTGCTGTTCCCAGATGACTCAGAGATGGCCACTCCTGCCTCAGTGCAGCCAGGCTCCAAAGAAACAGGGGCAGCAAGCCGTTTCCTTTACCATGCACCTGTTTCTGGGCAGGCAAGAAACATTGTGGGGGACAAGGCAGGGATGAGGGACCTGTCTGCTGCCTGCTGCTGTCCCTGGCTGAGCCTGCAACTTTGTGAGGAACCCAGTTGGAGTGGGCAAGAGCAGCTCTGGAGCTTCTCCCCTTCCCCCCCCAATCCTGGGACAGCTGGAGACCCGGGGAGAGGGAGTGGAGGGGAGAGGAGGTGCCACTGATCCTGGAGGGGAAGGATAAGAGAATTCTTACTTGCTTCAAGGACTTAAGGAAAAGTTCCCAGCGGCTGCTCCCACAGTGCGGTCAACTGAAGGGGGTGTTTGTCTCTGCTAGTGCACCCTCCTGGATCTGTCCCTGGAGACATTCCACAATTCCTTCAAGCCTGATTCTCTCTCCACTATCACAAATTCTTGGGTTCAATGCAAATATTTTTATACCAGTTGTAAGTTGGCAAAGTCTGGTTTGCAGAGCCTGCCATTCATCCAAATGCTATGCCTGAAAACATCACAGTGTCTGTCAAGGTATCTTTTAGTCAAGCACAAAGGCAACTTCATTTATTTAATGAATCCGCTACCCCCATTAAAACTCACTGGGTTGATTCTCCCCTAATATGAATCTGTACTTCAAATTAACTTCAAATCTGTAATGCTGATTTACTCTAGTGGAGAATCTGACCCATGGAGTTTTAGGCCTACAAAATTATGCTGTTATGGAGCATGGCTGTCAGCAATCAACTTAGTTAAATCAGTCCTGGACATGATTAAATTCCAAGTACTGACAACTCCATGCTTGCAACACAGGATTAAACACAGGACAATCTGGGCTGAGCATGATTTGTCCTTTGTATTTACAGTTTAACCACAGTCAGAACTGGTTTAGCTAAACTGACTGATGACAGCTGCACTTAGAAATGGCTTCACGTCTTATTTTTAATGACTTGAAGTAAAGGGATGCTTGCTTGCCTGGTTTTCACCCTCTTGGAATAATTATCCTATCAAGGCTCAGTACAAATTTTTAACATCTGGAATCTGAGTGGTTGAAAAAGGCCTGTTCTTGTGCAAAACATTCGCTCTTGGTTTTGACAAGGTCTCTCATCACCACAGCACCCAGGCTTCTCCTGAGTCGACTGTTTCTCTGAAAAGCATCTTATTCTTTAACTGCCTGACCCCCTCTTCTTACAGGAAGCTGTAAGAAGAGGCCTCAGAAAAATGTGAATAAAGATGCCAGCTCAGATAGTGTCAGGAAAACCAGGGCAGAGGAACATATAAGGAACTAGACCCAAAACAGTATGCAAATGCCCAATTCCTGTTTGCTTTCAATGGGAGATTGGACGGCTAAGGAAGAGTTAATACCTAAATCTTATTTTTGGATCTGATTTTCCAGTTAATTCCATTTCTCTTTTTCAGGCTTTACATCATAGTGATCTAAGGCAGAAGGAAACCTCCATGCAGAGCTTGTTTTGGCTGCTCTGCAGATATTAACCCCCACCCCGAAAACACCCGAAAACATGCTTTACCGGAAACAGCAGCACGTTACTTGGAGCCGGCTCCATAGCATCTGCATAGATTGGGTGTTTCAGCATGTTTTTTTGGCACTTTTAGCTAAAGCTGATCCAATCAGTTATTAGAAAAAAGTGCCAAAAAAGCCCCACTAAAGCACCTGATCTATACAGACGTTGGGCAAGCTGGGTCAAACTAAGGCGCTGCCTCTTTCAGGTAGGATGGGCTCGATGTCGGAATGTGCCAAGTTTAAAGTAAAGCGCTGCTTTGTTTTTTTTAAACATCTGCAAGCAGCCTTTGGTGATTATATTAGCCAGGATTCTCCAGCTGCTTTGCACTATTCTAGTGATGCAAAACAGCTATAAACTTTCTCTTGGCATCTAGCTAAGGTGATGGCTTTGTATTGTCAGAGAATCTGGCGGTCACCAATGATTTACACCCTTGATTAATTAAATGAAAGGAATTGAATAATTACAAAATAGTGACTAGAGAGCCTGTATTTTGGATGTAGTTAGCCATGCTTGCACTTATAATTTGTCAGAGCTGATTAGTAGAAGGCATCTCTCTTTCTTGAGAGAGAATAGAATTATGCTTAGTGAGACATCAGTGAATGTAATCCTTGCTTGAAAGATAAAGGAGTGACCTCTCCAGGGTGAAAAAGCCTGGGCAGTGTATATGGAGACACTGAGCTGCCCATGCAACAGTGTTCCCCTCTCAGTCTTGCTGGTTTAATCCAAAGGAAAGGTAGGTACCAGTATGTTTGGAACTAGTTTGGGCACAGGAGCTGCTGGAGCAAAGGAGATCATCCATTTGCCCATCTATCATAGAGGCCAGTATATCATGTACAACAGTTTCCTTCTTGTGGCTCAGATCCATCTCAGTGGAACTGTAGGTATTTCCATGCTCTGACCCCAAACGTAAGTTCACTCCAGCCATCTCAAGAGGAAGAACTGGAAGATTTTAGTACAGTTCACTGTGCATGATAGAGACACGTTCTACACTGCTTTACACCAGGGACAGTCACTGTTACTGCTACAAAGAGGTTGTAAAATACTTACACTTAGTTTGCACAGGCAGACAGCGATTTTGCATCAGGCATGACAAGGAAGGACATGTGGACAGACAGTGACCCTGGAAATCCACATGCACCTAAGTGAGAGGTGAGGGGTGGAAATTCAGTCATCCCTAGGGGTCAAGAGTGTGTATGATAAAAGAACTGTTTGCTCCCCATGGAAGGGAGATAGGGATATGGGCCTCAGACAAACTTTTTCAGCCAAATAAAATAATTTGAAAGATTTGGCCCTGGAACACTGAATCAAAAAAGAAGTTGTAATGGACTCTAAGGGGAGCAGGGTTAAACCCTCAGATCTGATCCTTGGTTCCCACCAGAGAGTCAGGGCTCAGGCTACCACTCTGTCCTCAAGTCACCTTGGTCCTGCTCAGCATTGCTGAAGACTCAGAACTGAAGTCAAACCCTGAACAATTGCCAGGTACAGTGTGTCTTTTTAAGCATGAGAAAAATATGGGAAAACAATATTACAAGCTTATTCCTCCAACCATTCCTCATGTAACCCTTCTATTAACACTCATGGGAGTTTCATAGCAGTGAAGCCTTCAAATTTTATGTTCTGTGGCTATAATTTTCATTGTGGGAGATCACAATAAAATGCCTTGACCCACTCAGCAGGGTATGTCTTTGTAGATTTGATAAAGCCAAGATACTAGTGTGAGATGTATTTTTCGTTATTTTCTCTTTATAACATGTATAAATAAATTTGTCATTGAAGGTTTAATTGTGAGAAAAGGAGAGTTGGGCAAAAGGGAAAGGACATTGAAGAAAATGGATGTATTCAGTTCTGAAACGTCCATATCTCCAAAACGTAACTGGATTTTAATATACAACAAGACAACATGTCAGTTAAATTTTGGATCTAAACCTTATTATTCCAAGGCTTATCACCATGATAATTTATGAGTCACCTTGTATTTTAAGGGTGTATTTATATTTTATAACATATTAAAAAATGATTAACAGACATAATGAAAATGATATAGGTGTGAGTATTATGTATAATAGAAGGTTATAAAGTAATCAGTAAAAGGTATTATAGATAGTAATAAGGCACAGTAATATAGACAACTTATTGATCTGTAGAACTCTGCAACAATATATAGGAATTGATTCACTTTGTCATAAACAGCTATTACTAATTTATTATCTCTTTGGGAAGTAGAAACATTCCCTTACTATAAGGGGTAACTAATCTAGGTCACTTTATCTTGATGTGTCCAGGAGACATGAAGTGTAGGATTGTTCGGTGTCCCTATATCTCTGCAAAATGGTTTGATCCCTATTAGGAGACAGAGGAAGAACTGCACTGAAATGTGTAAAAGCCCAAGACTGCTACTTTCAGATCAGGGATTCCAGTTTCATACATTCCAGAGTTGAGGGGTTGTTGAGCACTTATAGGCTAAAAATATTTTCATGCTATGAATCTGGTCTTATCAGCTCACAAAGTTTTGCAGTATTTGGGTTTGGGATGTTGTGGGGTTTTGTGTCAGGTCTATCTGTGGTTGGAATTCTCACGGCTATTTTTGCTCACCTGGCCTTTACAGGAAAAGACTTTGTTGTTCAACTGAAATGATTTTTAAGTGATACTGGTGAAAATCCTTAATAGTGATGCACTCAAACAGGTTCAATCATTGCTCAAATGGATATAGATTAATTTGGTAATTTACTGACACAGACTAGATCAACTTAAAGAAAGACTAAAGCGATTTAAAGGTATCTACACGGGGGAGGAGAGTGTTGCATGGATTTAACAAGATTAAGCTAGCTGCATTGGGCAACATTTCTAATACTTAAATCCTTGTCAAAAGCTGCACAGCAATGGCTTTTTCAAGGTAACTTACCGTAGCTGAATGTTTTTAACCACCGACAGTAATAATCCACACAACACACTAGAGTCCCACAAAATATTGTTTTAAACAGTGAAACTCTTTATATGTCATTAGAGGATTTGGGGCAGAAAAGCAGCTGAAATTGTTAAAAAGAGAAAGAAAGAAAGAGATGAAATTGCTGTTTCTTCCTCTGCAATTAAAATATGTGGGCAGGTAACAAACTGCCTCAGAGGAGAAGGAACCAGTGGTCCTGACTGACTGTGCCTACCTATGTTCTTATTGGAATCTCCTACAATAATGGGGTGCCTACATGTTCATTAATGCACCTTAGGTACTGTGCATTTAGTTTAGTACTTGCTTAATAAAGTACTAACTAAATGTGCAGCAACTAGAGTTACTGCACACTAGCGCTGGCATATGTTTTTTGTGATGTTTACTGGGCATTAGTCTAATAAAACTGCGCAGTAGGCTATTAGCATAGTTTTTAACCACCACAATACTATGCAGTGTTATTAGGCTAATTTGCAGTAAGTGTCTTGTGTAGATGCGTCCTAACAGAAGGAAATGGTTACCCTGTATACAGGGTCTCTCTCCTCTGTAGTCCTCTCTTGGTTAAAGTCAGGGGAGACAATTGTGCACATACTGTAATCATGACTCTGACCTCACACAAAATATAAAATAGGCAATAAAACCAGGGAACAAAATGTCTGTGTAAATATAATGTCTTATAGTCTATGCACTAAGGCTGGGCAACAGCCTGACAGGAATGCTACCAAATATGTTCCCAGCTTGAAGTGCTTTGCACAGGTTCTTAGGGGCAGCAAGTCTGGCAGGGAAAGATGTTGCAGAGGCACAAAGACCTATACCCCAGCTTTTTCAGAGGGAAGGGGCTATTTGTAGAAAGCTGGTACTTCTCTGAAAAAAGGGGCCAGAAAATGGGTGAGGCCACAGTAAGTGTGGAATGTCCTGGTTTAAAACACCTCATCAGAAATCTCTTCTGACCTGTCTTCTGTGGAACACGGGGCATTTACAAAGTTAAAACTTACCAGAATTCAATGTGAAGACTGAAGGTAATAGATAAGTGTCAACCACCCTGACTACTTCAGTGCAAAGACTCATTTAAAAGGCATGTTTAGAGGTATAATACCTGCCAGTACCATGCTGAGATACTGGGACTCTACTGAATCTCTTAACAGCACTTTCTAATACAGCACACGAGGTCTCCCGCTCATGTAGTGAACCCCTTCCTCTGCTGAGATCTGACAATATCATAATGTACAGGGACATGGCTGCCTACCTGCAGGTAGGAAACACCATTCTGAAAATCAGAATAGCCACATGCTGTTAGAATAGCCACATGTTGCATGCCAGAGCTCATAGCATTATACTTGCTGTATTAGGCTGGGCTCCAAGAAATGGAAGCCCTTATTAGTTTGCTTAGACAAATATGAACATCTGAACTGAAGTCTTCTTTGCTCTCAGTGTTAGGTGCAAGATGCTACATTGCCTCATGATAACATTCATTAGGGGGAGGCGGCAAACTCAGCACAACCATAAACTCAGCACTTCACAGTCATCTGCTGTATTATGAATAAGGGGCGGTAGGTAGTTAGTGAGGTAGTTGGACAAGTAAAAGCTGTTAAACTTTGTCCTTTTCCTCAATAGCAGCAGTATAAACTAGTCTATGCTGGACTACCTGATTCTGGTTGCCATAAACAGTAAGGAGGAGCTACAAATAGACAGAGCAGGCTGGATTCTCTCCTGCCTTCCACCTTCCTGAAAAACAGCAGGACAAAAAGTGGAACGGCCTGCCTCCTGCTGCTGTGTGTGATGATGGTATGCTACAAAAATAAGTACACTAATATTTCTTCAGGAACCTAAGCAGGATGGGATGGGAACACCAGGCACCTAAGTCCATTTATATAGCTAATAGGTTGGCATAGGATCTGACCCCTATTGTAAATGAGGATCAAGCCCTATATCTTAGGGCTGTCCACCTTTGGCATGGCTGGCAGCCACACGTGGTGCTGGCATGTGACCCCTGCTGCATGGGCTGTGCCAGTGGCAGGCAGCCCCTAGAGGTGCCCAGTGGCACATGGTCCTGCCCCTCCATGCTGTGCCAATGGTATGTGGCCTCCCAGTGGCGAGAGTGCCGGTGCACCCCTTGACTGGCTGCACTTGCTGCTTAGGCGATGGGGGGGGGGCAGGTGGGAGCACTGGTGCCCCCCTTCTGATCGCTGCAGCTGCTCCCAGATTCAGGTACAGCCACTCCCGGAAGCGACTGCAACAATCGGCCGTCATGGGATCTGCCGTGGGGGAGACCCCCTGCTGGCAGCGAGATGGGCCACGGGGGGACCCCACCCCGGTTGGTGGGTTGCAGGAAGGGCACATGCCCCCCCCCGACTAAGGCAGCACCAGTTGCCCATGTGGTTCTCACACCACGTGGGCTGTGCCAGCAGCATACAACTGCACCCTGCCATCCCCCCCGCACCCCACTGTGGTGATGGCATATATGGACCCCCGGGCCTTTCCTTGTGCACAGAAGCAAGAGAGATGTCCACCAGGGCTTGTGGGCCATATGCTGACCCCCTGCAGGCTGTGTGTGGCTTGCAGGCCACCAGTTGGACAACCCTGCTCCATCTTCATCTGCATTGTAAAGAACCAGTCCTTGTTCCCTAGTTAAGAGGGAACCGAATTTTGCATCAATTTCTTATGTCCCCAGAATCCAGTGAGACTTTCACAACATTGTAGCACTTACTCTTTTAGTGTAGAATGAACCTTTTGACAATTAACAAGTATATCAATTAATTAGTTTATGAGATAAAAATGATTTTAAAAAGAATCATTTACAGAAGTTTCACTTACATATGTTTCATTGTTTCAGTGAAAAATACAGATTTAACAAGACATTTTCCATATTTGTCTCTGTTTTGCTGAGCTATTCATGTTGAAAAAGCACACACATTTTCAGGCAAGTCAAAATAAAATGTTCTGATTATTCTATTTGAAACCATTTAATTTGGAGATTTCCTTCCATTTTATTTTTTTTAAAAGTACTTTCAAGAATTGCTCAAATTCAAAATGAAACATTTTGCTCTGGATCAAACAAAATGTTCTGTTTAACTAAAACATGTTTCTTTTTTTTTTTTTTTCCTTTTTCAACATGGTAATTTTTGTGCCAACTGGAAACATTCTTTTATTTTAATCCATTTTCAAAATTGCCAGTGACCAAAAAAAATGAGTTAGTTGAAAAGTTATATTTGGCACTCTGTCAGATCTTTTCTTTTTTTTTTTTTTTAAATCTTGAATAGTCTTGATAATAATACGAAGTTCTCAAAGCTTTCCATATAGTTGAAACTCACTGAAATTCTGTGAGTGGGCTATAGTCAAAGAAACTGGTTTACAATTAAGCTAAATTATTAATAATTGCTCAATTTGTCAGGATTTTATAGACTGCAGATACAGCCAGGTCAGCAGTTCAGACACTGTCTACTTATGTATAAAAAAGAAAGAAAAATATCAGCAGAGAGTTGAATCTTCCGCATATCTATGAATCCATCTTTATTTTATAAAGAAATATATGAAATAATAAGCAAGATTACAGTTCCTTTCGATATGTTTAAACTAAAGCCATAGTTAGTTGATTTTAAATACCAAATGACACAAAGGAAGAAGACATGATTTGTTTCTTTGATGTTGGCGAATGAAACTAGTGATTTAAAACCCTGCTCTGAATTCCTCTTGCACTTCATTCAGTTTATTGCAGCTCATTACAGGTATTTTCCCTTCTGTGTAATGCTCAAGCAAAATGTTTAGCAGACATTTTTGTAGCTGTCAGGCCAATCTGCCTACTTTATGGCAACTAGACTATGAGATATCAAATATGATACTGTAAAGGATTTGATAACAAAAGTCCCAAGAAGTTCTGTGCTGTGAGGAATCTCAATTCCCAACCACGCCCTGCAAATGTATCCACCTCATCAATTTAAACCAAGCTCATGTTACAGAAAAGCTAAAACAAAACCTTTAAAACAGTCATTAGACTTGATTCACACTTTAAAATGCTATTCATGATACTTTACTTGACTTGTGTATGGGATTGGGACCTGTAAAATGAATACAAGGCTCAAAGAAGATTCAAGCAATCTAACTAGGTAATGTAAAGTCATTACTTCCCCAGAAATGCTCTGCACAGACTGAAATGAAACTGCAATGCCTATTACAGAAATCCACATACCTCTTATTTGTTTCTATTTTAAAATAACACCAGTTACTTCCTAGATATGGGGGCATTTATGAAGAGGAATTAAAAGCCATCAGGGGATAATGGTTTTACACTATGATTTAGGCTGTCAATTCCTGCCCAGTAATTAACATCCAGGAAGCCACTCTTGTTGAGCTCATAGTTGCTTAAGGGCCAAATCTTGGTTCAGAATCATACTGAACTAAAGAATGCATAAGGCCTTTCCTTTTTGGAAAGCTAGTTCTGCAATGAACCAACCAGTGCTGCTCTGTGGATGGCTAGTGTGGAACTAAGAATGGTGAAGATGGGGAAGGGAGCTCATTCAGAATAGTTCCCTTATCCTTTCCAAGGCACTCTGAACGCCCTGATGCTTCTTACTCCAGGTGGGGTTACCACTATGAAGATACTATGAAAAAAGAAATCAGAAATGGTGTGGCCCCAACCACCCACCCATAACACCTTGCAGAGGTTGCTGTGTTCCTGAAGGTTTCTTTCTTCTTCCTGAATCTGCCTGCTCAGTAATGGCAGGGACTTTCTGCTTTGTGGACTTGCTTTCTCTCCTTTGATAACAGATATTTCATCTCTCTTCAATGCTCCCTGTCTACTCTGTGTGGCCCTTTGGAACCCTCCAGTACTGCCTGCCAGATGTGTCCATGCACAGTATTTGGGGCAGCATCTGCCAAAGGTAGGCGGGGAAAAGGCTTAGAGTCATACAGAGCCATAGTTCCAAAAGAGCCAGATTCCCTTCTCCTGTCTGATCTGTTACTCTGTTCTCTCCTCCCTGCCCTGTCTGCTTGTGTTCTTGCTGCCCAGTCCATAGCTCTGTACTTTCCTCCCTGCCCAATCTGTTGCTCTGTTCTTTCCTGCCAACACCTTTTTGCTGCTGTTCTCCTTGCTCCCTACTGGATCTGCTACATATCACACAAAGCAGCTGCGCTTACCATTTTTGGTACACGTTCCATGGATTGACCATCCCTAACCTAGCCCATAATGGTAAATGTTAAAGTTACCTGAACCAAAGAGTTGTCAGCTTCATAAGCTAGACACAGCTAAAAAGATAAGCCTAGAAGCATGTTCTGAAGGCCAGTTAATGTTGGCCTTGCTTCTCCTAGGAATTTGCCGGCCATTCTATCCAGCACTTCTCTAGCTGGTTATCTGCTTGCACTGGTGCAGACCTTTAGGGTAGACAGGAAACACTGATCTTTGTACTTGGGGTTAACTCTTGCTAGAACCTGGGCTAATTTGCACTACAAAGTGTTTGCCTTGCTGCAGGGACCTTGTCCTTACATTCCCTCTTCTTTTCCAGAATAGGGAACTTACAGATCTTTGCTTGATTGTTTGATCAATTCTATTAAGAATCTATTACCCATTTGTAAAGCAGTAATACATCTGGAGGTGTAAAGAAATTGAACGCTGCAGGTCCTGAGGGCAGCAATGCAGCAAAGTCTGCTTGCCCCATGCACCAGAAAAGAAAAATTAGACATCAGAGAGGAGGCTGAGTTTTCTACGTTCATACAAGCTAGCAGAATGCACATTACTGCGAGGTAGCTCGAATCTTTTCAGCCATGTCTACTGCCAGCCAAGCAGTTGAGCTACATTAAATATGCCTTGGCAGAAACACCTGACTTAACACAACTCCATACTTTAAGCCTTTGCTAACAGACTCTCCATTCTGTAACTGTTCCTGATGTCAATCCAAGCACCAGATTTGTGAGGCACAGGAGGAAGGATAATGACACAGAAAATCTTGCAACTTTCCTTTCCTTGTCACATATTTTATGCCCCCTTGGATCCTCCATCTGGGACTGAGTGGGCGAAGGAATAACAGTGTTGACATCTCACAGCTTCGCAGGCGCAGGGATGACTCGACCTTCAAGAGCCATCTGGGAAGTTGTTACAAGACACATTCTGCCTTACTCATGTTGACTAAATACCAACCCTCATGCATAAGCAGCTGTGTGGCAGAGTGTAGAAACAAGATGGTTGCAAGAGGTACTCTCCTTCAGGACCTAACTGAGATTTTTCAGTGTTTTTTTTTCTTGGTTTATTAAAAAAAAAAAAAAGAAACAAAAGAAAATTGGAGATTGAAAGATCTTTTACACTGGAACTGCCAAGAGCAAGTGTGGTTCATGACAGTTGTAGGGACCCCTGGATCTAGTCCTTAAATTGTTCAGTTTAGATGAGGGATCTGAAGCTTAGTTTCTGTCCTCTCCTCTGGGAACTCTACTCGCTGGCTGCTTTGAGGCAATAGCTCTCCTCTCTTCCCTGTTTTTTATTTGACCAGCAATTCCATCTGGGGGCCAAAAATTCAGGCAAAACTGGTACTGCCTTGTGAAATGCTTCAGTTTTGCTGAATCAACATTTCCTGGTGGAAAAACCATTGAGCTGAATAATTCCTGACCTGCCTTAGTTTTGAGCAGAGACTTGAAGGAAAGGAAGGCAGAGGAAGGAGAAAAGAAGGGGGCAGACTTCTTCTTGATGGAGAGGATAAGCAGAAAGGTCCTAAAATGAAGCTCTTTCAAAGATATACATTTTATAGTTCAACTTCCCACCTTTCTGTTTACAGAGATAAAAGGAAGAGAATGGCTTTCCTGACTCATCTGTGCTCTAACTGGTTATTTTTGTGGAGGGTAGGTGTCAGCAGTGGCATAAAAACCAGGTTCTGTGCCTGGGTGACAGGAGATTCACTGGCTGTGGTTGCTAAATCCAGCAGAAGCAGTGGCTGCCATTCTTGTGTACTCTCTGATCGGGCACCTGTGCTGGTGCCTGGGTCACCCTCTGTTACTGGGTTTCAGCAGGTTGATGTCTAACTTTGGGCACCGTACATGTCATGAATTAATGCCCAGGTCCCATTCTTATTTATATCAGCTCCCCTTTTGGTACCCTGGTAACCTGGCAGTGCAGTGGAAAGGAGCCTGTAAGCGGGTTGATGTGTTTGCTGCCGTGCGGGCAGATCCTCTCAGGCCTCTTTTGGGCAGGCTGTACAATAGTTTCCAAGTAGACTTGGGTATCTGCAGTCTCTCTGTCTGGCTTTGCTCCCTTGAGAGCCCCTCAGCCAGTTTGCAAAACACAAAACACTAGTCCTTAGTCCAAACACACAAATAAATGAGTGAGCAAACCTTCAGCCTTTCACCAGGCAGCAAGAGAGGGCTCTTTAGCTCTGGCCCTTCCTAGCAACAAGCTCTTCTAGATTTCAGTCTCCTTCCCACCCACAAACTCTTCCTTCCACCAGTTCAAGCTCTCTACACTCTCCCCACTTGGACTTTAAACTGCCAGCTAGTACCTCACAGCTGGGCTTCTAACCCAGGGCTGGTTGCCTCCCTAAAGGGCCAAGCTTTCCTGTTAAAGAGCCATGGGGGATTCCTACCTGCATTCCCAAGAAGAGGTCCCAAGACATACAAAGCAGTAGTTTCTCACTGGGTAATGCACCTGGTGCCACTGGTATCAACATTTGAGGCAGTTGATTCCTCACCGCTGGCATAAGGGTGGCTGCTGTGGGCAGACACAGGAAGGGAATGAAGCAGAAAAGCCAATGATTGTATGTTCCTGGCACCTGTTTCCATCCTCCTCCCCGGGGAACTAGCAGTCCTGAACTAAGGTTAAGTTACTCACAGATGAGGGGACAGATCTCCGGTTGATATGTAACAGCCTAACTCCACTGCGGGCAAAGCAGCTACATATGTCTGCAGCAGCTAAGGACCTGGCCACATGTTTTTGTTCCAATTCTAATGAATTCCTGGTAGGTCCAACAGTGCTTAGAGAGCAAAATGACAGGCAAACAGCAGTGGGGATGTGATGTCTCTTAATCCTGTTCTGACGGTTGTTGTGTGATAACAGCAGGATCCAGGCAAAGCCACCCATCTTGGAGCTCATACAAAACTATACCAGTTGTCTTGCAAGGATTGGGGAAGGGTATCTTCTGAATAATCCCTTGTAGACTCCCTGTCATTGTTCATGACTGTAGTCCTGAGGCTTTCCAGTGAATTAACAGGTCACCTGTTGCCAACATGTTGGGTGTGTTCCCAGTTGGCATGTGGGATGGTATGTTCTTGGCTTTAACTCTTTAATTAAAAGGTAATACTATAAAGAGTATTAATGATACTGAGTTAATTCATGTCCCCCCCCTTTTTATATAGCATATAGGTCCAGAGGGAAAAATGTTTATTAAGCAAGGCAGCGGGGCAGATAAATCAATCTAGCCTCAGCAGTGCAGCTACAGATAGCATTTCTGTAATAGCAGCAATTACGCAGTATATAAAGATAAACACAGGTCCTGATCCTGCATGGCAGCTTGTGTGGGCCTGCATACAGAGGCAGTAGGCCAGACCCACAGCTGCTGTAAAAGCAGACTTCTGTGAAGCTATGCTGATTTACACTAGCTCAGGATCAGGCCTTATGGAGAGGAAGGGGGGCTTTCCACACAGAGCTCATTGCAGGGCTGAGGGGTAGGGAAAAGGAAAGACTTAGGTGCCTCCAGGCAGATCTAGGCAGAACTGAGGCACCTAAGTCCAAAGTTGTCCTTTAAAATCTCCTGCTCAGCTAGATCCACAGGTACTTAAATTCGGGTAACTGCCAGTTTGACCTCAGTCTTCTCTGGGGCCTTTCTGCATGGTCTTGCTTAGTCTCAGACTTGAGCCACTCTCATGTTGTCAGGCTCTGAGACCACCCTCCCCCAATCCTGGGATGCGAGTTCAGGGCTTCTTTAAAGCATTCACAGCCGCTTCTAAGCTGCCTGTTGTACCTGATCACCGGTATTGTGTGTTCCTGGGATGAGGGGGGCTGATTTTGTCATCGGCGGTCTCTGGGACAGGAGGCTGGCTTTGCAACATGCCCTAGGAGTCTAGATCCCTTATGTGCTCAGAGCAGTTTCACTCTGGGCAGCTCAGCACCCGTCTCATATCTAACCCTAGTTAGAATACGGAAATGAGATATTGCTTTGCTTAAATCCCGAGGGGCCCAAGCTACTCAGTGTTTGCAGAGTGGAAAGTAACACACACACACACACACACACACACACGGGATCAGGCCACTCACAAAATGCAGGTGTTGCCACTTTCTTTTAAAAGGAGTCTGGAAGTGGAGGTGGTGCCAACCTTTTTTTATTACAGCCTTAGGGTTAAAGTACTTGTCCAGAGAGTGGGAGACCCAGATTCAATCCCCTTCTCAGCCTGAGGCAATTCAAACACACAGCCGTTACCTTCCAAAAAGGTGCCCAAACCATCAAGCTGTAAACTTATCTGGCAAGGGTTTACTCTCTGCTCCTCCTATGGAGACTGTGACACAGTGCAGAAAGGAACAGCAAATTCAGGGGGCAGAAGGACATAGTGTGTGCAAAAGAAAACATGACTCTGCAGTTAATAGGAGGGGTGGAGCATCCTCCCCCACTCCCTTTCGCCCTCCTAAGAAGTTAGACTAGGCTGGGAAATTGGAGATACAGATTTGGATCTTCTCAGGCTGAAGCAGGCCTATAACCCAGGTCTCCCACTCTTTTTGGAGGGTGCTCTAGCCACTATACTATTATGTAAAGGGCAGGAAGCACCTCCTCTGTCTTTTTTTCATGAGATGAGACTGAGACTTCTTTGATATGAGTTATTTGAATAAATAGATGCAGGTGCTTCCAACTTAAAAGAGGAACTTAGATTTCATTGTGAACAGAGGCACCTTCCTGCACCTGACTCAGCCACTTAACCTCTGGAGACAGATGTGGTGATGCACCCTTATGCTCACCATTTCCAATTGGTTAGTTCGAGACAACTCCCCACTCATGGCATGGGATTCTTGGATCACTCATCTGAGGTACCTAACTCTCCTTATGCATTTTATAGGGACCCAAGACACACAGCCCAGGACTCTGGATCTCAGTGCAGGGACTTTTTAGGTCTATGAACCATGAATTAAGGTGTAGACATATATAACAAGTGAACTGTTTCCAGAATGTCACGGATTGGGAACCAGTTCGTAATTCTTGCTGGCTTATAGCAAGCAGGTTCAAAATAGCACTTTATTTTCCAGTTGAAATTCTGAAACATTCACGTGGTTTTAAACCAGCTTATAAGGCTTGTCTGTCTGCCCAGTTAAGGTTTAAACTATTCTAAGTGTTATATGTATTGATGCCTTTCGATCCAGTTCTTAGCCCACTGCACATTTTGCAACAACTCACCTCTCCACTTCTCATTCCGTTCATTTTTTCCTACAAAAATGTGTTTTCATTGCATTTGCTTTTCATTTATTTTTGTGTTTATTTTTCTCCTCTCTTGCTTGTCAAATTTCTCCTCAGAGCCACACGTAATACCTAGTGATCACTTCAGCCCCTTGGACATGATCTGAAGCTAAACAAACAGACAATTAAAAAAGTAGAAGAGTGAAAGAAAATGGTTTGCTCCCCTGTTTGCAAAGGCTGTTTCACAGACTGCAAAATCTTTACAAAAATTAATAATTTTCCTGATCCAAAATAGAAAAAAAAATAGTTTCTATATTGGTCATCAATGTTTTTTCAAACTGAATTGTATTTTCTTAACAACCTGTTGTTTCCTATTCCTATGTACATTCTTACGTTTCAAGCCAGCCTCACCCCTTCCTTTATGCTGCATATTTTCCATTTTAAGATTTCCTGTTCAAGCTAAAGGGCAAAGATCTTTTAAATATCAGCATGAAGCTGGGATTACTCGCTGTGTGTAAAAGGTAGCTTCCAGCTCTCACTCTGCTTGGTGCACCTCCCCTTATCAGGGGACCTGAGTCCCAAGTTCAGTGTCTTAGACTTCCTACTGATTTGTTGGGCTAAAGTCCTGGCATTCTGTGGCGTCAGGTAGGAGATAGAGAAATAATTTGTCTCTGTTCTATGGCCATTATGCTATAATAATTGGCAGCAGACACCAACTTCTGTCTTCTGCATGTTTCCTCTCCTTAAACTTTCTCTGAGGTTTTTTTTTTTTGTCTGCTTGTTTCATTTTCCACCTGGTGTACAGATTCCCTTGGTTAGGTGTGAGTGGAGCTGATGGGGTAGAGCTAATTTCACAAGGGTGTACATGCACCCTATTTGCAATGATAAAAACTTAATTCATGCCACAATTGTCAAATGGGCCCTGATCCAGCAAAACACTTAAGTACATGCTTGTGAGGATTAGCATATTTGGTGGGGGCTCTGCTACTTTTGTTGTTGTACAATTATAAAGTAAATGACTGCCTGAGTCGCCAGTGGATTAACTCATGTGCTTAAAGTTAAGCATGAGCATAAGTGCTTTGGCAGACCACGGCCATGGATCCCTGGAAAAATGCATCTTCGCTCTCTAGAGCCTTGTTCTGCTCTCAGTTACATCCATGTAACTCTCCTGTAGGAAGTGGGATAGTGAAAGTATTCCTAAGGGCAGAATGGAGCTCAGGCAGACATTTCTGACAGCTGAATTATTTTGGAATTACAAGGTGTAACTCTTCTGCATCCATATGTGTCTATAATAGGTAAATGAGGGTCTGGGAACTTCCTATTATATTAACATCACAGCAGCTAGTTTCAGGCAGAAATAGGGGAGGAAAAAAGGAAAGGAAAGGATGTTCCACTACAGTAAGGTATGCAGTGGGAGTAAGGGAAAGCAGGGGGTCTATTTCTCATTCACTTGAAGGCCCCTTCTTGCAATCCTGGCAGTAGAAATTTTAGCATATATGAAAAACAAGAACAATTTTTATAAGGAAATGAATATGTTAGCTACAAATTTAAGTGCGTCCTTTTCAGTTTCCAGGGGAAATGGTTCTCAGTGTCTTTCGGTCCACTATGCATTTACCTCAACCTTTCCTGATTTCACATCCCCTGCATCAGAATATGAGGGGTATTCTCTCTGGGCCTTACCTCTACAAACAGCCAAACATAATTTAATTACAAGCATGTTAACTGCAGCCAAATTCATTAGGAGGAGTGGAAAAATCCCCAGGGAGCTAATCATAAAAGAAATTATAGTTCAGTGCAAACATGTCTCAGGCTAATATGGCTAATATATCACTAGATGGACAGGTTAATTAAGTTAGCTAGGGACCACAGCTTGTCAAACTGTTTCTGGCAACTGTTTTTTTTGACAGGAGAAATGAAATTTTAGTTTTGTACATTTTTTTGGTGGAAAATTGAATTGAATTATAATATTTTCAAATTTTTTCAAAGAAACTTTTCCATCCCCTATTCTCCCCCTACCCCCCCCAAAAGAAAAACAAGCAATTTTTATCCATTTGTTTTTCCCCAAGGAAAAGGTGGGAAATGGAGAGAATAAAAAGATAATAACCAAAGGAACAATGAGCACATTATTTTAAAATATATACATTTTTTAAATTTCTTGCCACCACAGTTAACAGTTAACACTTTATGACCAACTCTCTGAAGACTTGTCTTTTTGTTATGTGATTTTAGGACAATGAATGCAGAGTCCATAGGCATTACTGCAACACTAAGAGAGAAATTCATTAACAATGGAGGGACAGTATAGTCTGTGGCAAGGTAGACATTGTATTAGTTCTTGCCCACTCCTTAAAATCTATATTTGCTTTTCAATTTCTCTATCTTTTAGCCTATAATAAGAGGTGATATGTAGTTGTGTCATGCCAGGGAATATATTGTGGCCCTGATTCTCTAAGGTATTTTGGGTAGCTAA
Source organism: Alligator sinensis (assembly GCF_000455745.1). Taxonomy (NCBI): domain Eukaryota; kingdom Metazoa; phylum Chordata; order Crocodylia; family Alligatoridae; genus Alligator; species Alligator sinensis. The sequence goes on from NW_005841837.1 coordinate 3,550,554, forward strand.
CTCCCAAATGCTTGAGAAGATCTATCTGATCCTGTGTATTATGGTCCCCTTTTCTGTAAATCCATTTCAGCAGCAGAGTAAATTAAGCTAGACTGTTACTAGTACTCAATGTAGCAGGTTTAGACCTAGCTAGGGTATATCTAACTCTAAACTGCAATCGTAGCTGTGACTCCAGTGGAGATGTACCCACAGTTAATGTTAAGGTTTTTTTAGAAGTAATTAAAAAAATTGGCAAAGATGCCTTTAAGAGCATGTCCTTATTTAAAAAAAAAATTTAAACAAAAGTTTTTCTCTCTCACATTGTAGAGATATTAAATTGAGCTGTAATAGAATTTTGAGGTAAAGTGTTTTCTGATGAGAAATATAGGTTTTATTAAAATGGAAATATTTCTAAAAGTATTGATTTTGACCATAGTTCCCAGGGACAAAAAAGAAAAGAAATTTGAAGTTTGTTTCAGAATCTTTCAAGCTGGGAATTTTTGGAAATTGATTTTGGATTTATGAGCTTTGTTTTCTAATTGTATTTCATATTAGGTTTTCAATGTTGTAATATTTTCTCTTTATTTCATGATGTCCAACTACTGAGAGATCATGAAGTAATATAGAGTAATAGAAGTCATAAAATAAAAAAGCACCTACAATCAGAATGAAATTTAGGAATTGGCAAACAAAATTTCAAACTGACCTTTTTTGAATATTCAGTTCACTGAAATTTTAAAATACTAGTTTTCATTCTGAATCAGAGCAAGAAGAAAAGTAAAGTCTGAAATGCCAACATCTCTCATGAGCTAGAAAGCCTGAGTTCAAACTGGCTCTGATGATAGGTTTCTTTTCAGTCAGTCAACTTCTCTGTCTTCAGCCAACTACTGAAAAGAAAAAATGAATCAGCTACACAAAGGGCTAAAGCCTGTTAAATTTTGCTGTGCCCAAACAACAGTTACCCATTGCTGTAACTGCTTTTTTGGCACTTACCACAGTTTGCAATTCTGTTATCCTCTATTACCTATGCAGTTGTGGGTACATAAGCATCCATACGTGTACACTCACCCAGGTATGTGTGTAAGACTGGCAAGTTCCAACATTATAGTTGGGCAAAACCCCATGATGAATGTAGGGAACAGAGAGAACCCTCCTATGTTTTAGCCCTGTAGCATGACTTAGGACACTCACCCAGGAAGCAGAAGACTGAGCTTCTAGGCCTGCCTCACCCAGAGGGAGAGGGCTTGAAACCGCTTCTCTCTGCCTGTCCAGCACAGAGCTCTACTGGTCAGGCATTATCCATCTTCTTTTCCTTGAAGCTAATGCACTAGATATATGTGGGGTACTCCAAGAACGTGGTTCTCAACCTTTTTTTGTACTAGGACCCATTTGTAAATATCAGTGGCCAGTTCTGACCCAGTGCCCCTCACTCCTGACCCGCTCGCTGCTCCCTGCCCCCAGGCCCCAGCCCTCCAGTGTGTGGGGCAGGGAATGGGTGCATGGGGTATGGGGGTCCCCAAGCAGGCCCTTGCGGGCTGGAACTCTGCCAGCCTGCAAGGGAAAAGCCACTGTTTCACACATTTTCTCCTTTAAATGAGAATATGTTTTTAAAGTTTGTTGATCCATTTGTAAAGTTTGTTCATGACCCTTTCATATATTCCTGGGACCTGCTTTTGGGTCGTGACCCATGAGTTGGGAAATGCTTCTCTAAGCCATAGGATGCATTCCTCAGTGAGAAGGAAGTTGGCCTGGAAGGGATGAGGTCTTGGATTCTAGCCTAGACCCCTGTTTCCAATGGGATAGAAACTTCCCCACTGTTCTCCATCCATTTTAGCTAATGAATATTAAATGCAAGGTGCATATCTCAGCTTCAAGTGGAAGGCTGGAGATAGGACTGGATAATGCCTGCCTATGGCCTGCTGATTAGAGCATGGTGCTGGGAAGAAGCCAGTACAGATTCTAAAACCTCTCTAGATGAAGGGAGCCTAGAACATGAGACTCCTGCTTTGTGGGTAAGGGCCCTAGCTGCTTGGCTAAAAGATGTGAAGAACCACTACTACATTTTGTGTCCGGCAGAAACACACTTGAGGGCAAAAAAGATCACAAATGTGCCCCAAATGTCACTTACATATGTGGGTAATTGCAGTTCAGGCACGTAAAGTGAAATAGGATTCTGCCTGAAGTACCATCCAATGAACAAAGCAAACAGATCGACAAATAAAAACAGACATGTTATATGGAGGAGGTCCCAGTCCCAGATTATGATCTGTGACCTCAGTGGGCAGGGAGCTCTAAAAGGGGTCTATTTCTCACTCACTCAGTTCACAGAGGTACTATTTATTACAATGCTAGTAGGATTTTTCTTTATGTTAAAGCACTTCCCATCACTGGTACTGCAAAAGAGGCTTGACATAAATATGATTCTCTTTGTATTGCCAGAATGGAAAATAAAATCCAGGACACAAAAATAGGATTTTTCAAATTGATGGCATCCTGGTTAGTAGTTTGCTTACTATAGCTGCCATTTCAAAACCAGGATAAAGTCCAAGTTATAGCTACAAATCCTGTAATGTGCTGTCTCTCCTCAGAAGAGACAGCAGAATCTCCTTATGCTGAGCGTGCTAACAGAAACAGATATGGCAGGGTACAATGAAGTCTTGTATAGATGCTGGGGCAGTGATAGACAGTGTCAGTGGATAATGATTTTCATTTATGGCCCTGCTCTATCGAGGACTGCTGATAAGTTAATTGTTTTCCCCTGAGTCACTGTCATCAAACCACATTCACAAATTTGCATGATTAAGTGGCAGGAGAATCTTATTTTATCTTTGTCTGTATCTTTATCGTCTCCTCTTGGTAGTGTTTACCTCTGTTTCTGCTTGTGCCTATAGTACAGCAGGGCTCGAAGGGCTGCCTATTGCCTAACACAGCACTGACCCACATCCATTATCATTGCCAGCTGTTTTTTCCAGAGGCTGAGCCATCTTTGCTGGAATGCTGTGAGCACCTGGCAGCTATATCTCTGTTCATTTTGGGGAGATTTGAGAGGCAGAGCAAGGGCCAACAAGAGATGATGGCTGGTCACCAGTTTCTTCAGTCCTTATTGTGCTCAAGGGGAAAGCTCTGATAATTACATGAATCAGTACGTGCCCAGAGTCTCCATCCAAGAAGGAGGCCTTGTTGTGGCTAGTGCTTTATAGGCCTAGAGTAAAAGGCAATCTCTGCCTTGAAAAGCTTGCTGTACAAATAGACAAGAAGCAGGAGATGGGAAGTATTATAATCCCCATTTTACAGCTAGAGACTTGAGGCTGAGAGATGTGCCTAAAGACACGCATTGAGGTCCAGAACAAGTCAGGAACTTAAACCAATTCTCCTTAGTCCCAGTTCAGTGCTTTAGCTGCAAGACCACCCTTCTATTTTTTCCAGTAAAAATATTAGCAGTAATACAGACCCCACTTTTTATTAAAGTTCCACTTGTAAATGATTAATAAATGATTAATGGATGTCATAAGCATATGACAGACGTGAGTAGCAACGTGTTCTGTCGATGGTTATAGGCACATCCACAGAAGGTGCTTTAGATGATTATGAGTCATGGTTATACACAACCCACTGACCTGTTGGACTGCATGGTAACCAATTAACTCTTCTTTTAAAATATTATTAAATGGAACCTTCATATAAAATGGGATGGGTAAAATCTTGCTTTTATTGGCTTTGCCATCTCTGCTTTTTTGGCCATTCATATGGTGCCATATGAACGTGCTGTTTTGCATGTCCTGACAAACAGCTCTGAGTAATACTGTGGTTCTGGTTCATCACGGATGAATTTAATTGTCTCTTGCACATGCAGCAATAATGTGCCTCTCCTGCGTTTTCTTTTTCTATTATGATTATGTTAATTTTGGTTGGAGGCAGTCAATTTTATGAGCTCTGTTTCGTAACTGATTGTGTTAAAAGGAGACCTTTCCATTGACGTGTCTGATTCAGACTTTGAAGCAGATCAACACTTGGTGAAATGTCTGATGTTACAAATTGGTTGGGTACATCTTGCACCACATGGAATGCTGAGGATCAAGCGAACTGTGCTCAGTGCAAGTGGTGACCTGCTGGCTGTCCATCTGACGGGCTTCCTGTGATCAGCACAGGTGTAGCTTTCTGCTGTGATGGATGGATACATTCAGACTGGCAGTTCCAGCATTCCCTTTCCCTGTTCTTAAGTTCGATGTGCCACTGGAAGTGCCAAAACATGTAACAGGCAGGGAGCCAACTAAAGCAGGCAGCGCGGCATGGAAAAGGCCCTGGCTGCCAAAGCAGGGAGTTCGGAGGAGGCCCACTGAGGAATGGCCTTGATTCTAAGGAATCGTCCATTTGCCAGGATATGTCCCCTACCTCTTCAATGTTTCCATCTCTCCCATGTTGCAATGTGGGTGAGAAGGCACTACAGCATAAAGACGTTTGTTCAAAATCCGATGAGTAATCTCTTCCTCTGTGCTTATTCTGTGCTACGGGCGACGACGGATTGCCTTGAAATTCCAGATTGATGAAACCCCATTGCTGTGCCTTGCCATTGTAGTCTTATCATGCCACAGATGACTTAGAGCTTTAATTTGGTGAGAGGCATATAGCTCTCCTCAAGCTTTAGCTAAGGAAGAAATGCCAACTTTTCAGAGTTAAGTTTACTCTCCAACTGAATGCTTTGGAACCAAGTGCCTGCCAAGGCATTCCCTTCCTCTAGGATGTGGAGCTGGAAGCCAACAATTTGTTGGAACATTTTAAACCAAATCTTTGGGGCCAGGCCCGACATCCAAGCTGATCTTATTCTGCCTATTCTGTTTACGTAAGTACCAACGTTTTATTGTTTGAAAGTATTATATAATCTGGTCTTGAGACTGAACCTACCTTTGGAAAGGGCCTCCCAAGCTATTAATAATTCCATTTCCTTTACATGCAGCCCTAACATTTTTTTTGGTTTTGTATCTCCATAGGTTTTCTTTCATCCAAACATGGTTCAGGAGAATCTGTTTCCAATCTATCACTGATGTTTATAAAGGTAAATGATTATGAAGTTGGACTTTGGGAACTAAAATAGATGACTAAAACAAAAGGCCACAGACCAGAATGCCCCTGGGTCTGATATGGATCTGTGGGAGGGGTGATGGATAATGAGTTTCCCCTCTGCCCCCATGCTCATGGGAACAGATTTTCACTTACACTAGTTTCAACCCAAGGCAAATTAATGTATTATGAGAGCTGGTTGAAAGGTGTCCTGTAAAATGTTTTCCTGTCAAAACATGCCATTTTGGTAAAACAGATATGTTTCTTTGGAAATGTGCTGGTTTCACCCAAAAAGTCCCAGATACATGTAAGTGGGAGAGTAGATAAGATCCAAAATGGATGAGAACCAGCAACGTTTAGGACCTGCACTCAAGCCCCTGCAGTGTCTGAGCCCAGACCACCCTGACTTGGACAGAAGTGGGTTTTGAACCTGGATCACCTACACCTCTGCTGAGTTTGGCTGGAGGCAGGGGTCCCTATCAGTCTCATTTTTTTCTGCTTCTCCATGTGCATTTTTGAGAAGCTGGCTCCAGTGTGAAAGAAAATCAACTTTTGAAACTGCAAAGCTTTTTTTTTTTTTTTTTTTTTTTTTTTTGCCAGAGAAAATTGCTGCTTTCTGGCTTTCTGATTCATTACTCCGTGACTTATCCTGGCCTAAGAGATAGGACAATCAAGCCCCTACAGTTATGTAGTACATAACGGTCAAGTGTGGGGGTTGTCCCTCGAGGCCTCAGGCCTACAAATAATGGCCATTTCATGTGCTCCAAAAAGAATTAGCGTTAATTGTTATTATTTATTATTATACAACTAGCCTTGACTTGAGGATTGTTGGCAAGCCAAACTCTCCACACTTATCTATTTTTTGCTAATCTTGTTGCTTGATTGATTTCCGAGTTCTAACCACTCGGTGTCTTTTATCCATGTTTTCTTGGCCTTCCCTTCCTCCCCCATCCTGCCCCACAGCCTTGAACGATTGTCTTCTCTATCTGAGGAAAATGCAGCACCCTGGAAGTACAACCATTCCTAGAATCTACCTGCCAAAGATGTCCTGATACTGGACCTAGCACAGAAGAAGTCCTTTGAAACATTATTTGGTGCTTGAACGACGCATGCCCCCGGAGTCTGGGGGAGCACAGTGACCACCCACAGGCGGTGGCAGTGGCAGTGGCATGGTGATGGCGAGCGGTGAGCTCCTGCAGCAGTGTCGGTGGTGGTGGGGGGGTAGCAAGCGCCGACTGGCGGTGCACCCCCTTCTGTCAGGGGGGCACTGCCAACCTCAGGGGGTGCACGTACACCCGTGGGCACCCCCTACGTGTCGCCAATAATTTGGTGCCTGCTGCTTACTTATTGTCAGCTTAATTCTCCATCTGTGTCACTGCTGGGGCTCTGCCAACTGACACAACACAGCAAAAGAGACTGTGGTGCATTTGGCTAGCTTAATGACTGTATAATTACAAGTCTCCCTGAATGCTCTTCTACAATTAGAGCTCATCATATCCGCACGACCTGACAGGATTAAAAAAAATGTAATGATAGGCTAAAGCAGCAATACTTGTGTTGAATCTGAGATGGAGGGGAGGAGGTGAAGAGGGAATTACTGTGAGCAGTGGGTGTCTAGTGCTTACAAACGTCTCATTAACCTCTCTGCCCAAACAGATCTCCACAAGGTGTCTGTCAAAACAAGACTGCTCCTCGCAGCAGGGCTTCCCCCTTGTTACTTGATGTGCTTCTCAGCTTCATGTCTGCAGACTGGCTGATCTTCAGGCCGGGAAGGACCGTTTCGCACAATTTCACCCGCTGATTTCTGCATGAAGCTGGGAACTTCTGGTAAGAGTATATCTTGTAGATGGGGCATCATGTCAGAATTAAAGACATGAAGTGCAAGAGAAACCATCACATCTCAAGGTCAATTGTTAACGTATGATGAAAAGATGCAAAAAGCATGTCTGTTTTCCAGTCTCAGTAACCTTCTCCTGACTTAACCGAAAGTTATGGAGTCACTCCTTAACAGCCTCTTGCATAAATTAAATAGTTTGAGCTTCTTCAGCCCCTTTCAGGCACATTTTGTGAAAAACAAATTATTCTTTTGGGATAAAAGAAAGCATCCAAAGGAATGAAACAGAGCAAATAGCAATATAACAACCCTGGCTGGAAGGTATTTGAATAACTTAGTTTTGAGCCACATAATCTTTCTCTCTGGCTTTGATCCATATTTCCATATTTCCTCTCCCTCCTCTTTTTTCCCCTCCCCCCTTCCATTTCAAAGCTTTTTCACTTCTCAATTCTCTTGCCTCAGCCTCTGATTCATTCAGAGATAGAGTCCCTTAAGCCTCTGAAAGCTGCCCCTTCCTTTCACTAGACACACACATACCCGCCACCCCCAACCTTATGGAAGTATTGTTGCCTCATTGGTATCCAAAATAAAGTTTACTCACATGGTAGAAAATTGTGAAACTCTGCTCTTAGGTTTTTGTTTTTTTTTCTTATTTGAAACGCTCAGGAGGATGACTTAGGCATTATAATGACAGTCTGCCATACCTTTCAATTAGCATTTCCCTGAAATGTTTTGTGAAGTGGGATGATCAGATTTATTGCTAATATTTCCTTACTTCCCCCCCTCACCTGACAACTCTTCCTTGTTTTACCCAGCTGAACATTTCCAGTTACTGTGAAAGAATGATGGTTTCCAATGTCACATTGGAGACACAGGGAAAAACTGAATATTGCTGTTATCATTCTTAATTAAACAGCAAAAAAAGAACCCACCCTGTATTATCTATTGTGTACTTATCTGTTTCTCACACAAACATATATAAACACGCACTCTGGCTTTGGCATTTTATAATGCTTATTCAAAATTTATAGCATGCTCTGTTTTCTCATTCATTTCCTAATTGAATTGGGCATATGCTTCTCTGGTATCCAGATGAGCAGGAAGTTAATATGCAAACACATTAAGCTAAGTTAAGTGTAAATAAAATGAAAAGCCACCTAATTTAGGATGATGCAGAAGTCCAGTGAACATGAGGTGTTCCAGAAGGTAGCTACGGGACACCACGGGCTGATTCTTTATCTCAGAGCTCACTCTGTTGATCTGACTGACAGCTGGGTGCAAACCAATCCGGCTGAGGAAGCATCAGACAGGCAATACTGCATTTCCTTCTCTTCAGATTTACAGGAACCAGGAGTAGCTCCACTAAAGACAGGTGGGTTACAGTGGTATAAACCCAGTTCAAGTGGGAATTAAGCCCCTTCTATTATTATTATTATTAGCAATCTAGTAGCTCCTAAAGGCCACTCTGAACTAAGTGTGATACAAATCTGCAGCAAGAAACAACTTCTGACTCAAAGAGCTCATAAGCCAAAGGTACAAGGGTTCCCGGGTTATTTTATTATTCCCATTTTACAGGTGGGTAATGCAGACACAGAGCAAGAGAGACACTAAAGACCAGATCCACACAGGTCTTTAGGGTTCTACCTCTTATCTAGGCACCTAACTCCTGTTGATTCCAACCCAAATATCTTTGTGAATCTGGCTGTGATTGACCAGATCACATCACAAAACAGAACTTGGAATTGAACCTTTGTCATGGGAGGACCCACATTAGTATTTCATCCAAAAGACCCTTGCTGCCTCATCTGCTTCATACATGGAATGGAATCTGACTCCCTTCACCCATGCTGACTAGCTCCTTCCTAAGACACTGCTCAGTGTAAGAATGCAGATGTAGGTGACCTTCCAAAAATGATCTAGGGGATTTAGTTTATGTCTACATTGTACATAGCAGTGTAGGGTAGAGATACCTAAGTTAGCTTTAAATGAGCTAGCTCAGGCACAGGAAGCCATGGAAGGATGAAACTCAGCACAGGCTGATGTAGCCTGCTTCTCAACAGAGTAAATTAACCCACGGAGAGGGTATTGTGGTGCTGCTACTAAACTACTTCAATGCTGAATATCACCACTCTGACACCTGTGCTATGGCACTTGCCACCTATGGCTGTCTGTAAAAGCATGCAGAGAGCCTATCTATACCGCTACTGCAGAGAGCCCTGGCTAGGCTGTTTCCAAGCATTTCCTGCCCTACGGCATCCCTTTGTGGCTGTTCTGGAGACCTCGGTCTCTGATGTTATTTGAGAGCAGCTGCTGGGGATAACCCTGGAACAGCCTCACTGGCATATATCCAGGCTTGGAGCATGCATGCTGGAGCAGGAAGGCGGGGCACACTTGGGAACGGCCTGACTGGGGCTTGCTGCCATCATGGCACAGATAAGCACAGATCAAATCAATGCAATAACTTTTCAGAGACAATGCTGCCAGGAAGCCCAGTGCTGAAACAAGATTCGGGAGGTCAAGAATCCAGGCTCCAGTGCAGACCCTGGCCAGCTGCAGGAGGAAACTTCCCTTCTGGCTCCCAATCCCTACAAGGATATCAGCAGGACAGAGTCATCATCCTACCCCCAGCCAAGCAGGGGAAGCACAAGGAAGCACACATTGTCCACAACACCTCCGCTGGTAGGGATTAGGGGTACATTTTGTAGTGAGCCTCCTACCCTCACTGTGGTACCCTCCCACCCACTTCTTCCAGGTTTAATGTGTGTGCATGGAGGCGTGGGGGGCGCATCACTTTGTGGTTTTATGGGCCCACTACAGCTTTCTCAGTGATCTGGTTTCTTTTGAACCATGCAAAATAGTTGAAATACTGGAGCTACAATGTTACCATATATAAGGTTACTAGCAGGCCCTGTGACATCAATCTGTCTCTTAGCTGGAGGGTCCAGCACAAAACCCTTCAACACTTGCTTCCCACACAAATTCTCTTCTGTTCTCCTTTGTACCAATATAAATCAGAAGTAACTCCCATGTAGTCAGTGGCATTAGGCCCTGGTAATATAAGTGTAAGATACTGGAGCAACAGGCCCTGAGGGCTAATTCTCCACAGAGGGGTGAGTTTCACTCTAAATGTGCAAACCAAGCGGACAAGAAAACAAATTCCCATGCACATACTACAAATCCCTGCCTCAGCATTTTCAAAATAAATCTGCATTCCTAATGATCCTCTCAGCATTGCACAGGTGTTTTGGCAGCACACAGTCTGTATTATGAAGAGCTGGAGCATGCCAGCAAATAAATATTGGACTGCATTCTATCAGCAGCTTAGCAGAGCTTAAAAAAACTGTTTTACTTAACCCTCTTTCTTGGCAGTTGCAAACACACATGGAGTACTGTAAACATGCTGACTTATCTGCCTCTGTAGAGTAAAAGGAATTAGGTTTCAATATGTAAAATACTATGAGGTGCACAGGTCTTTCAAAGTCTCTTTTAATGGAAGCTCATATAAATGTAACTCAGCAGGGGGTGAGATTCTGATACTGGGTGGCTGTCACGATGGGGCCCTGGTCTATGACTGGAGCCCCAAAGCAATATCACGTTTTAAATAAATAACAGCCCCTTCTGTGAGCAAGTAGTTGCACTGAAACTATTCACAGAATTAAAGGCTTCTTTAAGGCCCTCTTTGAACACCTGGTTCTACAATTAACACTAACTATTTCTAGTCTTGTGGAAAGATTCAAATGAGTCTGATCCATGCATTTTGCTTCTCTTCTTTCAAACAAGCACCCATATGGCTTTGAATTCTCTAGGACTGAGTTGCCATTCACACATCAAATGATAGTGCATGGACACCTGTTGGAAAGGAAACTCAAATTCACCTCAGCTTAGAAGAAAATACAAGGAAGAGCCCAGGCTATCTAAAATGCAAACTGTAGTGTTGTGAAGATACTTCTGAGCTGGCTTTAAGTGACCTAGCCCAGGCAGTGGAAGCAATCTACCTGGCAGAACGCTCAATTTATCCCTAGTGAAAGAGATACACATTTTCAAACCTGCCTCAAGGAACTTAGAGACCCAACCCCCAATAAAGTTAATAGTTGGCAGTGTTTAAATCTCCTAGTCAGCTTTTAAGTCTCAGCCACACACACATCTATAGATATAGATGTGTATGTGTAGTGAAATCAAGCTGGTTTGGATCAGGGAAGAACTGAAATGAAAAATGAAACCGTATCCACCCTTCAAAATAACCCTGAATCTGTTTCTGTAAATTTGAACATCTTTTTTTCCATTCTTTTTAATATTACTTTCAACTTCCTGGTTCTGGCTGCATCTAGAAGCAGAAGTGCAGAAATGTCATAAGAAAAGCTGTTTTTAACTCAGTTTTGACTCTTTGTAGCGGTTTGGACATAACAACTCAAGGTCCCTTCCAGCTCTGTGCTTCTATGATCCAACAAAGCTCAGCTTAGCATTTTTTTGTCTGTTAATCAAAGGCTATGAATTTTGCCTAGTATCCATCTAATCTGATCTATGTGTTTAGTATCTGGGCAGCAGTTGTCACAAAAGTAACTCTGTGTAGAAATGGAATCTGAACATGATTCCTTTGTCAAATTGAAGCTTATTAATCTCTTCCTTGGGGGCAGTGGCTAGTGTGTGGAATTTTGTTTTCATTTCACTACTTATTAATATATTTAGATACAGAAAGATATGAAGTTTGTCTACTGGAACTGATTCTACATTAAAGCTTTTAGTAGCTTCAGGGCTAGAAACAGACATTACACATAAACCAGTTTAAGTGATCAGAAACCAGTTTAAACCTGTAACAGAACAGATGTTCAGTGCACATAAACCAGCTTGAAAATGGCTAAACCCAGTTTGAGATAAACCTGGTTGAATGTAGTATCAGACTTAACTGATTTGGGTCAAACCAGTTTATGCAATGTCTGTCCCAAACACCTTGCTGGTTTAAGATAAACAAAACTCCCCCAGCATCCTGGCATGGTCTCTGGGCTGGGCGGGGCTCTCTGCTCCACAGCAGACCTGGCTCCTTCCCTCTGCTCCCTGGCTGCAGCTCCAGCAGAGACTTGCAGGTACAGGAGGGTCTGCCTGGCTTCCCCCTGCCCTACTGCCCCCCCCCCCAACTGCTTTCTGGACAAGCAGGGCCCCCCTACCCCCCCTATCTCCCACAGCATGGACTCCAGCCCCACAGACCCTAGGCATGTGGTATGCTAGCTAATGCTTACAGGTGTTTCTGTGCGTGAGTCTCTAATTTCACTGGGGCAGGCAGACAGAATAGTGACCACTTAGGGCTGTTTGGAGCTAATCAACAGGTCAGACTGTAAGATGTTTAAGAAGAGTTTCAAGAATGGAGAGAGGCTATTGTTTTGTTGATGAGGTGATAAACACTATTATCAGCCTCTTGCTGGCTTGCTTGCCTGTCAGTTTGCTGCAGACAGTATAAAGAAGTAGGGAGGGAGATTGGAAAACTCTATATCATCAACAGATGCATGCACTGCACACTCCCTCTTGCCTTAGAGTGCTAGCAGGGGGCTGGGGTCTAGCAACACTCCCACCTGTTGAGCAGTGAGTGGGGAAAAGCCTGGGATGGTGCAGGCAGACCTCCCTAATCAGAGCATCTTGCCAGGGTCTAGCCATACTCGTCTCAGCTCAGTACTGTGCAAGGAAGGGAAGGCTGCTCTAGTGCCCCCTGGCTTCTAGCCTGAGCCTCTGCAGGCAGGTACCTGCATGCCTGGCATGTCTGTGCAGTTACAAAGTGATTTAGCCTAGCCAGGTTAGACTAACCTGAAAAGATTGAATCAATTCAGGCTCAGGCTTTTTGAATGTCTGTCCCTAGCCTAGGAGTTCAGGATTAGTGCCCTTGGTAAATATAAAGGGAAAAATCGGCTGTATTTATGGTCACTCTGAACTCTTCATTCTTCACTCTCTAGAAAACAGATGAGTCAACATTTGTGTGCACTTTATACCCAGAGGCAAAAATTCTGCACTGGGCTTCCTGGGAGAGGCAGCCTTGTTGCAGGAAAGGGAGAAAGTGATTTATGCCAGCTGAGTGCTACTGGGATTTGAAGCTAGTACAGGGCTGAAATAGCCCCTACTAAAAGAACAGAGGGACCCTGGAGCTGATTTAACTTACTGCCACCTTTTCTGGAGTGCACTGCAACTCTCCACAGTCTTGAATGCTAAAGCTATTTTCCATATCTGCCCTTTCTTGTACATTGGGCCTGTCTGCAACATGTTCCCAGCACTGGCCTTTGGATGGAAGGCAATATAACATGACTTAAATTGGTATGCATGTCTGAAGAAATTTTAAAGGCAGGAGCAGGGACAGAATCAGTAGGAAAGGGGACCCAACCCAGATCTAAGAGAACCATCAGGGAGATAACTCACATTGGCTTCAGCAGAAGCAGGTTCATGGCCCAGTGCAGTCTTACCTATGCTTTCATCTGACACGAGCCACCATCCTGTTCACATTTTCTAGATTATGTCATCCCACAGAACAGGAAGAAGCCTTCTCTGTTTTAGTGAGGTCTTCTTTCCCTAATGTTCTTCCTTCCACCAGTTCAGCCACACCCTGTATTTCCTCTAAGAATGCAAATAATCTGCCATTGAAAAACTTTGATAAGGGCTCCCTAAGCAAGATGAGGTGTTAGGCTGGGGTGTGAAAGGAATAGTGAAGTAAAAGTTGATATTTGTCCAAATATGACATATAAAGTAAAGATAAAGGGGCCTTCCTACTTATCCTTCCAGAAATCTTCTTTGCAAGTGGCAGAGGTTTACTACAAGCTGATTAACAAAAATTAGACTTTTCTTTTGCTTCTTTTGATGCCTAACAAATCCTGCATTATTATTTTAAAATAGGATTTGTTTTCTTTATTTTTTTTAATCTCAAAACTATCAGGAGTGTCAAATCTAGTTTTTCTTGGCTTTTTTGAAGGATCACTGAAAAGTCTAAGGGATGATTATCATGAGCTCTTAATGCCTTAATTAAAGGTGTTGAATCTTAAACAAAGTCTTCTTTTATTAAATGTGAGTATTTGCCATAGATGCTAGATAGCAGTTAACAGCAAACAAAAACAAAAGCCCTTTAAACAGTCTAACTAAAAGTCTCCTAACCAGTCACCTAGCATTTACTGTGTCATTGTTTTTCTGTGAAGAAGAGAAATTAAAATAAATGAGGTCTTCTTTGTACATCAGTCAGAAGCAGGATGCAAAAGTTGGGTAAGAATGGTACGCTCAGATCTGGGCTCGGGTCCTGGCTCATAGACTTCCTATGTGACCTTGGATACCTTATCTGTGAAATGGGGAGAATGGCACTGACCAGCCTTATAGGGAAGTTCTGATAACAAATATAGTGAAGATAAGGGGTGCCCAGGTACTGTGGTAGTGGGGAGTGCAAGTCTGATAGAAGTCCATTTGAATTCCCTCACAGGTCACCTTTCAGTAATGGACATCTGCAATAGATGTTCTCTTTGGCTAAGTACATACAGTTCAAAATCCCAAGGCTGAATTGATTCAGTCTTTGCAGATTAGTCTAAGATGCAAAGATTAAACTGAGAAACAACTGGACACACATTTACCTTTGATTCAGGAAATGCAGCCATGTGCCTGCAGTGGCTCAGGCCAGAAGCCACGGGGTGCTAGAGCGTGGCTCTCTGGCACTTTCTCTTCCTGCTGTCCCCAAGGTCTCTGGGATTTGCAGCCCAGGATCACAGAAGCAGGACTCTGCAGGGTTGCTCATCACTTCCTCTTCCTACTTCCAGGTGTCTCTGAGATTTGTAGTGCACAGTTGCAGCCAGCAGTAACTTTTAGTAAGTTTAGCAGGGCAGGGCAAGGCAGCTCTGTATTGGGGAAAGTGGGGTTTGACCTCCCCTCCCTGGCCCCGGACCCCAGCCTGGGGGGGTGGGGGAAGGGGGAGAGGCAGGGTAGTCACTGTCTCTCTCTTCCTCCCCTCCTCTCAACCCTTCTCTGCTGGAGCAGACAGCACAGTCCAGCCCAGGGCTGGAAAGCATGCTGGGATGCTGGGGACTCTGATTTAACTTGAACCAGGAAGGGGTCTGGGACAGAAGTTTCATAAACTGGTTTTACCCAAATCAGTTAAGTCTGATACTACATTCAACCAGGTTTGTCTTAAACCAGTTTAAGACATTTTTGAAACTGGTGTATATGCCCTAAGCTTCTGTTCTGTTACAGGTTTAAACAGTTTCTGATGACTTAAACTGGTTTATGTGTAACTTCTGTCCCTAGGCTTCAAGGTTACCTGAATTAATGGGATGCCACCTGTCCTAAAGGCTACTATGAATCCTGGATTTCTCAGTGGGTTTCTGGGAATTTGAAACATGTAGAGAGTAGACCAGAAAAGCCAAGGTAGAAACCAAACTCAGGCTAGCCACAGGAATCAAGGACAATAAAAAGTCTTTCTTCAGATATGTGGGAAGTTGGAGAAAGAACAAAGGCAACATTGGACCCCTGCTAAATCAAATAAGGCAGCTGATGTCTGACACTCAGGAAAAGGCCTAGTCTCCTAAATGATTACTTTGTGTTGGGCTTCCACCTGCCCAAAGGAGTCACCCTGTCAGACAAATGGCAAAGCATCCAAGGGGCAGAAGATGAACCCACAATCAACGTAGATCAAGTGAGGGAATGCCTCAAAAGGCTTGACACCTATAAGTCTATAGGCCCGGATAGAATGCATCCGAGAGTCCTGAAGGTGCTGGCGGACATCATAGCACACCCTATGGCAAAGATAGTTGAGAACTTGTGGTGCTTGGGAGAGGTACCGGAACACTGGAAAAGAGCCAACATGGTCCCAATCTACAAGAAAGGAAGGAAGGGAAATCCAGGGAATTACAGGCAAATCAGTCTGACATCCATCTCTGGAAAGATCCTGGAGAAAATCATCAAATGTTCCATTAGCAACAGGCTAATGGAAAGCAACTTTCTGAGTGCCAACCAACATGGTGTTGTTGCTGGAAGGTCTTGCCTGATCAACCTAGTCTCCTTCTATGACCAGGTGATGCATTGCCTGGACAAGGGAGATGAGGTTGATGTCATATATCTGGATTTTAAGAAAGCCTTTGACTTGATCTTCCATGATGTCCTCATGTTTAAGCTGGGAAACTGTGGCCTTGACTATTTCATGATCCAATGGCTGGGGAACTGGCTCCAGGGTTGGACCCAAAGAATATTAGTTGATGGGAGCAAATCAACATGGTGCAAGGTGACCAGTGGTTTCCCTTAGGGCTCAGTACTCGTGCCAGTACTCTTCAACATCTTCATTAATGATCTGGATTCAGGCATCAGATGCAGACTGGCAAAGTTCACAGACAACACTAAACTATGGGGGAAGGCGGTCACACTGGAGGACAGGCTGGGGATACAGGCCGACCTGGACAGGCTCGCATAGTGGGCTGACCAAAACCTGATGGCATTCGAAGTAGAGAAGTTCAGGGTGCTCCACTTTGGGAGGAAAAACCAACATCATACTTATAGGCACGGCAGTGCTATGCTCATTATCACCATGACTGAAAGAGACCTGGGGGTCTTGACTGACCACAAGATGAACATGAGCCACCAAGGCAAACCAAACTCTGGCATGCATCCACTGATGTATCCCAAGCAAAACCAGGGATGTCATCCTCCCACTTTACTCGGCCTTAGTGAAGTCGCAGCTGGAATACTGCATCCAGTTTTGGGCCCCCCACTTCAGGAAGGACGTGGATAAGCTTGAGAAAGTCCCAAGGAGAGCTACCTGCATGATCAAAGGCCAAGAGAGTAAGCTTTACAAGGAGAGGCTGAGGGACATGGGACTCTTCAGCCTGGAGAAGAGAAGACTCATTCCAAAAATGGTTGGATGCTTATCTTGGAATCATTTGACCCCAGCAGACTTCCTGCCTATGGTGGAGGGGATGATTTCATGAGGACCCTTCCAGCCCCTAATGTCTATGAAATCTACAAAATCTATGAAACACCTCAGAGCTCATATTCTGACATAAGCAGCAGATCTCATCAATCTGCTATTGTCTCTAACTCATGTTAAAGCTCTTTGAAAATGACCTCAAAGGAAGTGAGCTTACTCACTCTCCTGGGTGCATGCATATCATTAAAAATATTTTATTATTCCCATTTTCTTTAGTGTCTTAATGGCACTTCCAGTGTTTATCTTGACAGAAAGTAACAACATGCTCACTCAGCAACAAACTAACAAACTGATCAATAAATTCCCTATGGGAGTTAAACTGCCAGAGAATCAAAGTCAAGTTTCTGGTCCTGTGTTCAAAGCTCTTGTCTGGGATTCCACCACAACAATGTAATTGCCAATCATCAGGGGACAAAACATTTCTCAACAGATGTCCCACAAGTGTGGGAATTAGTCCTGGAATAAATCAGAATGACCAGAAACCTTGCTGTTTCAGAACAAAATGAAGGCATAGCTCACTTACTGGATGTTGTTTCTTTGCAACAAGAATAAGAAACTTTCTAACAAACTTCAGTCTATTTGGGGTTGGGGGAAGGTCAGAGAATTGTAATGGACATGGTTCTTAGGGAGAAAAAAGGAACTCTTTTAACATGCATTGGTGCTATTAAATGTACTATAAAAATAGTTTCATAGTTTCATAGTTGGTAGGGTCGGAAGGGACCGGAGCAGATCATCAAGTCTGACCCCCTGCCCTGGCAGGAAAGAATGCTGGGGTCGAACGACCCTGGCAAGGTGTCTATCTAGCCTCCTTTTGAAGACCCCCAGGGTAGGAGTGAGCACCACTTCCCTTGGAAGTTCGTTTCCTGACTGTGAAGTAGTGCCTCCTGATATCTCGCCTGAATCTACTCTCCATCAACTTATGGCCGTTGTCCCTTGTTACTCCCAGTAGTGCTTGGGGGAACAGGGATTCTCCCATTGCCTGCTGGTCTCCCTTGGCCAGTTTATAGATGGCCACCAGATCCCCTGTCAGCCTTCTCTTGTGGAGGCCAAACAGGTTCAGGTCCCATAGCCTCCACTCATAGGGCCTGCCTTGCTGCCCCCTGATTATGCTAGTGGCCCTCCTCTGGACCCTCCCGATGCTGGCCACATCCCTTCTGAAGTGCGGTGCCCAGAACTGGACACAGTACTCCAACTGCGGCCTGTCTAATGTCATATAGAGGGGGAGGATTATCTCCTTGGACCTGCTCATGATGCATCTGTGGATGAATGACAAGGTGCAGTTAGCCTTCCTGACTGCGTCCCCACATTGGCAGCCCATGTTCATCTTGGAGTCTATAATGACTCCAAGATCTTTTTCTGCCTCTGCACTGACAAGAAGAGAGTTCTCCAGGCTGTAAGTGTGCTGCTGATTCTTTCTCCCTAGGTGCAGTACCCTGCACTTGTCAGTATTGAATCCCATCTTATTCTCATCCGCCCACCCCTGTAACCTGTCCAGATCCAATTGCAGGTTGTCCCTCCCTTCTAGCATGCCCACATCTCCCCAGTGCTTAGTGTCATCAGCGAATTTGAACAAGGTGCTTTTCACCCCCTCATCCAAGTCGCTGATGAAGATGTTGAACAGTGCGGGCCCAAGGACCGAGCCCTGGGGGACCCCACTGCCCACATCCCTCCAGGTCGAAAATGACCTGTCCACCACCTCTCCCTGGGTGTGGCCCTCCAGCCAATTGGTGACCCATCTGACTGTGTAGGCATCAACACCACAATCTTCTAATTTTTTAATGAGAATGGGGTGAGAGACAGTGTCAAAGGCCTTCCTAAAGTCCAGAAAGACTACGTCCACCGCAACACCTGCGTCCAAGGATTTTGTGACCTGGTCATAGAAGGCAACCAGGTTGGTCTGACAGGACCTGCCTCTAATGAACCCATGTTGGTTGCCCCTAAGCATAACCTCCCCTGCTTGCCCCTTGCAGATGTGCACCTGGATAATTTTCTCAAAGAGCTTCCCCAGGACTGAGGTAAAACTAACAGGCCTATAATTTCCTGGGTCCTCCTTCCTCCCTTTTTTGAAAATGGGGACCACATTGGCCCCTTTCCAGTCCTCTGGCACTTCGCCAAAGCACCACAAGTGAGAGCATTAGATATATTGACAAATTCACACAATGCATGTCATAAAGCCAACACATTGTCTGAGTCCAAGATAGAAATTTCCCAACATAGCAGTAAGTTTTGTCCAATAATACTGGTTAATTGATCTCAGAATGCTTACTTTGAAATGTCTTGGATCCTGTGAACTCTCACTACAATCAAGGCAAAGCTCCAAGGATGTCTTAACTGAACTCTGGGCACCTCTGCCCTGGGACATAGACTGATCTCTTTGGGTCCTCAACCCCAAAGCAAGCCTTCCATGGCCTGTTCTGGAAGCTTCTGGTTCACTGGAATTTTTGCAAAATATTGGTTTCAGTCCTCTTTAGAACAGGCTAAATTGTTATAAAACAAGGCATTTTCAGTAACCCATAAACCTTGGTTTTCAGCCGGCTCTAGTCCAGGGAAGCTTTGCCATATATTATATACACCAGTGCTCACCAACCAGTGCATCTTGATCCACCGATAGATCTCAGAGCCTCTTGGAGTCAGTCTGAGGCTAGGGTGGGAGGGCCTAGTCCCAGCCCAGCAGGTCAATCTGTGGGGGAGGGAAGGGGCAGGGGCCAGATCAAGGCCCCTGCAGTGAGGGATAGTGCCGCAGAGGAAGGAGCAGAGGTAAGTCACGTGGGGTCTGGCTGGGTGGGACTTACCTCCTGGGGAGGTACGCCCCCAAATTCTTTTTTCTCCCTCTGCTTTGATCTGCCCCTGCCTTCCCTCCCCATAGACTTACCTGTGGTGGATCACAGTAGATCTTGGGTTGCTTGTAAATGCCAAAGGTGATCTCCTACTTAAAAAGGTTGGAGACCGCTGATATATACAATATTAGTACAAATAAAAGGAAGTACACAACTTCTCCAAAACTAGGGAGGAAACCAAAAGCAAAATCCACCCCAGCCACAAACCCCAACTCTCAGTTCACCACTCCTTATGGGGCAGCTGGGACCAGAGATCAGTCTCGTGCTTACCCTGAAGGTGACCAGAGGAGGACACCTCAGATCACAGAAAGGTACGCATTCCAAAGCTTAATTTCCCTTGAAATAGGTCTCTCTCTATTAAACTGATGGGGCTTCAGCACTTATGCTCCTGACACAAAAGTAGTTCTTGAAATAGCTGGTAACCCTATATGTTTCCAATGCAAGATATTTATATAGTCCCACCACTCTACTGTACCTGAGTGCCTCATAACATCTAATGTGTTTTTTCTTGCATGCAGGGAAGTCCTGTGGCATTTTACAAAAAGGGAATTGGAGCATTGAGAGATTCAGTGACTTGCCCATAACCATAAGAAAAATGGTGGCAGAGAAAAGAATCAAACTCTAATTTCCTAAGCTGGTATCAAAACATGGTTTGTTCCCGGGGAAGCAGCAGTTTAAAACATTGCAAAACATTTAATAAAACAGGTCCCTACTTTGCTTATGATAATTTATTATATTATTATGCAGATATGGCACTAAGCACATATTAAAGCTGTTTGCAAATGTTCCCTGTTTCTATTTTTCAACTAAAATGACTCTCCCCAAGCCCAGAAGTCCTCATGCAGTCATTCACTTCAACCTGAAGCATATTAATATCTTAATTCCAAATATTAGAAGGTGTAACAAATAAGGATGTGTAGAAGCAGCTGCTGTACCATTTAATTGCATTATAGTCATGGCCAGAGAACCCAAATCAGTTTGGAGCCCATTGTGCTAGGCTCTGTACAAACACACAAGAAGGGATGGTGTCTGCCCTGAAGAGCTCACACTGTGAGCAGACCAGGCAGAGGAAGAGTGAAATGGGAAAGAAAGGCAACAAGATTTGTCCAAGATCACATGAAAATTAGTGGCAGAGCATACAGTTCCCATCCAGCAACTTTCTAAAGGGAGGAAGTCTCTGTCTCGGAGAGAGGAATCTTTTCCAGACCCACTAAGGTATTAAAAACATGTAGAGCAGCTTTAGAAGACAATGTTTTGACTGGAATATTGAAGTTTTATAGTTGACTGTCCAAAATGGCAAATCCATGTCTGCTCAGCCCAGATGTTCAGACCTCAAAAATTTGCCTCCTAGTTTTTATTTGTAAAATATGATTTATAACAAAATGCATCTGTTCCATTTAGCTTTTTAGTAGCAAGGAGGGTTTTCATTGTTGGAGGGCATGGATTTGAGGATGAAGGAGGAAAAGAGTCATTTGGTTCTATGGCCAGCTGTTGGGCATTGTTAGTGGCTATTAACAAGTCTTTGTACATGTGTCGAGACATATGTTTTATGGGCAATAACATAAATCAATGTGTAAAGGCGGGAACAGCAATGAGGGATTCCAGGAAGACATTTTGCAATTACACCCTGTTCAGGTGGGAGAGTCACCCATCCTTCAGTTCACGGCAATTCAACCAAGGATGATTTACCAGCTGTGCCTCCATGTTTCATTATACTGGTCATGTCATACTGCCTGCTCCTATTAAAATGCACCAGCATTTCTTCCACAGACCTTTCTTCTTAGGGGTTTAGTTAAAACTCAGAAGCAAAGACGCATTTGAGGCTGATCCTTGTCTTCTCTGTTCTGTTGTGTTTCCATCCTAAGACTGTGGCACCAGTGCTCTAGGATCCATGCTATTTGCTTGCTGATTTGGGGATTGGACTAGATGACCTCCTGAGGTTCTTTCCAACCCTAATGTTCTATGATTTGTGAGTTGAATTCTGGGGATGCTTTTATATCTAAAGCTTTCAGAGCATTTTCTTTCTCCTGCTTGGAAGGTTGACTCTGTGTTATGGTGCAGCTGAGATCACCAAAGGTGCTTAACAGATGAAACATGACATTTCATGCAATTTCATAATGACCTTATGAAATATTTCCCCAATACATTGTTGTAACTGAAGACACTGAATAGGCTGGACTATGGCACTATTAAAGTTGATTGGTCATATGCTCAAATAGTGTGCAACAGTGTAATAACAGTGAAGTCAATGCAGCTATATTGATTTATACCAGCGGAACTTTTGGATTAATGTGTACTTCAGTCTTACCTGGTAAGAATGATTTTCCTTGTCTCTCTACTCTGTGTTAATAAGACAACTGAGCAACTCCTGCAACAAATTTCTTCAAATACTTGTGCTCAAATAAGTAGCATGAGTTCTTCAAAGGGAGCTAAATCTAGTTCTTGAGCACATTCTCATGAAGAGCAAATAGAAAACTCAAACATGCATAATTTATGCATTTTTTCAGTCAAATTCATGCTATTGTTTTTTAGTTGCATAAGTCAGGCAGTCACGGAAAAGAAGCAATATCATATTACTTAATATAATTACTACTTCCTTAATCCTGTAATGAGATCTGTGTAGCCGGACCACTATGTCGACTGTCAGTGAAGTCCATAGAAACTTTGCTGAAGGCTGGTGGCTCAATATTGTACAATGTGTACCTATTTGTAGTATGCCATGTAAGGAAAAGAGCTGAGATTTTATCCCTGAAGGAAATGGTGAATCATTCTGACAATCAAATATATATTTTATTATTTCTGCAAAAGTGTTGTGGACTTCCTGATTCAGAACAGAGGCAAACTTCATCAAAATGATAATGTATTAATTCTAATATTTATTAAGCTCATAAAGAAATGTTGGCATTTTGGGAAAACAATGGGGGAAAAATACCTACTATGGGTCTTTGGTTCTTGATTTCGTTGCAGTTCATTCTGTCATTCATATTTGCCTCTATCAAGTGGTGTTTCTGTGACATCATAGTGGGTTGCTGTGCAAATTGTGATTCACACACTGCAAACAATTACAATTCTTTCCTACTAAGGGAAATCAATGGGACTGGAGGCTGAAGAAACATATAGTCTGACTGTTTTGAAGGTGAGGTCAACTTTACTCTCATTAGGAGGGAAGGACAAATGGAAGGCCTATAGGAACTTGAGAACTGCCAGGCTGGATCAGAGCTAAGTCCTCTTATCCCACGTCCTTTCTCTGGCCAAAACCAGATGCTTAAAAGGAAGGCATAAGAACTCAGTAAGCTGATGAAGATAATCAACTCCTGACATTAGGCTTTGTTCTGAACTTTAGTCATTAGGGATTGGTTTAAGCCCTGAACTATTTTACAGGAAATTTTACTATTTTACTATTTTACCCACCTTACTAGACCTCAGAGCATGGGGACAGCTTATCTGGCACTCCACCAGGCTGTTCTGAATACAGGTTTCCCTCGCTTTATGCTGTACCTGCATTCCTGGAAAATCCAACTCGAATTCACATAAAGGGAACCCACTTTACAATGTAATAAATAGGAATACATTCGAAAACCTTGACTGTACTGACCCCCAGACCCATTTCTACCACTTTTACAAGACAATTTTGGTACTCACCAACAGCAGACAGTGCACACAAGCACAGGGCACTATCATAAAAGGGATGGTAACTACAGAAACATGTGCCACAGACAATGAGCAAGGAGCACAGATTCACACAGAAGAGACTATACTTTGGTGTACATCACTCCCACAATGCACTGCACAAAGCAGCTGACTGTGCGCTTCCACCACACCCATCACATAAGAGTGAATTTATCTCACGTATAACGAATTTTTGGTATAAAAAAGGTCATTGCATAAGAGCAAATTTGTACATACAAAAAGCAGGGGAAACCTGTACATCAATATCACATGGATGGAGGGCTCTTCAATCTGGGATATTTTCACTCAAAGACCAAAATACTCAAAACAATCATTCTTGACCTTCAATATGCCATCCTCTCGCACACTATGGAAAACCTTCAGATGATGCTGGATCTCTTGGTGATCTCTGGATTCTCTTTGGAGAATCTTACCAAACTTTGGGCCTCTTCCTCAACATCACGAAGACTAAAGTGTTCTACCAGCCTGCCCCAGGCCACGAATGTAACCTCCCTCCCCAAATTACCACTGAGGGAAAGATCCTGAAGGTGTTTGAGCACTTCCCCTACCTTGGTAGCCACCTCTCTGAGAGTGAACATTGATGAGATTAGAATAGGATCGGGTGCACAATTGTCTTGTTTGGGAAATTGCTTTGGCATGTCTTTATTCATCATCATGATCTCCAGAAAGACACCAGGATCTATGTTTAAAATGCAGTCATTATTCCCACTCTTTTCCACAGATATCAAATGTGGTTGACCTACTGTTGTGCTATCAAGAGCCTGAAGAGGTATCACCAACAATGCCTCTAGAAAATCCTTCATATCAAATGGAAAGATCACTGCACACACTCTAGCATCCTTGCTGAAGCCAGTGTTACCATCACTGAGATGGTGATCCTTAAGCCCCTGTGTGTGGATGCCTGACTCTTGACTCCCAAAACAAATGCTCCCAGCTTAGTAATGGCCCAAGATCTCGAGGCAGCCAGAAGGAATGCTACAAGGATACATTGAAGGCATACATCAGGAAAATGGATGCTGACTTCAAGACCTGGGAGTAGCTGGCTGCCAATGAACTCCAATGGCTCTGCAACCTCAACCAAGCAGCAGCCCATTTTGAGGTAAAGTGTCTTGCCCTCAAAGCAGAGAGAGAGTGGAGGAAGGAAAAGGTGAGGAACCCCAGCCTAGGACCTACTCTTCCCTGCAGAAAGACCTGCAACTTCTGCAGACAGATCTGTGGCTCAAGGATTGGACCCTTAAGTCACTTAAGACCCATCAATGAGCAGTGATAGGGATCATCCTTGAATTGAGTGAGGATGTCCCTGCCTCTGCTGATGTTCTAAGTACAACTCTTGCTTGGGTGATGTGCTGCTATTCTCTGACTTTCTGGTAATTAATAGAAACTTGAGAGCAGAATTAAATACAGCTAGGAGTAGAAATAACATGGCCTATTTGCCTTCTAAGTTACAGGAGGTTGCAAAGAGAGCAAGATCCTTGAACAGCTACCTCCAGGCACTATACCTATTCTACTTACATTTCATTTCTGTGACCCAACTTTAGTGGATGTTGAATGGCCTCTAGTGACCCAGGAATACATACTGCTCCTTTCCTTGCCTCTGCATTCCTGTAGACCACCCCACATTCCATCAGTTTGCACCTGATGCTGCAGAATATCAAGGTGAATCTAACTTGGGACTTCAACTGAGGAATTGCCACAAAGGTTGATTTTGTTCAACATAAGATAAATACCAGGAATAAAGAATGAGAGGAGAATGGGATGATGACATATACACAAAATTGTTTCTATAGAGAATGTTATTCTAAACCTTCCAGGAGACATCTGTGCCTTTATGACAGACCTACACAGGGGGTTGACTTTAATTCTGTTCTTGGAGTATGCAAAGAACAGACCAAATATTGTAAACAGATTTTCAGTTACTGTACATGCAGCAAACTATTGGCAACTGATGCTTAAACATCAAATCATCCCACTTTCTTCCCCTGGCAATCACTTGACAAGCCTTGTGGGGTCCGTGTCTGCCATTCTGTCCCAATCTGAAGTGTGTTGCTTGCCTGCAGTACTTACAACACAAGTAGTTTCATAGGGCCCTACTGACTCATATTTATGTGAAAATCTTTGTAGTGATTATGGAAAAAAACCCCATATCAGCATCCATCATGTGCATTACTTCATGAAGGGAAATTAAATGGAGTTGTGTTTTTTTGCGTTCTGGTATGAGTCCCACTGACTTCAGCAGAACTTTTTAGAGTGATGTGTGTAGTAGCTGCAAGGACAGTACATAGCTCCAGATCCAGTTTGTCCTTGGAGGTACCCAAATGGGGATTATACAGAATTTAGGCATGTGTGTTCATCTTGGCTCCGCTCCACAAGACACAAAACTCAGTTGATACCTAAGCTCATGCAGTGCTTCCATTTTGGATTTCAAAGCTCCTGGGGTGCCTACATCTGGGCCAAAAACAATTCTGCATCTTCAGATGCAATCCAGTTTGATTACTCTTGTGCCTTACTTCTAAGATGTTTGCTAGTGCCCCCCTCTTACTCCTAATCCCAGTGTTTAGAGCACCCAGTTGAGAAATGGAAGACCTGGGGTTTAGACTCTCTTCTCCCTGAGGGGATTTGAACCCAAATCTTCTACTTTTTGGAGGGGGCCCAAAGCACAAAATTATAAATAGGTTGAGCAGGAGCACTTTCCAGTAGGCCTGTGTGAAACAGTTTTGATGAAATGAAACAGAACAGTACTTTGAAATGAATCAAAACTCAAAATGAAACACTGTCCTGTTGAAATGGCAAGTGGAAGTTGAAACGAAACAGTGCTGTTTCACACAGCCCTACTTTCCAGCCCTCCCACTGAAGTTGGGTCACTGAGCAGCTATGAATGCAAAGTCATAGGGCTGTGAGGAGAAGCAAAAGGGAGGCTACCTCTGTAGCCTATTAAATTCCAGTGTCAGCACACCCAGGATTATTTCTTTTTTAACCAATGAGTGCCTTATGTAAAATATATAAAGATTCCTGGAAGATGAGACAAGGGCTCAGGTCTTGCTCATTCTGCTTTTGGCCCCATTCTTCTTTCTGCTCAGAAGTAGTATTGGCTCCTCACTTTTGCCTTAGGTTCAATTATATGTTTTGGTATTGCCTTTTGCCCTATCATCTTATCTAGATAGTGTCAGGGTTATTTCGAGAAAACAATGATTGCCTTGTTAGGACCTTCAGCTGGCGGTGAACTATCAAAGGACAACATTTTTACAGCAATTTCCCCACTGCTACACACATACAGAGGTGTGCACATGCACACACGCACACACACACACACACACACAGAGTAATTTATGTTCAAGATAAAAGCAATTCTGGTTTAATTGGCTTTCATTCAGTACTGAAGCATCCAGTTCCTGCAAGCACACCTGGGTAACTGCAAGTCATAGGAGGCCCCATCGCCTGCTTCTGAAGATGATTTCTCAGGTGAGTCAAATTATACATGGGATTAAGGCAGATAAGATTCTTTGGGTAAATGTGATATCTTTTATTAGAGCAACTAAATAATTGGAAAAATTGTTCTTTGCAAGCTTTCAGGTACAAACATCTTCTTCAGGCAGAGGGAGAATCTATAGTTGTATGGTGCTCTCCTGGATGGGATAGAAGCCAGTATGCAAGAATGCAAGTTAGTGAAACAAATATGTGGCAGTGAGGAATTAGAGGGGGTTAGAGACAATAGGTGAGAGATGGTGGAAGGGGGAATGGTGACCTGGTGACAGAATGTAGCTGGTAAATTATAGAGAGGAGCCTGGGATTATCAGATAGCAGGCAGGTTATAATGTGCCATAAATCCAATGTCTATATTTAGTCCATGATTTTTTGTATCCAGTAGATTGATGAAGTGAAGTTTGTAGGCTTATCTGTGAAAGGTGTTTTGTAAATTCCCTTTGAGGATTAGAACTGAGAGACTGGAGAGAGAGTGGTTGTCTTGTCAGAAGTGTGCACCCACAGTTAATTGAGTATTCTTGTCTTTGATAGATTTTTGGTGTACATTCATTCTGGCACACAGTTGTTTGGTTTCTCCTACATATTTTCCATCAGGGCATTTAGTGCACTGGGTGAGATGTATTAAATTTTTGGAGGTGGAGGTATAAGATCCAGAAATAGTGATGGTTCTATTGTGGGGTGTAGCTATTGTGGGAGTGGTGGAGATGTGTTGGCAGGTTTTACATTTCTTGTCCTTGTATGGTCTGGATCCATTTCATGAGTTTTGGACTATAGGAAGTTTGCTTCTGATGATAAGGTTGGCAAGGTTAAGGGCTTGTTTAAAGGCCAGGATGGGTGGTTCCAGGAAGATCTCTTTAAGAATTGGGTCTTCTTCTAGTATGGGTTGCAATTGTTTGAGGATTTTCCATATAGGTTCCAGGGAGGGGTGGTATGTCATAACTAATGGTATACAATTTACGGGGATTTTCTTTTTGTACAGCAGCAATTCTTCATGTGATATTAAGGGTTTCCAGGGTTGGACCCTAAAATTGTAATGTGAAATCTTATCACGTGGGGATAGATTTTTGAAACCATTGTGTAAAGATCCCCAGTAATGATCAAAAGCCTCAAGCATAATCTCTCTTCTGCAGTTATCAGCACTCACTTATCTGAAAAAAGCATTTTTCAAGCAACTGATCAGTGACAGTAACAGGCCAGTAAGACCTTATAAGGACTTAAAATGCAAAATAACCTCACTGGTGTTGGCTCTAAAATGGCACTGACTTCCTCAGCCATAATACAAGCAGCATTCCAGCCTTTTTCTTTCATTAGCCCTTTTTGTTTGTTTATTTGTCCCATATTTTGCTAGTTAGTGGTATGGTGAAAAATGAAAGACAGAATTATGGCAGCTTCCCTAATGTCACGGCGGGGTCCTTTAGGAGGGCCGTGATCTCCTTAAGGCCCTCTCTCCGTGCCAGTTCGGCCCAAGGGCACCCTCGATTCTCGCCCGCCACGTCTTTGCTGTTGAA